>NC_060239.1:18598410-18905059 GCF_021155785.1 Neodiprion fabricii
AAATACTAATTTGATGCACGCTTCTGTTCTTTTTTTTGAACTTTAGGATTGGGAGACATGAGCGTGTACAGGACTGTAATAATAACTCGGATGCAATTAATCCCGATAAAGTCACTGCTATCTTTGATAACCAAAAGTCTTCTGAGTTTCTTCATAACTTACGAGAGTTCAGAGTTGCACCTGTTCAAGAATGCTGTACAAACGTACTTAGTCGATTAGAAAGAGACGTCAATACTATGTGCAGAGAGTGCACAAAATTTTATTCAGTGTGGAAAAAAGAGAGACAACTTCGTATCACGTGTAGTAACTTGTATTCAATATTGACTTATCAAAACAATAAGAAACCTGATTGGATAATGAGCCAATAGCACGCGAAGCCTACAAAACGTTACTATCTGCGGAGGTAGTGGAATGTGAACTTATTGTATCAAGAGATAATCCTTGGTTAGGATACTCACCCGATGGAGTAGTGTTTGAAAACAATAGACTATCAAAATTAATTGAAATAAAATGCCCATACGAAGGTAAAAATAAATCATCATATAAAATGGTTAACGGTAGAAAATGATCAAATATGTTTGAAACGACGTCACTTACATTATGCCCAAGTACAAATATGGATGGCGGTATTAAATTTATCATCCACTGATTTTATAATTTATACACCGTCCGATAATGGTCTAGCAACGCTTTCTGTCGATTATGACGAAAGATACGCAAAAGAATTGTTACAATCGTTAAAAACGATTTATTTCAATCATATGGTACATAATATATGTGAGGAAGAATCGAGGAATAAGCAAGATGAATCTGGAACTGAAATTTGAATGTCTTGATACATTGTTTATCTCATAAAATCTCATTTATTTATTATAATGCAACTTTCTTTTTTTATAATAAACACTGATTGAAACTTAACATAGTACATATTTTTTATTACCCTCCACAATTAAAATTTATAGTCTTTCAGAACCGGAGCACTTCAATTTACAACAGCACTGATAATGTTGAAAATTTCTTCGGCTTTGGGGAGCATACAAACAGGCATTTTGGTACTTAATATTTCAAAAGTTCTCAATCTTTGATTATTTCTTTCAACATTAACTCTAGCTTTGGCGATTTTACGAGTTGAAATTGCATCTGACTCTGAAAATTGGTTTTTTTTTTTTGCAGATATCGTCAACAGTAAATCCTCGATCAACCATAATCGCATCCTTTTTGTCCAATTTTCCCAATAGTCCACTCTGTTCAAAGAACGCGTTGTCAGAAGCACGCCCACCGTACGCTTTACTGACAAATGAAATTAATCCAGCCGGTGTTACACCGGTCATGAATTTTACAGTGTACGTGGTTTTGTAGTAAGAATAAGTTACAATTTGGCAATACAATTTTTTTTGACTACTGAATTGGAATTTCCGTACAATCTATGACAACTCTGACATCTTCAAAGCCAGCGAAGCATTGTGGTATATTCTTCAAAATATTATCCATTGTTGGCCAAAAAATTGCAGGTATTGAACAAGTATTCAAAATATTCAACATTTCATAGATTCTATCCTTACAAGTTTCAGGCGTACAACAGTGAAACAAAATTGCTAACACTGCGTAAGACATATTTTGCTTCAATTTTATGAAAGTCATAATTATTGCTTCTCGTAAATTAAGCTTTGAATATGAGTCGGATGGCTTTACGATTCTAATTTTTCGATTGTGTTGAGAAAATCGATACTTTGAATAACTGTGAGTGTACTTAATTCACTATCGCTATTAATTAAAGCTGAAAATTTCGAGGTAATGTAATCACTTTGAACTTGTATTCCTACATCAATAAATGTCTTTGAATCATCTTCAGTGCTTTCATTCCCAATCGGCTCTGCAACGAATTCTGTGGTAGATGCAGTTTCTATGTAATGTTCTTCTTTGATACTGACTGTTTCAGAAGCATTACTTGTTCCCACGATCATATCACTAAGTACGGCATTGTTATTTTGCTGCTTGATTAGAGATCTTTGATAGAACCTTATCTTTCTAACATTGTTGCAAGCTTCTCTCTCTAATTGTAGATTGGTGTCCTCTTTTATTGATCGAACGGGAAGATTACGTGATGGAATACTCGTTTTCCTTAAGATGCCGTATTTAATTTCCACCTTCAACATATAATATTTAAATGTTACTTAGCATAACAACGATTATAGTTACTTAAGCGGGGGACTTTGGTGAAAATTCGCATTATCATTAAAAAATTGTCGTATGAGAAAATCTTTTTACCAATTTTTAGACTGTGGTAGGATAGCCATTGAAAAATATTTCAGCCTCGTGCGATGAAATTATATGGGCAAGGGAATTGTGGGCAGCGGTAAGCAGAATCTTTGAAAGGCTCCTTGCACATACATCTTCATCACAGGAGGCTGAAATTTTTTTTCAAAGCCTATACTACGATGATCTAAAATTTGCTGGAAGGATATTCTCTAACAACTTATTTTAATCAGTTGAGAATTTAAAAAAAAAATGCTTTTTGGCAAAAATTTCATCAGTCTCCGCTTCATACAATAGTCTTATGGAAAATAGGTTCATGTCACTTACGTGTTGAAATAAAATCTTCTGCTGTAAAATGAAGTGAGCACACTCTCATTGTAGAAGAGACCTTTTTGTTCATTTTTAAAACTTTAATCCATGCTACTCGTCGATCAATTGCTTCTTCGTTGCCGAATTTACTGATAATTCTAACCAAACTTTGCTTCTCCGAAGGAAAATGGAAAAACCTAATTGTATCTTCTCGACACGCTTTACTTGTACAATTGTACACACAGCAATATGTTTTAGCTTTAGTTTTTCGTGGAGGAAACTCCGTTATTTACCGTGGTTCAAATTGTTCACGTAATTACAATGTAATAAAGCTTTTCCTTAATGACCGACCACTTCACTGACAGCCACAAGGCATTCGAGCAACCTACCCGCACTAGTTCCTAGTTTGGCCAGCAGTTGGCACATCTACATACTCAGATTCCCTTAATATTTCGTAGTGAGTATACGTTACTAGTTATATACTGCGTTGTTGTGAGCACATGTTTTTTTAATGTTTTCTTTTAATGTGTGTAATTTGCAAAATGCACTTAAATTTCTAATTAAGTATACGTATAACCTATATTTTTATAACAATAATATTAATAAAATTTGTCATCAATACTAATCAAGAGATTTTTGATGATAACCCTAAGCACTCATTATTTTTTTAAATATCCAATAAACTGTAAATTCAATTTTTTTATTACAAATTCACTTTATTATTGTATTATTGTACTATCTTGAAAGATTAGAAGTTTACAGGTAAGTTATGAATCGAAATGTACTCCAAAATACGAATTGAAAATGTATAGCCGGTACGGCTGTACAAGAACACGTGACCAACAGCCATGAGAGCGCAGAGAAAGACCGTAGGTACGTCGGGGATCGGAGGTCTCACTTACGTTTACGACTACGCGCAGCCTATCTCTCTCCATTATAAGTAACGTTTATTTTCATGTTTGCCGATAAGTAAACCCCGGAAAAAGTGTTTGACTTTCTGTAAGTATTTTTTTTCATATGTAATTAAGACGCTGTTAAAATTTCAGCGGAAATAAAACACTTTATTTTGTATAAAAAAAAAAAAAAAACAACTTTGGGGTGTTTTCGTTCAATGTTAACCCGCTCAAAAGTGTCTGTCTTATTCATTTCTGTGTTTTAAATTATCTTCAATTTCGATTAGTATTTGTTGGCCTCTGAATCAAACACTTTTTTTGGGCAATATTTTTTTTATACCTTTCTCTTATGCGCAGTACCTGGTGTCCCTAGGTAGCTCAAGCCAACACATGTTTACCTGCTCATCTGTCTAGTAGATAGTGTTAGACAAAATTTCACGGTGCATCAAACACTTCATGAAACGTGCGTTACTAGCTCTTGGACTACATCGAGAACAAGCAACTCTTCTATGCCTAACTAGCGCATCCGTATAGAAAAAATATAAACTTTGCACTTAACTCGACGGACCAGATATACATAAATCTCTGCCACGCAATCTATGAAGCAGCTAAAAAAAGATATTATACTCAGAAAAAATAATAACCACTCACCAGAACCAAAAAATCAACCGTGGTTTGATCTGGAAGCAATCAGTCTAAAAAAAACGTGTAACTCTCTCCTAAAAATCTCCCTAACGTACAATTTTTGAGGAACCGTAGAGAATCCAATACCTAAATGCCAAGAGGCGGTACAAAAATCATCTGATATACAATAAAAAAAGGCCCAAAAAACACTACTGGACAACTTTAACAATGTCAAAAATCTGGCTGAATTTTTGAAAGCCTTCAGAAAAGTCAAGCCTTACTCTAACACAGCAATCCCACCATCAATAGAGCAATGTAATGAATTTTACAACCAGATATACCCAACGAAAGTAAACATCCCTCCCATTACTCTCCGAAAGAATGATCCACTACTTGATGTTCCCACCTCTTGGGAAGAACTACACGATGCGGTAAACAAACTTAAAAATAATAAAGCAACGGGTCCAGACGGTATCCCGAACGAAATACGCAAGCTCCCACCGGATAATTGGCACAAATACTTACTGATTCTATTCAACGGTGTGCTAGAAACAGAAACTTGTCCTGCCGACTGGTCGAAAGCTCTAGTTAGTATGATTCATAAAAAAGGTAGTTACCTCAGATCCCGCAAACTTCGGGAGTATTGCGCTAATCATCACAAACCTATTCACATCGATCTTGCAAAAAAGATTTGAAAAATGGGCTGAAAACAATAAAATAATTCCCGAATGCCAATTTGGCTTCTGGAGTAACAGAAGCTGCACAGATGCGATATTCACACTCATTACGGCCATCTAACTGCAGTTGCGTCTTGGGAAGCGACAAATCTATGGCCTCTATGTTGACTTTAAAAGAGCATTTGATTCAATACCGCATGAAGAACTCTGGAGCAAGCTTGTACACCTCAATATCAGCTCAAAACTAATTAATGTGATGAAATCATTCTACGAAATGGCACGTGTTCAGGTTCGACACGGCTCTGACCTGTTTGGTGAATTTGAAGTATCTGAAGGGGTGTTGTAAGGTGAAACCTTGAGTGCACTTCTCTTTATCCTATACATCTTTGACATTCAACTTTTTTTTAAAAACAAGAGTCTACAAGGGATCAATATAAACGGTACTATTGTTTTGCTACTCCTTCTTTTAGCGGATGACACTGCAATACTTGCGCACAGCCATATAGATCTCGCTAATAAACTGAATTATCTCCATGAATACTCTACCATAAATAAGTTGCAAGTGAACATCGGCAAGACAACGATCATGATATTCAAACCAAAAGGCAAACCGAAAGGATTAAAAAAAAACTCTACGTTCATACGAAGGCCAACTGATCGCAATTGCAAAATCATTCACGTACCTAGGAGTCCATCTTACATCATCTACCCTTAGCCAACAAACAGCAGATTTCGCCATAAATAAAGCAATTGTTACTTCTACTATTACCCTTGAGGTAAAGCTAGATCCAACTCAATGCAGACCAGCGTGAAATTATTTGAAAGTATGGTCCAATCAACCCTGTTATATGCAAGCCCCGCCTGGGGAATCAAATATCGAAACCAGCTGGAGAGAGTGGCAACAGAGTTCTTCAAAAGGTTACTTCATCTGCCTAGATGCACGTCCAACTGAGTGATTCGTCTTGAACTTGGTATGCAGCCTCTCGAATACAAAATGATGGAATATACCTGAGACTGGTTAGCAAAAATCCTGTCAGTAGACGACTCGTACCTACCAAAAATATGTATTAAAAGACTGATAGACTTGAAAGAGAGTCCAACATGCCATGAAGAATTTAACTGGGCTGCAAAATTCAAAAAAGTACTCAAAAAGATGGGCGCGAGTGATCTATGGTTCAACACAAACCTGAAGTTTTGGAAAAGCAGGACAGCTGAAGTTTTTAATAAATACAAGGCGGTACTAGAAGCAAAGGACGAGAGAAGTTACTGTAACTCTGATTCCTGCCTGTTCAATCTCTACAAGCCACTTACTACTGTCCTTGATGGGCCAACATACCTCAATGAGAATCACACGATGCAAATCAAAAAAACAATTGCACAAATAAGACTAGCAAACAAACACCAAGCTTACTTGTCAATAAACAAAGGGAAAAAACTTAACCCTATGATTCCCTGTACGTGCTGTTCACTAAAAGAACCAGAAAGTATTGAGCACATACTCTATTGCTGCCCAGCATACGAAAGCATTAGAAATAATCTCTACGGTGATACATATGCTCCGGAACAAACGAGTCTCAACTTTTATCTGGCCAACCTATCGAACTATGACTGTAAAAAGCTCCTCAAATTAACTGGCCAAATTCTTGCAGTGAGAACAACAATTGTATAATAATGTAAATTCCTGATAACTTTGTTACAAAGCTAGTCGTTGATATTTAAGATTTAATCACTGCACTACTTAACTATATTAATTAATTTCTGTGTTTAATTTTGATTGAAAAAATACTGTATATACTATCCCCCATTGCTATGGGACCATGTACCTTATGAGCAATAAACTATATCTATCTAATCTTCAGTCGATGCAAAAGATTTTTGTTGCAACAAATTTCAATCCCAGTTCGACCATGGATCTCTTGACTCGATAAAAGATTAATTAAAAAAAGCTCAATTTGTTTTGATACAACAATCTCATATTTGTAGAACAAAACAATTGAGTTACGCTTAAACAAATTCTTGGTAATTTAAATCACACATTTTCTTGATACTAAATTCATATTATTGCAAGGAAATCACGCCGTGTTATCTTGAATAAATTGATAGTCAGCATGATTATTCGAAGGCTTGATTCAATTCTATATTAATTTGTCACGAGTATTTCGTCCGACAAAAGTATGTTGTTGAATTAAGTAAGTATTGTGTTCGCCACATTTGTTTATAGCATTTAGTTAAATCAAACGAATATCATTTGACTTAAATAATTCTTTCCCTCCTTGTAGTTGCTTATACCTCGTACAATATCACCTCAACAAAGGAAGTTAGTGCTACAATTCCGCAAACCACCTTCCGAAACACGAAAAGCACTAAGCAGCCGAAACCCGAAGTAGGTATGCTGTTAAAATTTATAATTTTTTTCTTATTCCTTGTTAATTGGCTAAGCCGAATTTTAAGTTATTTTATTGTTGTACATTTATTAGGCAAGTGGGCCATCAATTTTCTCTTAACCAGTTAACCTTCGACCCCTTGTGATCGACCAACGCTGCAGTAAACTTATTTGTAACGATCATCGAGACTTGGAAATTACGTATTTGATTCTTATTAACCCTAGACATTATAACATCTGCTAATTCAATTCCTAATATACTTTCCTGTCTCGTTCCGTATCAAACACAAACAAAAACATTACTTTATATAAGCGTGTAAGTGCTTTATGTGTTTTACAATACATCATTTTTCGTTTTATATACTATTTTTGAAGTAAAATATTTCGTAGGGTCCGAAGTTTACCCGAGTGTCAAAGATTGCGGGTCGCCATTGACCTAATAAATCCTAATTATTAGCGATTCTAGTTGGAATCGTTCAATTCACAACAGGCTTGCCTGCACCTCCGTCATTTACGTTAAATCTCACTCTGATTAGCGAGCAAGCCATAAGCCGTTTATCTACGTTAAGCGATAAGTTGCAAAAAAAAATCGAGAGAGATAGATAGATGGATAGATAGATAATTATTTCATTGCGGGGTAATACCCCCTAGCAACCATAGATACACACACGCGCACACACAGACGCACACACACGCGCGCATGTATATATTTTCGAAAAGCCCCTTAGTGTAGACTTTTCCGCACAGTTTCACGTTTTAAAACGTAAGTGTCCTGAACTGCACGTTTCACACATATATGTACATATCAGAAATTATACATACATATAATACAAAATATGGTGTTTGGTGAACAATACCAAAATAATATAAAATGAAATGCAATAACAAACTTTATACAGGCTCCACGCAAAAAGACACAAATCAAATGACAAGCATACATAGAAAAACAGAAAACAGTCACGTTTCGGAAACAACAATCACGTAGTATTATATATGTTTAGGCGAAAGAACTAGCGAAATTTATCGATATGGACAGGCAGCGACTGGGCATTCAGACAGCAGACATTGAGTAGCTCCGGGTGGATCAGTGAGTGCATAGGTCTGGCAGAAGTCGCAGGCGAGAGTCATTACAAGGCTCAGGTTAAGGCCGACAAGTCGGAAGAAGGCAGCAAGCACAACGGTTTGATCCTTGGCTCAGGTCGAACAAACAGCGCAGCATCAGCTATCCACGCAGACCTCGGGCTCAGCGACGGATACTTCTTCAATATCTGATTCCGATATCGGTACAGTTTCACGGGATGCCTTTTATTGACGTAAACCTTTCAGTCCAAAAGGGTGGCATCGATATCTGCTAATCGCAATTGAAGTTTTCGCTTCTTACAATTAGCCACAATTACGCGATCGCACCAAGCAGGAGACTCAAGGACTAAGAAGAGAGGGCGCGCAGCGAAGGTAGCAAGAGGGCCAGGAGCAGTTGCATCCGATCGAGAGGTTGATGTACCACAGACACTCTGAGCTCCACTGCGGCCCATGTTTTCAAAACAGATCACGGCATGGCTGCAGCTGAATATTGAGAGCCGCTAACAATTTAGACAATAATACATCTAGATGCTTGAGATCACCACCATGTTGAACCCTTATAATAATGATGTAGTTTGAAACTTCATTGCAAGCTACCCGCAACAGCATAGTCTCATCAGCAGGCACCAACACGCCAGTCTACCTGATGGCAAGCTTGTCACCAATTTCGCTAATTTGCGCCGTATGACGAGACGTTATCTCTGACAGCGAATCAACATCCTTCTTCACTTCCGTTATAGTAGCATTCACAGTTGCGAGACCTGATTTGAGAGCTACGTTATCAGCTAGAATGCAGTCAAATTTTCGGCGAAGTTACTCAACAACCGTTACGAGGGTGTTGACCTTAGCAGCTGTGGCTTCAAATGCACCGCGGCGAGAGTTTATAGACACAGCAATGATGAAATTTTTTTTATTGTAGCTCCAATAGCGGTTGTCTCATCTTTCGTACAAATAGGGCAGCGACTACGAACACAGTCTGTCGCAGCCCCTGCTAGTTTCAACCTGAAACCGAATATTGAGACAGCACGAAACGAATGTTTACATCTGTTGCCAGTGGTAACGGCACTACTAGAGACATTTATAGCAGCGTAACACGCAGCGCGGTTTGGAGGAGCCATACTATCAGCGAGTCAATATCGCAGATTGATATCAGTAGGAGTCTATAGATGACGCGAGGTAATCCAAAAACAATCAACAAAGGCTACGTTCAAACTCACTGGTCTGACACTGACAATGACAGCTCCAGAAAATCAACAAAGTCAAACCCTCCGAGAAAGTACAATGGTTTATAATGCACTAAATGTCTCAATTATTTAATAGCCGTACAACAAGGCGCAAAGAGTTATATACCACTAGAGAAACCGGCACAGCGCGAACCGAGCGATACTAGACAGACCAAACTCGCAAAATAAAGACTCAGAAAACGTCCAAAAAATGTAACGAGCAATAACAGGCACACGTTGTTCACCAAGCATCAAGCCAGAAGAGAAAGTGAGAAAGTGAGAGAGAGAGACAAAGAGACAGAGAGAGAATGAGTGGTTCAAATTTATTTGCCTTGACTTGTAACAAGCCGTACGGCATAAAACCGTACAACTTTTTCATCTTAAATAAGAATTAAATTAACAATTAACTTAATAGGCTTATGCAGTACTGATCAAGCAAGAATGGCAAGGTAGGGTAGAATGACAGTACGTAAGTAATAGAGAACAATATATGACACAGGTCGACAAAAAAAACTTTTTTTTGGGTTTCGGTTCTAATGCTTGAATTCTGATTCCAGACATCAAAAAATACTTAAATATCCATTTTTAGCTTTTAAAGTTTGCTTTTGTCTGATTTACGTCCATAAGTACGTTTTAAAGTTTTTAATTCATTTTATGAACAATAGGTGGTAGCACTTTGATTATCCCGAATGCAAATTGCATATTATAATTATTTATCACAATTCTTGAATAAAAAAGACTTTGATGTTCCGCAAAAACTTTTCTGATCGTAATTTAAAATACAATTATAAAAATAATATAAAAATCAGTCATTTTTCTTGAAAATTCAAAAAATTGCTCTCGTTTCTACAAAAGCAAACTTTGATCAGAAAAATAATTTTTTCTCTTATTTGTAACGTAGGAGAAACCAAAATTTCACATGCAGAAACCAAACCCAAAAATCGTGTTGACCGATGTAATCATAAGCATATAGCGACTTGACGCAGATTTGACTTTCAATTATAGTTTGTGATGTGGTATTTCATAGCCCGTCACATGTGTTAACTATCGTACTTCCCTACGTACAGAATATCATAAAAAATACCGAAAGCACGTCTGAGGCCAATACTCTAAAAAGAACGACTAGTTATCTTCAAGTGAAATTCCCTTGATTACGCTAATTCTATTATATTTTCTAATTTTGTAACGCTCTACGAGAACCATCTACGAGACTTCCGCGTCAAGATACCAGGACACTGCCTGACAGGGGTCACGTACCAGCTCAACACCGACCACCACCGACTACAGACGAACGAATACCGCTGAAGCCACTCCCGATGGATGCCTACCTAAGTTGTGAACAGGGTCGTGCGTGATGCACAGTACCTCCAACTATTTAGACTTATCGGCCAGGAGCCGAACCACGAATCAACGCTTCTACCGCTCGGATGCATCGCCGACGGCGTACAGGGCTGTGCGTCAAAAACACAATAAAGCCTCCTGTCGACGATACTTATCAGCCTGGAGCTGAACCGACCATGACACCTACTAACTCGTTGTCTATAAAAAAAGGACGGTTGTCTCTTAATGAACCGTCTTATCGAAGGGCTGTGGCGTGGGTTACGCTCGACTATACGGACCACGTGGATCTGGTGGATACAGTGTGGGGATCCGTGTTGAGGGCCCTCACCACCAGATCGTTCCGCATGAGGGCTCCGATGAGCGAGGGCCGAGATGCAGCGCTAACGAAATAGCTACAACGGGGAAGTACCAGTAAAGCAAGGAATGAAGTATAATCGGTCGCAAGTCCAAGATATCGGTAACGCAATATTCTCGCACACTTCAATTTTGCAACACACGAGTGGTACGACTTCCCATCTCACCAACGGTACCGCACAGCTGATGGAAAACATCTTCGACCACCGCCCGACGTGTCTATACCTCGATACCTATCAGCGAAGAAGAAGAAAACAAACAACGAGGGATCATCGCCGCCTACCTGTAGACCCGACCTACGCGGCCTGCTGGCCCAATTAGAATAACGCAGTTTGAGGAAGAATCACGTGACAGCAGCACGACGAAAATCAGGATCACTGCTCGTCTCGACACTCTACGTTCAGTTTTCGATTAAGCAAGACGTGTTATCGCTATACTTAGTAAAAGTTTCTCGCTATCGTATCGCATTTTCTAGTACCTGTCCTATCTTCTTTTCACGTAAGTGAGGTTCCTTTTCTATTTTGTGAAGCCACGAAATTACTTGGTGCAATATCTCTGTCTCTCTCTCTCTCTTTTTTTTTTTGCACGGTGCTCTTAGGGGACCTCAGTCCCAGAGCACGTAATAAACAGCTCTCTCTCTCTCTCTCTCTCTCTTGCAGTTGTGCTGCGTGAGCCACGTGGGCTCGTATCTTATTCTTTTCTATTTCGTATCTTATCCCTTTCCATTTGTTATTGCAAGTAACTTCGCGACTGGTTGACTCTTACTTACACATTGTTAGTGACTATTGTTCTTATCTTATTATCTCTCTCTTCTAGACTATCTAAATATCTAATATCGCTGTATAGCAGCGCTGTAACATTCTTTCACTTATACCGAATTGAAAGGAAACACCTTTGGTCACTTGATACCGCTTAGCTTATTTTCAGATGTAATTATTTCTTGGTCTTTGGAACCTCCAGTATCTGTTAATTTATCAATTCTTACCTTAGCTACTGATCATTACTATTTCTTTATACTTTTCTGATCAACTAATAACTGTTTCTGTATCTATTAAACTTGAGTATTTAATTTTAGTAAGTGTACCGCGTGAGCGATCTCATATCGCTGCGCGGCATCACTCGTCGTTCTTTTGACTTTGGAGTATTGCGCCGTATCGAGTAACATCTTTTTCATCATTTTCTTCGCTAATAGCGCTGATCGTAGTTGTCCGTAGTCTCTCTGGTTTGTCGTACGTTGCGCTTCAATTCTCTTGAGTATTATTTGTCCTAATTCCGAAATTATCTTTTACTGTTCTGAATATTACCTCTCTTTGTCTCGCACTTACCGCAAACTAGAGCCTACGTATTATCTGTTAGTTTCTATATTCTATAATAATTCCCTGCCTCTTTTATATCTCTGATAATTCTGGCAATGTGATAATTACTACAATTTTTGTATTTCTCACGTTTCTTATAATCGCTTCTCATATTTTACGGCTTGCGTTATTAATGCTTAATTTAAGTACCTTATATGTTGGATTACATCTTTCTCTGTTCTGCTGACTTATGGTAAAACCGTATTAATTATTACCTCGAATAAGAGTATCGCGAGCCTACGCACATATCTCGTTTATTCTGAAAACGTTCTCGTATTTGTTAAATCTCTCGCTTAACTTTTCTCTGGCTGTAAATTAATTGTCTCACATATCTTACATGTATCTAAATCTCTTCAGTTGTCCGCTCGTTATTAATATTTATCGCTTCTTGGTCAATATATTTGATATTATTTCTGCTTCACCTGCTTCGTATTTTATCTATTGGATTCAACCCCTCCCCTCTACTATTATCTTGTCTATACTGAGCAAGCTGTGCAAAACCGTCGTAGAACCTGATTTTGTCTTTATCTATATCTTTCCTTCTAATTATCTATTTTTTGACGCGTGTGCGTCTGCGCCCAACAATCATATCTTTCTCTCTTATTATCTCTCAATATCTAATTATTCAGGTTAGTTACTGCCCCGTAGGGTAACCGATCTTTAACCCTCGCACTTTATCTTAAAGTTAAAGTTTAAATAAAAAAGTATTGGTTACAAGTTAAACAAAACATATATGAGTAACAATGAATTTACAATTTAATCTCCGATAGCTCATACCGGAATAATACCAATTTGTACATTCAGATTGCTTTCACATTTTAAATACTGACTTTACTGACGTTGTAAATTTTATGATAAATTAGTATTTACATAGACAGTACGATAAATACTAACAAATGATTATCAGAATGAGGGCATAATTTGAAAATTATCGGACTGACTTGAGTTAATGGTTACAATTTAGGTACTAATTATTGCGGGTCTCAAGTGCTTTCGAATACACCAACAGTCAGAAGTTAAACAATTCAGGTGAAGACAAAGTGGCAATTTCGCCCGGAAAATTATTCCACGCATGCGCAGTAGATATCGTGAAACACGCTTAATACATTGAGGTTTGGTTGTGACCAAATGTGACTAAGGTTGAGTCTGAATCTTTTTTGGCAAAAATTTCGCCGTTCTTTGTCCAGACGAATTGAAAACGGGCTGCCTTTGCTACTTCTCTTGCTCTCTTGAGAAGCTTAATTGCAGCTGAAGCTGAATGCTTATTAACGAAAATTGGATTATGAGGATGCTCATCAGATAAATTGAGTTTGTTCGCACACATGAGCCCGTTTGAACATTTTGCAGATAAAAACTGATTTTGATACTCCGAAGACTGAAAGCGTACCAAGATCAGACGCGGACGATGGGCGTTGACAGTACTGCGAATCCGTGACGCCTCGAATAATTGCAGGGAAATTTCCATTCGCACATTCGGGAACTCCTACAATTATATAACAGGAACATAGAATCCTACTTATTCAACTCAACGTCAGAGTTGAAATCCATAGTTATAAGATTATTCATATTTCATTTGTAGAGTCAAGTCTTATAGAACCGTTCAAATATTACACGCTGTCATATCACGCCATATTGAACTTGAGACGAATAGTGTTCAGGCCTTCAAAATTAGACTAGCGCGCAAGCGCTGAACTGTCGAGCGGACGATCGATCCGAGCAACGAGCGGTGAGTGCCGGCTAACAATTGTTGCGTCAACTTTCACATATTGTACATCGTGATATATTATCTCTCACATGTCGACTCTTGTGTCAATCTTCATGTATTTCGTATATATCGTATATTGTATATTGACTCTTACATAAACCTTTGTACGTGTTACACACGCTTATCGTCAATTTTTTATTCCATATATCTAGTACATCGTTCACTACCAAATCACAAATGATTCTTTTGCTACTCTACCATTGTTAATTCTTAAGGTGTAAATCGTCAAAGCAGGCAAGAGTGTTACTGTGAATAATCGTCAACGACTGGCGTTGTTACACGCCAGACAAATATATAAGAGTCGGATTTTGACAACAATTTGTAAGTATGTGCAATAAAATTGTATATTCTGTCCAATTCTTCTTTCTGAACTATTGGAAAAGATTCTCCCTTCCCTGAGTGCCCAAACGTTTACCCTGCGAATAGAGTCTAATTGTTATTTTTTTATTATTATTTATTAGCCGATTGAGCTTAGTCGTTAGTTCGTTTTGTTAATTTTGATAAGTAACTGGCGCCCTTTGCAATAAACTATTCTGAGCCTCGACAGCAACTGACCCAGGCCGCGTCAAGTAGAAGCGATTCCGAACTAACAACAATGAAAATAAAATTTATCAGATTATATTTGATGATTAAAGTACAGCCGGAGGAAGAAAATCGCTTCCGTCTCAATCACGATATCACGATTCCGTAGATGCGTTCGACTGAATCAAGTCTCCATAATAGCTGCGAGTTCTGAGCTGCAAGACGCAAAATTTCAGTAATCTGTTTGGTCTGGATTCTTTCCATTTTACCTTGACGCGAGTTTTAACCACCGCGTTTCCCTCGGTTAGGCTATCTAACTCGATAGACAGTTCAGCGATGATTTCATTTGTAGATTGAAAGAAAGTGTCCAGCTTAGATGTTACTCCGTTTATTACCGCAGGTAGTCCAGCTAGGGAATAAATTTTTCCGCTAAGCTTGACTAAACGTATAGGTAGGTCTTCTGACTGCTTAAATTTGCTATTAACTTCTGCCAATTGCCTATGAAATGTCTCGAGGAGAATGGTCATAGCTCGTGAATTCGCCTCTACAGCAGCCAAGATACTATCAGAAGAAGTTGCTTGCACAACAGCTGGACCCGCTATAGGCGCTGCTAGTCATCGAGTATCATGCATAATAGTACTCACTGCAGAGCTGTTAGTAGCTGCATTTACGCAGCTCTTGCATCGCAATAGGTTTTTAACACCATCTAATATACTTGAGTGATTTCAGCACAGCTAGGATAATTTCCACGACAAATAAAGAAGTACGCAGGGTGCTTGACATCTTTTTAACAATATTTTCAGAATTTTGGAAGCGGCTGGTTAACCGGTGTATCTTCATCCAAAACGACGATTGGCATTTTGCGATCAGCTGTTGAGAAGACGAATTCGCGTGTCAAACACTCTTAAACGAAATATTAGCGAGAAAACACAGATAGTTAGTCACCGGGCACGCACATACACTATATATGTGGAGAGTGATTAGCGGATTAAGATTAAGTATGTCGTCAACAAAGTCAGTGTGATTAGCTCGCACGAACACTAACATATAGGTATAACTTATTTATGATCCAGGGCATATATAGCAAATATGTTAAATGTTAATTACTTAGCACTAAACTACATTCATGACATGCACTGCAAGGTACGTAAAGACTAGAGCACAGGTTCAAAACTGAACACTCACAGTACGACAAACAATTTCAGTACACGAAAAAACCGTTATTAGAACAGAGAGCCAATACGGCGTACGTTATCCACATCAACGTCCAAGTCGAAAGATAAATAAATAGGTAGATTAATTTATTATTCTGTCTACTGCAATATTAGACAAATCACAGACCATTACAATCATTTAATCTGTGAGTGCGGACAGTGTATGTGGGTTATAAATTTAAGAGTAAGACTAACACAACTAGCTTATGACTAACGATTAATGGCCGGACAATAGCGAGAAAGAGAGGAGCTAATAACGGATGTCCTCAGTAATTAGCAGATACACGTAGAGCACATGCTTGAAAGCAGCAAGCGAGGATACAGTCCTAATTTCCGAAGGAAGTGAATCCCAGTATCGAACGACAGTAACCGCGAAGGAGTTGAAATACGCTTCTAAGCATGCGTACCGTGCATTAAAATCGCTAGGAGCACGCGATGGGTGGACGATCGCAGAATTGCGAACACGGTCTACAAAGAACTCACACAAATATCCGGGTTTTTCTGTACGCAGGGTGAAGAAAAGCTGCGAAATAAGGAAGCACGGTCTCCTGTCTTTCACCCGCAGTCAGCCTAACTCTCTACGGTACGGAGTGATGTGTGCATCTTGTGAGACGCCGCAAACTAAACGGACGCATGTATTTAGAAGCCATTAAAGCTTAACGTCAAGTGCAGTAGACAGGTCAGTGAATACCGTACAATAATAGTCGAGCTAAGGAAAGGTCAAAGTGGTCACCATGAGTCTGCGCATTTTTCTAGAGAGAAGCCGGCAAGACAGAAAGCTGCCGCAGAGTACCATGCACGCGACCTGATATAATATTGACCTGAGCTGCCCGAGATAATCAAGAGCAACACTAAGGTTGCGCACCATATCAACGTAGGAAATCAGTAGGTCATCGAAACATATGGCAGGAAATACATTAAGCTGAATGCGGACATATCTAAGTTTCACTGCCGAGAATGATCGCATGGGTTTTCATGACATTCACGCGGAGGGACTGAGATCGAGACCTATCCAAGACGGCTTGAACAGACTCATTAACGCAAGTAATAAAGTCGACACACTTTTCCATCGGGAAATGGTGGTAAATGTGCAAATCTTCGGAATGGACTGTATGACTGCAATACTTCAGAACTACGAAGATATCGTTAAAGAACAACGAGAATAGCAGCGGTTCTAGTACCAAGCCCTGCGGAACACCTAAGTCAAGCTTCGCCCAGGCGGAGAGAAGGCCGTCCGGAGACATGTGTGCTTGAATCCTCCCCTAAAGGTAAGAGGCGATCCACTTGAAAACGGCTTGCGAAAAGTATACGCTCCAGAACTGATCGATTAGGATTACGTGCGGGGTCGTATCAAGCGCTTTCGAAAAGTCAAAAGGGACCAGGACAGTTGGTTTGCTATCATCGATGCCTTTACAAACATCCTCGGTGAGCCTGAGAAGAGCAATTTGAGTGCTGCAGCCAGCACGCTAGTCAAATTATACAGAATCAAGCAGCTGGCGACTTTCGAGAAACGCAGAAATTTGCTCACGCATGATGCACTCGAGAACTTTAGATATTAAACAGATGTTCGAGATAGGGCCGCTCCTCATCTTGCCCAACGGTAAAACTCGCGTCTGTTCCCAAACCTTCGGAAAGACAGCAGTAGAGAGCGAATGGGGCAAAGATAGCTAGGAGGTACGGAAAGCTAACCGACAGCGCTAGTTGAATGTCACGGGGCGATAGACCATCAAAACTACGTGACCGTGAGGAAAAGTGGCTGAGATCTCGGAGCAACGCAGTGGAAGAAATATCCTGGAAATAAAATAGCGAGTCATTGTAAGCAGATAGTGGAGGAGTTGCAAAAAACTCGGCAACCTCTGCAACGGACGAAGGGCGTTGGGAGATGACTGCAAAATGGCGACTGAGATTTTCTACTGCGAAATCGCCGAAGTCATTGGCACGAGCCGGTGCGATACCAAGATCGTGAAGCTCTCTTCAGAGAACGCGTGGTTCCTGAATAGATGATAGTCTGTCCACGTAGAAGTCAGCACGCGTCGCATAAATACGCCTATAAAGGTGGTCTCTGGCATCATGGTAATGCAGGAGAGCGACTTGAGACCGAGAGCGTCTGTATACCCGATAGAGAGAGTCCCTGGCTCGCGTAAGCGCGTGTAGCTCTAAACAGATCTATGGCAGCTTGTTACGTTTAATGACGCGAGACACATAAAGTGCATGTTTATCAAGAGCGGCGATAATATTAATCTACAGACAGGAGAGCCGATCAACGATGGAGGCCTTAGCATCGAACAGAGACCAGTCGCTACCCGCAAGATCTGCAAAAAAAGCGTCAGCCGGAAATTTAGTAAAAGAGTGGGCCCTGACTGTCTTACATGGAAGCTGAGGAGTCGGAACTCAGATGGTGACTGAAATGAGGTCATATCACACGATTAACGGCCCTGAAGACTGGGTAAAGGACTGGAGCGCAGTTTGATCACTGAGTATGCATAGATCCAGGATCGTATCGGATGTGTGAGTACGACACGTAGCCGTGAAGGGTACCCGGTAAAGAGCTCAGGAAGACCAGATCTCGCGAAGGTTGTCAGCATCGTACGACCGGGCTAGTTGGTATGCATTGACATCACTGAAGATAACGCAGAGACGGTAGTCTACTCGAAGGTCGCCTTTGGCAGACGATAGACGACGCCGCGACGGCAACGAAGAACGCCGGGGAGCGTAGGGCGCAGATTTTCGCAAAGAGGGATTCGGGGCTGCAGTTATAAGGCCCTAGGGAGACAGTGAGTAACTTAGCGTGAAAAGTACTGAGTACATATAGTGCAACCCTGCCCTGAATCTTGCTGACCCGATCGTGACGCAGGATGAAATAGCCCGCCAATAAGACTGAAGCATCCGACACCTACGCGTGCAACCACGATTCACTCACCGCTATACGATGAAACAAGCAAGCCGAGAATTGAAAGAGAAACGAATCAATGTGGCCCTGATGGAGTTCGTATTAAGATGACAAAGGTTGAGGAAAGGAGAATTGATTGAACCAGCATAGATGACTATTCTACCGGAAAGCAGCAGCCGACTAGGTGACTGCTGCTGAGGGCAGCGTTGAACCAAGATGAGGCAAGTAAGATCGGTTGTTGATGAGACGCAGAACACCAGTACGCCGTGTGCTTTGCGTACAAAAATAACACCATCGCAGTGCCAGACAAAGCGAACACCAGAAACTTAGCAGCAGCTTTAGAAGCATGAGTAGTCTGTAGGTATCCGATTGTAATGCCTCATTCAGGTTGACGGTAGTGACCGGACCCG
Organism: Neodiprion fabricii; assembly: GCF_021155785.1. Taxonomy (NCBI): domain Eukaryota; kingdom Metazoa; phylum Arthropoda; class Insecta; order Hymenoptera; family Diprionidae; genus Neodiprion; species Neodiprion fabricii. Next base: position 18,617,707 of record NC_060239.1, read on the forward strand.
TGGGACGCGGCACAAGATCAGATGTTGCAAGACGACCTATCACCTTCCGAGCCATGTTCAGGCGCACGAGAACGGCACGATTACGTAGCTTGATGATGATAGGTAGCAGAGCCTATTTCAGAGCTTCGTCACGCGTAACAAAAAAACGAGAACTAATCATGTCACCGTCCGCAAGGTTGCAGACTAGCGAGGCAATTACCTGTAACCGTCTATCTGTATGTAACCGTCGCCAAGATAGAGTCGGACGATGAGCACGCTGTACCAGAAATAATGATCCGCGCAGGCCTGCGCATGCCAGACGATTGACCAATCTTAAGATGAACGGTGCACTTGGCAAGTTGGGGTTTTTTGAGTAGGTACCGCGATCTCAGAGGTGACTGTCCGGTAAACGAGGCTGAAGCTAGCAGCCAGAACTAGCAGCTGCGCGCCACGATGCAGGGCCGCAGAGACCCTGGTGCCCGAATAGGGGCCTTCACAATTCACTTTACAACCTAATGCACCGCGTGGGTCTAAGGGAGTAGTATATTTTGTAACGTGATGTTTTAGATCTGTTCGTCGCAAGCGCACATAACTGAAGGAAATCTCCAAAAAACGCGTCCCTGGTGGGGTACTCCAACCGAACTCGATACAAAATAGGCAACAACTATTATTAACTAATTCTTCCTCTGTAAATTCTGTATTTCATACTCTGGCCCAAGCTAACAAGGTACACGGACGATGACAATCCCGGCCACCGAGGGATCAACAGCTACCGATAACTACCGATTCCGGCTCTCGATGTCGATGTCTACCGACAGTCCAATAAGACTACACTGGCTACCTTGGTATGCTTCTGAAACACCTGGGCTAGCATCTATCCGAACCTCTCATATCACCTCGACTGCGGGCGTACAGGGACGTTAAAGTCCTCCAGACAGCCGAGGGACCAACTTCTGTAGAAGAAACCAGCCGCTCGCTTTCCCGGATGCCGTAAGGATGGCATACAGGGCAGATCGTAGCGTGCCATCTTCCGATTTACCGGCCTGGTGCCGGACCGACCCCTAAAGTACTACGTCCAGTTTGATAAAGCCCTCGTTCTGAAGATCGACGCAGCCTTCCTATCAGTAAGGACTATAATCATGTGAGCCATGGTCCACGGCTTACAGTTGCATTCCGCCATCCTGTGACTGCATGGTCTCCTTGATGTATCGTGGGCAGTTGGCCACTGCCTATACGACGACACCGGTGGAAGCGAACATAGAGTTACAGTCAATAGTTGCCCTCCACTCGGTAACTTTAACCGGGAGGCGTCCTACGTACATGCCTCTGTCAAAGGAATCCTCAATGATATGCAACCTGGACAGTAAGGTGAAGCAACTGAAATATTATACGAGTTGGTGTCAACGACGAAATCACGAGCAGGACGTTACGTGTCATCTATCGGCAATCTTCGAAAACGTGTGACGTGATAATAACTGATGTTGACCACAAGAGGGATGACCCAATCATGGTGGGGAACAAATGACCAATCAACTAAAGGAAGGGTAATCTGACGACAACAGCGAGATCGGTGAACCGGACTTCGAACTCTGCCTATTCTACGCTCAACCCGCCAGGAGACAATTTCACTACTATCTTGCTCTCGTTTTGATTTCCGTCGAGTACCTTCCCTTCTTCCTTTACCGCTATCGCTATCGTTTGTTCTATGGCTACCGTTTAATCACCACCCTCTATCGTTTTGCACTATCATCGATAGCTTCTTCTTTTCCTTCAAGTTATATTATCTTCTTTCCTTCTCGCCTTCTTTTGTTATTACTAAGTATTATTTAATTTAAATTCAGTGTGGTGTGCCTGAAGTCACCAGCTAAGGTAAGGCTTCTGCCTTTGTATTGTATTGTTACGAAGTTGCTCACAATTTCTATTTTTGTTTTTATCGTATTTGTCTTTCTTGGTTGCATCGTGTGATGCCAGTTTTGTGCGAATCATGGTCCACGACTCTGAGTTGCATTAAGCCGTCGCATGGTTTCAGTATAATTAATTAATTCCGTGCTTTTGAGCGACTTCGTAACTACCGAATAAGTAATTCTTTCGTATTTGTGAATTTCTCTCATTATCTGTAAATTTCTATTACTCCGCTTCTGTAAAATTCTACCGTATCTTGAGCTATATTGCTTTGCAGTCTTTTGAATTTTCTGTGTTAGTGCTTATTATATTTTATTTATATAGTGCCTATTTTATCGTAAATCGAATTCCTTGGAGTATAACCGAGCGTAGATTTAGCTGCTAAATACTACCGTACTTTTCTATTGCCATTGGCAATTCTGTATTTCTTTTACTTGTTATTCTTTCCTTTGCATTTCTCTGCCATACTGTAATTCTTTGCTAATTCAAGTTTTGCGTATTATCGTTGATTTTATTATAATAAGGTGTATTTAGTGTATTCCTGTATTTTGCAAACTCTTCTCTGAATTTCTCACTCTCTCACAGTTTTATGTTCTCTCGAAAATTAAGTTTTAAGATTTCTTTGTGAAACTTCTTGAATTTGTCATTATTGTAAATCATTAATTCTATTGTCTACGAATAACCCTCTCGTAAGTTTTCTCTCGTATTTTACAGTCCTTCCTATTCTCCCGTCTGAGCTACCGATTTCGTAAATTTTTAATGAATGGCAATCTTTCTTATTAGTTAAAATCTATGGTAAAGTCTGTCTTACTCTTTTGTTATTATCTCCCGTGCTATCGTCATTTTTGCCATCTATCGATTTGCAATCAAGTTTTCACTCTCACTTTAAACTTACAGAATAGTGATTCGTGTAGCGTCATTCTTTGGAAATTGAGTAAAATCACGTCGCTCACTGACGTGTGGTCTTAAGTAAATTTTTGCATTATATCGCTTCATTCGACCTACGCTCAATTCTCTCTGTTAGCTATCGTCTTTTGTTTAAATCTACCGTCTTGATTTTATTTTATCGAAAATCTGGTAACCCATTTTTGCTGATTTAGTGATCTTTGCTAACTTGTGTAAGCCTAAACGACAATATAATCGACTGATTGACCAGTTAATTTTCCTTGACTTGAGTTTATCCTGTATTACTTTAATTCTTCAATTATAGTTACCTGCCTTAAATATCGACACTCTACCAGTTCGTGTGAGCCTAGCCAGCCGTACAACGGGTTCTCTAGTTATTTTTCGTATTGTTTTATATTGTTTCATATTGTTTAGTATTTTTGTTTGAAATTCGACGCTAAAGCGTCTGGCGCCCAATGCATATGATTTTGTTATAGTTTAGTTTTTCAGAGTAATTAGAGAATCGCGCCAAAGTGTCAGCGGTAAGTCCTCATCTGAGGGTAACAGAAATTAGTGTTACAATTTATTTCAAGGTAGATTGTAGGTGAGACTTCTAGAAAGTCACGATCGTTGAGGAGAGCAAACAAATTTCTCTTTTTGTGTAATTCTTCGTTCTAAGAAAATAAAGAATCTAATAAAATCGAAGTAGCCGATCAGTCGGCGTATTTGGAAAGGGATGAATGTTTACACAGCGGTTTCTCCTCATCATAACTCTCGGGAATTCGCCATTTTTCAGAGGAGCATGGTTTTTTTTAATGTTTTAAAAATTTTTCGATACAGAAGAATATATAAAGTATGATAAAATATTCATCAAAATTGATAAAACCAGTTGGTTACATATTTTTGTTGGCGTCCCTACATCTTTAGATAAAAAAGTGCACGCCGAAGAAAACTTCTCTCGTTCCTAAACCAATAGTAAAATCAAACTATGTTTACAATTTGATTTTTAAATTCGGAATAAACTCACTCACAGTTGAACGGCAGGGCTGGGAATTACTTAAAAGTTTTCATTTTAAATTTGCAATGAAAATATAAAATGGTATTTCGCATTATCTGTTTCAAACAGATTTAAAGATCTATTATCAATCTTCAAAACTGTAGTCTTGTACAATGTTGTCTACACCATTTCCCAGATCATTTTTATACGGTGAAATGCGAATCAGCCTAACAAGAGCAACATTAATGACAAAATATAATATGGAGGCTGAAGTACCAGTCAAGAATAATAATGCAAGCCCGAAATAAAATGAAAAGTATAACATGGCGTAATGAACTTTAAGATTTCTGCATCTGCGAAAATGTACTTTAGCAAACTGTAGCTTGGGACAATCATTCTGAGGATATTTGCCAAACTTTGATGTTCCTGATGCGATAATCTAATGGCATTATTTTTAATTTTATTTTTAATGCAAAGTTCGTTTTTTGCCAAATTAGTACTTTAGCAAGCCGTAGCTCCAGAGCGATCAGTATAACTGCAAGGTTTCATCAGACTTTTTTCTTCTTTAATCGATTATGTAGTGGCTATATTTCTTTTTCGTTGACGATTAATGTAAAGTACATTTTTTAGTAAATCACGTAGTACATTTACCTAGCTCTTACCGTAGCTAGCCTAGGAGAATAAAAACACCGCTCCTTGATGATTGAGTAAAGATCGAAAAGGCCAATAAAACTTTGCTCGCAGACTGATTGTTTCGAAGGTACGATTTACTAAAGAATTAATTTGCCAAAAAACAGATTCCGAATTGGCTTTGGAAATGAAATGAAAAATACTGCCACTAGACAATCGAATGAAGAACAATAAAATTTCAGAGAATCTTATCCTCAGAACGTTACCAAAGCGACAGCTTGCTAAAGTTTATTTTTGCAGATGCAGAAATCTTGAAGGTCATCATGGTCTCGATTTTCAGAAAAATAGAACTATTCATAGAGTATCATTTTACGTTTCATAACTTATTCTAAATACCTACTTTACTTTTTCATTTTAAATAGAATTTCGCAAAGCACTTCCATTATCATTTTCCATTACCTGTTTGAGATGCATCTCTACTCATCTCTGTTAAACGGTTAAGTAATTTGGGTCAACAAAATAAATCCATCAACTCCAAAAACTTCCAGGATACACATAGTTTCTTTTGGCAAAACTATAAGGTTGTGAGCGGAGGGTCAAATCTACATGAAGGTTGTCACTTTTAGTGAAAAATATGAAACTGATTTTTACACGGATTAGGTCACATTGTTCTGATTGGTTTAATAACTGACAATGAATCAAAGGACAAGGACTGAGATGGAAACGAAGTAGATTGGATGTGATTAGAAGCATGAAGAAGTCTTAACCGTTTCAATCGCACATTTTTCAACTTAATATTTTGGCTTGAAATTTGTTACTCGCGAGTTCTTGGGATCGCTGATCATGAATCCGAAGTCTGAATTTGATAATTTCTAAATGCAAGATAGCAGATGTAAAATGGAAAAACAACTATCGAAATTTTATGATTCTGGCCGAAACTTGTTACTTATTTTGAAGTTAGTGACCGTTGAAGATTAAACTAATAGGTAATTTTCGTCGAGTATCGACCAATTGAAGAGACGTTTTTCTTAAGCAATATTTTATTGCGACGTTTCGATCAGACTGCAGCCGATCATCTTTAGGCTATTACAAACAAGATGAAAAAGAAAAAAAACAAGAATTGTTCTAGACAATTGTTTTAGTTCTTAGGCGTTCGTATGTACTTATAAAACTATTTTCAATTTGTAATGATTTGAGAACACATGTGTTTTTAAACACGTGTCTGCACCGATTTTTAAAGGTGCTGTGGATACTGATATGCACAATTGTGAATATGATGTAAAAATACAAAAATAAAAGGCTGCAGTGACAGAAAAATTATTTACAAAAAAAGGCTCAGGTATTATCAATTAGATTTTAAGATATTAAACTTACAATATAGTGACATTCCTTAAGCATGGTGTTGACGCGTGGCTGGTTAGGGATTGAGTGAGGGTACATGGATTTATATTAATTAACGATACTCGCCATCATTTCTATCGATAGTCGAAATGTGAAAAGGCAATTTCAGATGAATACATGTTGAGAGTTAAGCGGGATTTATGAATATCGAATGATATCAGTATATAAGTGACTGAGATTCCCTGTCTTTTGAATTTTTTGATGATTGTCCAATATAAATGTTTTGTCCATCCAAACTGTGACGATATTTTAAATTCAAAAGTGCCCGCGAAATTTTACTCAGCACAGCCATCTTGATTTCGGCGTCAGGCGGGCGAAATGGCTGAGTATTTCAGAGAGTCGACGGGAAAACGCCCAACCAACCGGTACATAATTCCCCGTAGTGATCATTTAATCATTGTGAACGAGAATTAAAATTAAAATTCACACATCGACCTCGCCAATTAATATCCATACGAATCTGAACGTCATTGCGGAATCGCCACGAAGAAAAGTTAAGAAGATCGTGGATTCCAAAATTTTATAGAAAGATTCGCAAATCACGTGGGCGATTACACGACGGAGCTGCTGCCGAGTGTTTAAATCAAGGGATAAGTGATTTTTAATATGTTATGACTGACCAACTTTTTACCTCATCACTATAGACAATTTTATATCCCAGTATGAATCCCGGCGTATTTTATCTTAATTTATTTGTGAATGTTTGGAATGAATGTGTAATTTTAATCGTTAGGACAATGGGCAGGATTTAGAGAGTTTTCATATGTTATTTATATGTTACTTACATTTCATCTACATTTTATTTATATTTTATTTATATTCCCCTTATATTTCATTTATACTCTATTTATTTTTCATTCACGTTTTATTTCTATGTTATATATATTCAATTTATATTTTATTTGTATTTAATTTTTTCCATTTATAGTCAATGTCATATTTATTATCGTACTCGTCATCATTTTTTTTTTTTTTTTTTGTAAGCCTGTCCATTGATTTCATACTTTTTCTTTTATATTGACAATAGATTCAAATTCTTCACCGTCCCCCTATTGACATATGTTTTTGACCTCCCACGTTAAGCAGAATATAAGCAAAAACAAAGATAAGAACAATTATTTACAAAACATTTGATCTGATAGACAGTGTTGATCTTATCTAAGATAAGAGTGCCGGTTTTTAATGGAATTAAAAATCTTTGAAACTTGTTACTTGAAAGTTTTTGGGTATATACGAAGTAACAAAGATCATTTGAACTTGTAAATAAATTATGATGAGGCTAGGATATGGGAACATTTGAGGTGGGATGCTAATCATCCCACTGTGACTGAAAGGGTTAAACAATGACTGCCGTAGCAGAGAGTGTAAAATCCAAATAATGTTTCACACCTCTGGAAACAACCTCGATTAATATCAGGCAAAGCATGCCCATTTTTACACTTGATCCAACATTTAAGCCATCCACGCGATTACTTTCGAGGGAGAAACCCTCTCATGCGGCGTACCTTCAAAAGCATGCATGATAAATTTGCGTAATTAGTTTGCGATGAGTCTGTAACAACAACTGCAGGCCACCGCGTAAATTCTATATAAACTTTCAACACGCTCGGAAATTATCCTTCGACAACAGCAGCTGTTAATGCCTAAACCATTTGGAATATTTTCTGAGTAAACCGCAACAACTTTTACACCGCGTACCCAGTCGATTTGTCTTCAACCGATATCAAACGTAGTCCATTACATACAAACCGCTAACAGCTATCTAGTGTTTCACATTGTAAATCACCCCATGAAGAACTACGTTAATTACCAAGGTGCAAAGAGTAAAGTTTTACCTCTAAGGATACAGTATAAAAGTACATACGTGACCAAGTCCTGCTGTGCTGTCTATTATAGTCACAAAAGTTTACAAGCAAAACCATCCTAAAACCAAAATTTAAAGTGTAATTAAAATTGCTCGAATCAAATATAACTAATTGTAAGACATTACCGTTATAGTGCCACAGGAAAAGGTTTTATATCGGCACATTTAATTTATAAAAAAGAATCAATTATTAACAATTTTTGCAGTGATCACATTAGCGTACGTTCTTTATCACCAAATGACAAAGCCATATTATCGATTCGGTGGTCAAACATAAACTCTACTAAAAATGAATATATTTCGTTCATCTCACAAGACTCCTGAGTAAAACATTATACAAATGAACTGACTGTCAGAGTAGCATTGTTCGTCCATACTAATGATATTAAAAAGAGGGAAGATTTGTATTTTTGTATTTTTGTGTGTATGTATGTTTGTAATGAATAAACTCAAAAACTACTGTGCCGATTTCAAAAATTCTTTCACCATTAGAAAGCTACATTCACTCTGAGTGACATAGGCTATATTTATTGCTGGAAAAGATTAGGGATCTTTATTAAAACTTAAGTAACGTAACCCAAGGTGTAAAAAAAGTGCCCTAAAACGTCTTTCGTCGCATACGCTGCGGAAACTATTGATGATAGAACAAAAGTATGTTCTACAATATTAAAGAACATCTCAATATCTACAAAAAACTTCGCGATACCATATGTCCAACTATTATCGTTATGTCACAATAACAACATTCTACATTTTAAAAGTTAATAGAAATACCGACCAAAATTAGACCACACCATTCATACTTCTGTTTGAATCCTTATCCAAATAAATCATATTGTTTTCAGGACTGTTCCAATTGATATAGATTACTTTTTGGATTTTTATTACGAATTTAATAAGTCATAGAAATATAAAAAATAAACGTTGTCGCGTTGTGCATGTTATTCATATCTTTTTATTAATCCTTATCCAAATGAATTATTTTTCATTCAAAATTGTTTCGATACCTGTAGATTACTTATTGAATTTTTCAAATCGTATATTCCATTCAAAAGATATTAGGAATTTAAAAAGTCACAGATCAGCTACGACTTTTCTATGCTAGCCAGTCATTGCAGCGGAGCGGCAGAGGGGCGGGCACATCTATGAAATAAGTAGCCGCGCGGCTCATTCGCAGCGGACGTAACCGACATTGAACATTTTTTGACTATTTTAATTGCAAATTTTTTTGTCCAAGTTAAAAAGTTCTTTTCAGAACTAATTATAAATTGTTTATTCACGCTTTACTGTCTATTATTTATAATATTTTCTCACTTCTTGAAAAGCAAGTATTTATCAAAAGTTCTATTTTTATTTTATCTGATTTATAAAAAAAAAGTCCACAATATGCCTAGGAAAAAAGGTCTCAACTTTCTAAAAGCTGCTCCCAAGCGAGATTAACGAAAATACGACGTATTGGAGAATCATCTTCTGAAAATTCAGATCGTCTCGCAAATCAGAGAGCGTATGCTTCGCAATCGCGGGCCACAAAATTGAGCGCCGAACGTTCGCAACGCCTTGCTCAAAGTAGAAACAGAATGTCACGAGCACGTACAAGGGAATCTAGCGCCGAACTTTTGCTTCGTCTTTCAGCACGAAATGCCCGATCATCACAACTACACAAACGACAATCGAGTGCTGAACGCTCGCAGCGACTTGCAGAAAATAGAGCTAGAAACTCGCAAGCACGGGCAAACGAATCTAGCGCAGAACGTTCGCCTCGCGTTGCAGAACAAAATGCCAGATCATTCCAACTATACGAACGGCAATCGAGTACCGAACGCTCGCAGCGCCTTGCTGATAATAGAGTAAGGAACTCGCAAACGCGTGCCCGTGAATCTAGCGCCGAACGCTCGCAGCGACTTATTGCACAGAGAGAAAGACAACAGTCGTTAACCAACTACGACGCGTAATAGAATTTTGACTCATAGTAATAGATCGGCATTCAGTTACGATCCACATATTGATTATGCTCATCAGAACAGCATCCAAATCGGAGCTATGAATAAGATTTGTCCTAAATGTTTTGCTAAAAAATGGAATGATGAAGCGAGTGGTATGTGCTGCGCATCTGGGAAAGTTATTCTTTCTAATATTAAAGAGCCACCAGAACCAATAAAAAGCCTTTTGACCAATAATCACATATACTCCATGCATTTTTTGAATAATACACGTAGATACAATAGCCTTTTTCAGATGACTTCGTTTGGGGCGAAAGAAATTAGAGAGGGAAATTTTATGCCCACCTTCAAGGTAGAAGGGTAAGTCTATCATCTTATAGGTAGCCTTTTTCCGCCAGCAGGACAAAGCCCTCAATTTCTGCAAATATATTTCATTTCAGAAGCTGACCAACTATCATTGCGATCAAACATGGCCCCTGTGCTAAAAATAGATTTGATCAACGAATTGCAGACCGTATTGAATAGCCACAACGTGTACATACGAAGTTTTTAACATAGCATCGAACTTAACAACCCGGAGAGTTTAAAATTAATCATTCACTCTGATCGCACAACTCAGGCAGAACACCGGGGCAGATATAACGCTCCTTCCATGAATGAAGTGGCCGTTTTATTGGTCGACGATGACAAAGGACCCAGGGATATTGTACTGCATGGTAGAGACAGACAACTAAAACGAGTGTCGGAATTGCACCGCGCTTACGATCCGTTACAATATCCACTAATATTTGTATCAAGAGACGACGGATATTATGTGACTATTCCTCAGCAGAATGCCTTACGAAATAAGACGGTGTCATGTATGCAATATTATGCCTACCGTTTAATGATTAGGACCAACTGTTTTAACACACTGCATTATTAAAAAGATTTGTTTAATCAGTATTGTGTGGATATGATGGCGAATATGATTTCAGAAAGGTTAAATTTTATTTGCCGAAACCAACAAAAGCTTAAAGCAGATGACTATATTCATTTAAGGGATGCTTCGAACTAAGACGCAAGCGTAAATGCCGCCAATATAGGTCAGCATATCATCTTGGCGTCATCATTTACTGGGTCTCCGAGGTATCTGCACGAAAAGACGCAAGATGCTATGACGTATGTGCGGAATTATGGAAGGCCTGACCTTTTTATAACTTTCACCTGTAATCCGAAATGGAAAGAAATAAAGCAGGAACTTATTCCCGGTCAGCGATCCTTCGACCGGCATGACATCATCGCTCAACTGTTTCACTTAAAAATGAAAAAACTCATAAAAATAATCACAAAAGACGCGATTTTTGGGCCGGTCAAATGTTATATGCTAACTGTAGAGTGGCAAAAAAGAGGACTGCCGCATTGTCATATATTATTTCGGCTGGACTCAAAAATACAGCCCGATGAAATTGATGAAATAATAGCTGCCGAGCTACCTAATAAAGATGAGGACCCAGAGTTGTTTGAAATAGTCACAAAAAATATGGTACATGGGCCATGTGGGGAAGAAAATTTGACTTCGACGTGCATGAAAAATGGCATATGTTCAAAAAAATATCCACGACGTGTCGTAACTCAAACCCAGACCGGTGAGGATAGATATCCAGTTTATCGACGACGCGACATCGAGAACGGAGGGCAGGTCGCTACCTTAAATGTGCGAGGAAAAACAGTTAACATAGACAACAGATGGATCGTTCCATATTCCCCAATATTGTGTCGATCTTTCAACGCTTACATAAACGTTGAATATTGTTATTCCGTACAAGCCATTAAATACATATGTAAATACATCAACAAAGAATCGGATCAAGCAACTTTCAGTGTCAGAAATGATCATGACGAAGTTGAAAATTATTTGAACGGCCGGTACATCAGTACATCTGAAGCAGTGTGGAGGTTGTTAGAGTTTCCTATACATGACAGACAGAAAATCCACCAAAAACAACACTCAAGGCGTTTTTTGACCTGTGCATTAGTGACGGATTTGCTAAAACACTACTCCATCACGAAGTCCCTCATTACTATGCATGGGTTAACAATAAATTTTCCAGAAGAAAACGTGGTCAAGACGTAGTTGGACACCCCGGCATAAAAAAAGATGCGGCATTGGGAAGAGTGTACAGCATTCATCCTTCCCAGTCAGAATATTTTTATCTCAGGATGCTACTTCATCATATACGTGGCCCAACATCGTTTCAGGACTTAAAAACAGTTGATGGAATTGTTAAAGAAACTTACCAAGCCGCTTACCGAGATAGAGGTTTGCTGGAAAATGATAACCAATGGGAAATAACTTTGAGAGAAGCTTCGATTTCCCAATGCCCGTTAAAGCGGAGAGAATTGTTTGTGGTGATATTATTATTTTGTTTCCCCTCGGAACCACTCAACTTATGGGACACTTTAAAAGACGATTTGTGTCAAGATATCAGACACATAGCCCAACAATAAGGTCAAGATTTTGATGTTTATAATGAAGTCATGATACAGATCAAAAACAAACTTTTAGAATTGAGCGACAAAAATTTAAGAGACTTTGGGTTACCTTCTCCGAATCGCTCACTACAAAATGTAGTTAGTGCCATACCGAGCTGTACATACGATGTTAACGAGTTATCAGTATTTGTCAACTCAAATGTACCCAAGTTGGTGTCAGATCAAAAAATAGCGTTCGATGCTATAATTAAAAGTATGGAAAATAACAAGGGTGGTCTATTTTTTTTTTGGGCGCGCCTGGCGGAACAGGTAAAACCTTTCTTGTCAATTTACTATTAGCCAAAGTACGACAATCTGGAAGAAAAGCACTGGCAGTTGCGTCTTTCGGAATTGCTGCAACTCTATTAAATGGTGGGAAAACTGCTCATTCAACCTTCAAATTACCGGTGGCTGTGTCTTTAGAACAACAATCTGTATGCTCAATCCGCAAAAATGGTCCATTAGGAAAGCTCTTACAGGACACGTCGCTGATTATTTGGGATGAGTGCACCATGAGCCATAGAACTCATGTAGAAGCTGTGGACCGCACATCAAAAGACATCGGAAACTCAGGCAATTTGATGGGGGGCGTAACCTTTGTGTTGGCTGGAGACTTTTGCCAAACACTACCGGTTATAATAAAAGGTACGCGTGCCGACGTTATTAAAGCGTGCCTCAAATCATCACCTTTATGGCAATCAATTGAAACTCTCAATTCGCGCACAAAGATGAGAACAGATTTAAGTAGTAACCACAATGGAAATTTACAAAAAATACTTCAACTTGGACATGGAAAATTACCATCGACAGTTGCAAGTAGCCCCCAAGTATTGTTGGACAATGAATTGGCTCAAACTGTTAAGAGTCTAGAAATTCTTATAGACACAATCTATTCCGACATCGAAAATCTCCCAGAAAGAAATTTTAATTGGCTCTGCTCGAGGGTGATAGTGTCACCGAGAAACGACTCAGTAAATGAGATAAATAGAATGATTATGGAAAAAGTACCGGGTGATTTTAAATGTTACAAATCTGTTGACACCGTGTGCAACATCGAAGATACAGTGCACTACCCACAAGAATTTTTAAATTCCCTCAATCCTGCCAGCTTGTCACCCCACGAACTGAAATTAAAAGGAGGTATTCCTATTATGCTATTGAGAAATTTAAGCCCTCCCAGTATGTGTAATGGCACAAGGCTTTTGATAAAGGAATTACGAGACAATGTTATAGTAGCAACAATCATCACTGGGCCCGCGGCCGGACAGCTCGCTCACATTCCGCGAATCCCAATGATTCCGACGGATTTGCCTATATCCTTTAAAAGGTTACAGTTTCCTGTGAAGATATCGTTTGCCCTACGATAAATAAATCACAGGGACAAACGGACAAACGTTTTCGATTGTTGGCATCGACTTAACAAAAGAGTGCTTCTCTCATGGGCCCTTTCTCGAGTAGGATCTCCTGAAAATCAATATGTTTTGTTATCACTTACAAATACCACTGCTAACATGGTGTACAGTAAAGCTTTAAGATAAAAGTTTCGTAAAATAAAAGTAACAACCAATAGAATTAACTAAAGCATTAAAATAGAAATGTAAATAGAGAAATGTAAAAATTAAAATAACTTGAAGATACTCTTAAAAATAAATACACACACATAGAACAATAAAAAACGTAAAAATAAAAAACAAAACAATAAAAAAATATAAATAAAAAATTTAAATATATAAAAAACTTAGGAAATTTCATTGGGTAGGATCACATGAAAATGTGAAATGTTGTAAAAATGTAAATAAAAAAAAATACCGAGAAATCTCTCTCACTTAAGATTAAATACGTTACTTAAATAAGAAAACGATGAACAAATTCGGATTGTAAGTATAAATAGATAATGTGCTACTGCGATTAAAAAAATATAAAAATAAAACAATAAAGAAATATAAATAAAAGGTAAAAATATAAAAAAAATCTTTATGTCCACCCGTGCGAAGCCGGGACGGGCCGCTGGTATCTGAATAATTTGGTAATAATCATTTCAGGTACTGTGGAGTCAATTTAGCTCTAATAAATATGGGATAGTAGCTAACAAGAATATTCAGAGTTTGATAAAAGTTTAGTAGCTCAATACACATGTTACTCAAACAAAAGTAGCACATATAAAATGGTAAAGAATCCATTATCCCTATGTTTCAAATTAATCGGTATCTTGGAGTCATCCTATAATCGTCTTACGACTTCGAGTGTCTATCTTCAACGGTATGACCTGCACCGAAGGCAAAACCCTTATTCATCACGTTCCGTCCTAATCATATTTGCAATTTGTTTCACAACCTTGTATTGGACACTTGCCTTCATCGTACACACTTCTTTTTCTCTTCTTTCTTATTTGCCATAGCGCATTCTAAACATTTCCATGTATGCTCGACTTCTGCTTAAGTATACTTGAGCATTGTAAATAAGTGATCCTGGTTGAATCCATCTCAAATCATGCAGGCCAGCGGAGGTCATACTCCAGAATTTCTCGTAACTGAAGTACGTTCTTCCTTGGCTCAAATGAACGGACGCTTGTATATTGTTATTACCTAAATAATCTTGTCACGCCCGGTACCGCTTTTTGAAGATCATCAGGTAAATATGGTGTTTTTCTGACATTAATCGTTTAATTTCCGAATAACAAACACAAATAAATAACTTTCAGATAGATCATAAAGTAGAATTTTCATCTATTCGAATTCATAAATGCGAAAGCTCAAGAATCAGAATGGTTAGAACTTCGAGTAGTACCTAATCTCACAGAAGGCTCGGAATATAGAATTGCAGTATATCAGAATCGTCAGAATGAAGAATCGCAATATATCAGAAGAGTCAAAAACTCATATCATATTAGAAGCCAAGAAATATAAGTTTATGATATCAAAAATCGTATTCAATCTTTTAATGAGATAAAAATATTGCAGATGAAAAGATACGCCCGATGCACCTGCTTAAAATTTGAGATTCTCACACTCCTATCTGATTATGAGTTAACCATTTTATGCACACATCTTTTATTACATGCGATTCAGTCTAAATTTTGCCTACCTGCGGTGTGGGGGGCGGTGATTACGAATCCGAAGTCGAAATTTTGTAATAGAAGAGAATTCTAAAAGTTATTTGATTTTGATAAAACTTAGCATGGAATAGTTTCTAAACTCGCTGATTACGAATCAGTCTTTAAAGGTCAAGAATTCAAAATAGCGGATCCAAGACGGTGGACGTAAATTCTATAAGATATTTGATTTTTATAAAACTTAGTATGAAATGGTTAATCAGGCAGCGGAACTGAATTTGAAGTAAGTATCAGTTACAAATATGTGAAAAGCTGAACCAAATACTAGCCCGAAGATGTAGTTATTCAGCTTGTTATTCGCGACATGAGCAGTTTATAAGTCAGCAAATAAAAACAGGCACATCGTTGGCCACACTCTAAAGGCCTAATCCAACATCTTGAACAACTCAAAGTTGTCCAGTTACGTTGCGTTCTCTCATCTTTATTAAGTATTGAGTAAAGAATTTATTTGATTCTGTATATACAACATTTTACAAGTCAAAATAGAATAGTTGGATAGACTCAGAACGTGAAATTCTGGTGGTAAGCGATCTACACGGTTACTTCGGGAATACTGAGCGTTCTGAATTGTACGATTCTGAATAATGACCCTTCTAAATTCTGTATATCTGTTTTCCGCCGTTTCTAGATGATGAAGTTCTAATTTTTATTTTTATAATATTTGGAAATTTTAGAATATGAAACTATCTACAAATTCATTCTCTGGAATATTGACTCTATACATTATTAAATTCTGCACCTCTGAATTCTGGATTAACGTTTTCTGAAGTAAGTGGGTTCGGATAATAGAGCCCTCTACTAAACACATTTTAGGTAAGCTGCAGCTTTTTATCGGGCACTATTCGGAACTTAAAATTTCTCATAGTATCTGTTCTCGCATATTTGTTATTTAAGTTTATTAAATTCGGAATTCTGGCCATCCTGATTTTCGGTTTTTCCGATTTCTTACCCCTACTCGATTGTAATCCAAGTAACTCTACGGATCCCAATGATTAAACAATTATCTTCTATGCTTATACACAGAAGTAAACTGTTTTATCATCAGTTATTTGAATTATAATCGTCACGCCAGAGTTAGGTCTTTTGTAAGCAGCCTTTCTGAAGTAAGGTGCAATTTTTTTACCGGCCATCGGTATTGTCTCGTTAGAAATATGGCGATTTTAATAAGCTTATCACTTTTAAAATTTTTCAGATGACAAGAAAATACCACAGAGTTGGTAGGGATCTAATTTTCAATGCATCGATTTTTTGTAAATTCCACATTATTTCATTCTTCTTATTCGAACGACAACGCGATGCTGGGACTACTCGAACGATAATGCTTTTAATGCGAACTTGTCAGACCGCTTGACTGCCGGCAGCAAGCAGTCGAAGGCCGCACTTATCCGACAAGCGTCTAGCTCTCGTCGCTGATCGTTGTCTACGAAGGCAGATATGAATTGTCTAGCCATGAGATCGAATCTAACCCAAGATAGGGAGAGCCATCACCACAGCGTTGGCATCGACCGAACGTCTCTCCTCTCCTCTTCGCTCCTCGTCGCTCTGCCGGCCATAAGTTATCTCGTTGCTTGGTTGCACTCGAGTAACCAATCGATTAAGAGAGGCTGCCATATACGAGAAGTGGCCAACTCATCGCTCGTTCCGTACACTCGAGCATTAATAGGCGATGAACGATTTTCGTCGAAGCCTTGGTAGTCCACGAATGAAAAAGGCTGGGGTAACGGCGCATATGTGTGTACATATATGCTGAGCGAATATTCGACGTTTACGGATCAGCATCAAGCGTATTCATTGGCAAACTTCGAAAATCCCGGAACGCGCAGTCGCTAGTTTGCATGTTCACATAATAGAACTTTCGCTGGACTCGAACTGTAACGAAATACGTAATTGCGAGTCCAGTGTGCAGCGCTTTATCATCAGGCCATCATTGGCCCAGTAGTTTTACCCAATTGCACAATTATCACCATCGCCCCAACGTAGCTAGCGTAATTTTTGGCAAATCAATTGCTGACCGAACGATCGCATCCAACCGTCGAGTAAATCAAATTTTCAACGTTAGCCGAGCATTGGTAATAAACGGAGAGCTGGTGAACTTTTTAGTTACGTCATTTCATAAACAAAATTTTCCGTCTTGTCATACTCTCTTAACATAGCTGATAATTGATTCGGAAGTCTGCCTGGCCTCCAGTACTGCAGAACACGGTGGGAGGGGCGCAGAGGGTTGAAAAAATCAATAGAAAAACGTCATTCCATAAGCGCTAATTTTTTGTGTGGTAGCAGGGAATGATATTTTGAGTTGAATAGTAAAAATGGCAGACACCTCGGTCGCTGGAAAAATGGCGGCGGACAACAATAAAGACACGCGAAAATGTATCTAACTTACGTCATACTACAAGGGTTTGAACAAAAATAAAATTTTACAGGAAGTCATCCAAATTATACATATGAAAGGGCAGACAAATATCTTGACACGAACACCGTGGCAGACAACGAAAAAGACCGGTAAGTCCGCGCAGATTTGGAACGGGCGCTATAGTTATTTTCGATTACCACAATTTTATTTCATTGTATTGTTATATAGCAGGGTGAGCATATGTATTTTTAAGTATTATTCATAATTATTATTGTTGTTATTATTATTCATTATTTTTTATTCACTATTTTGAATTCACTAAAATCTGAGGTTAAGTGATGGTGGATTCTTGCCACAAGGGCCGACATGTGCCGATCAAAATCTTATGCCTGTAGATCTTACAATATGAGAGAATATCTGTACATGCCTCTCTTTTTTTCTCCGGTTTTCTCTAAGTTCAAGTCTCAGAGGATCAAATAGGAGAAATAATAGGGCAAAGGAAAAAGAAAATGCGATGCCCGATCACATTCAGACCGCCAACAGACAACCTCACTCATCAGTGACGTCTACATACAATCTGATACAATCAGTGACGTCATCGTCAACAGCCCTTCACGGGGTGACTCGTTTAAAAGTGTTAACGGGTTAGATGAGGGTACTCTCGAAAAATTAGGCGGTGATCCTAAAATCTCGTCTCTTAAGGATATCATACTCCATTGGAAATTAGCAGCAAGATGTAAAAGTTGGCTGGTAAAGGGTTTTGATCAAAAACTAGGGGAGAGGTTACTAAAAAGTACTCAGAGAAGGGTTCTGTTTCATTAGAGGCACCTAAGCTTAATACAGATGTACTAAAGTCCATTCCAGAAATGACTCAAAAGCGAGACGAGCATTTCATACAAACACAAAACGCCGTCACGTCGGCATGTCAGCATTAGGTGAGGCTGTTTGTATCCGGGCCGAAACGTTAACAAAAAATACGTTTACATAATTGACCGATCACCAAGATTCAATAACAGATTATATACGAGGTCGAGAATTCCTACCCATCATATTAGGTGAGGCTCTTACAATGCTTGTATCCAACAGAGACAAAAATACTGTGAAGAAATTACTCGTACTTATTGAAACTGTATGATTCTGGAAAAATGCTGTCAAATATTTTCTGCCCAAAGTCACAGACCAGAAAAGCTTGAATTACACCAGCTCTTACCTGAATCAAGCCGATACTTGATAAAGCCTTGACCGATGAGTTTAAATATGGACCAGATCTAGCAGAAGGAATCGAGGAATCATCTGCGCTGGAAAAATTAAGCCGGGGGTCTGAAACCCAAATGGCATTCCAAAAGGGGACTCCACAAAATTGTAAGAGTCCACCTTCCAGACCAAAGCAAATGGGCGAAGGACACAAATATAAATTCAAGACGGGTATAAAATTCAAACGAGCTCTGAAGGAGCAACCCAGGATGCAGAATCGAAAAGGTTACCAGAGCAACAACCGAGGAGGTACCACATCAACTGACAAAAAAATTCATTTGAACGACCTTCAGTTATTAACTATACTTTTTGCCTTGAAGTGTTTGACAGCAAATTTGAAAAATTGCGAGGTATTGATAAGGTACAATAGCATAACTACCATTTCATATATCAATAGAATGGGGGGTGTACAGCTACCAAAGTTTGATGCCTTATTGCATGAAATATGGACTTAGTGCGAGTCATGCAAGATCTGGGTGTTGGCGTCATACTTACCATCTCAATCAAATGCAGAGGCAGATACGGTATCTAGAATAGACAATTTAGATAAGGAGTAAGAAATGGCGGAATCTGCTTTCCAAAGCGTTGTATGCAAATTTGGGCAGTACGACATAGATTTATTTACATTTAAAATTAATAAGACAATTATCCCATTTTGTTCGTGACATCGGGACCCATACTCATTTGCCATAGATGCTTTTACCATCTCTCGGAAAATTGCGAATTTCAAGCCTTTCCTCCTTTTCCTTCCATCTGACCCACTCTGAAGAAGATTAATATAGATCAAAATAGAGGAACTGTTGTGGTACCTGCATACCCCACAAAATCATAGTATCCGGTGTTTCTTTCATTATTAGAAGAACAACCACTGATATTAGAACCTGATATCAATCTTTTACTATCACCTGATAGGAATCTCCGGCACCCAAGGGCGTAGACCACGTCCCTCATGGTAGAGAAATTATCAACCAAGAATTCCTAAATAAAAACGCATCAGAAGAGACAGTCGAGATTTTATTAACATCCTTATCAGCATCAACGCTGAAGCCAAATAATAGTTGTTTAAAAGAATGATGGGCCGTTTGTAAAGAAAACAAATACGAAGTATACAGATCAAAAAGCACTGAGATACTAGTATTATTAAAAAAAAAATTTCAATCTGGTGCAGCATATGGATCCTTAAATTCATTAAGGTCAGCGCAATCACTGATATCAGGGAATGATGTATTCTTAAGATACTGTAATAAACAGATTTTTCAAGGGCGTATTTGGATTGAGACTACAGGGACCAAAATAAACCAGCACGTGATACCCTGAAACAGTTGTTGCCGATATATAAAAGTTGTCAGATATCACAAAAATGACTTTCAAGCAGATCACTGAAAACGCCTACTGGTTCTCATTGTTATGGCTCATCCCGTTCAAATATTATCACTAATAAAACTGGAAAATATTTATAGATTCGGAAAAGGGCTAGAGACAAGAATACCGGATCTGATAAAAACTTCTAAGCCAGGTGCAGATTAACCTAAGCTTGTGTTACCTCGTTTTCGTTCTAGATTATTTAGAGACCACCAAAGATATACAAAAATGATGAATACATTTTTTTTTATGCCGTTACGAAAATCTCATGGGTTGGTTAGTTCCCAAACACTCAATAGATGGTTAAAAAATGTATTGAACAAAGCTAGTACAGATACCACAGTTTTTATGGGTTATTGGAAAATGTCCTCACGACGTCAGAGCCTGGTTGTTGGCGTCATTTCGTCACCAAATAATCAAAGTTTTAATTTTTATGGAGGGAAATCGTAATTTTTAAGGTTTCAAATTGCTCATGTCACATAAATTAATGAAATGTAATCAATAATATACCTATTCTATTATCGAAGCGAGAAAGAAAAAACCTCATGGGTGTAGACGATCAATTATTTATTTGTGATGTGGTAACGTTTCGGTCGAGGCAAAGGTCGACCTTCATCAGAGCCTGTAAATCGAAAATTGTACAATTGCAAATTTCCGTATTATTATTATTTTTTTTTTTCTTTAGTGAAAACAATTTATAACGATGTATAGAGTAACTATTAAACATTATCAACAATCCGAATAACAAAATCAATCACCGAGCATAGTTTTAACATAAAGAACAAGAATATAAATATTTAACGTTGTGTTTACAACAAAGAAGTTATAACATTCCAGCTGATAGTAGAAAGTACGAGTATTTTTGACAAAAAATCAAGTGCATTTAAGTTATAACGATATATTCAATATTGAAGCTGTTTTTAAATCAAGCATATTAAGAGATATTTTGTAAAACTTACGAAAACATTACTTCTATTAGCGCCTGAGTTGTTCTTGATTAGATGTTTAGAGAAGTGCCAGTATTTGAACGGTGATATATGAACTTTGTCAAACGGTCGATACCTTACAATCGATTGGTCATGGCGAGAGTTTTCGAAGTGGTGCAAAATATCTCTTAATTTACAGAAGGGGGCGTATAAATTACTTAAGCCATCTACATATGAACGTTTGTTAACTGTGTTATCTTTGTTTTTTTGATGTTGATCATCTTCTTGATTGATCGGCGATAATGATCGGTTTCTGAGGTTATAATTTTAACGTTGACAAGATAAAAATTGTGTCCTTTAGTGGCGCAGTGGTTTACTAAAGCAGATCTCTCAAAATCTTTAATTTTACAATCACATTTGTGTGAGTAAATTATTTTATGCAAATGTTCTACATAACACATATCACAATCAATGCAGTCAATTTGGTAAACAATATTAGATTTATCCGTATGTGGTACCTTATCTTTTAATTTGGTAAATAATAATGTATTAGTGTTGGTGTTTTTGCAAAGTAATTTTACACCATGTTTACTGAGGATTTTACGTAGTTGTTCAGATAACCCTGTAACATATATGTTAACTACAGAGCACGTTTTGAACTCGTTACGATTGTTATTATACTCGTATGTTGTATCAAATTTGTGGTTAAGTTCAAATTGGACTTTTTTAATTAGTGTAGAAGGATAACCGTTATTCACCAATGTGTCTGAATTTAATTTTAGATTTTCTTTTCTGAGTGCCGGATCAGCTAAATTCAAATCTCTGTCAGAGAGGCCTGTTATGACGCTTTTCTTATAAATTAAAGGATGGTGAGATTCAAAATTCAAAAAACGACCAAGTTGGTTTTCTGTACCAGTTAATGAGTAAACGATCATTTTTCTTTATTACTGAGATGTTTAAAGAACTTAAGGAGTTATTGACTTCTGTTTCATATGTTTTTTAGTAAGAAAAAAATTTTTGAATTTCAATCTCACCATCCTTTAATTTATAAGAAAAGCGTCATAACAGGTCTCCCTGACAGAGGTTTGAGTTTAGCTGATCCAACACTCAGAAAAAAAATCTAAAATTAATTTCAGACACATTGGTGAATGACGGTTATTCTTCTACACTAATTAAAAAAACTCCACTCTGAACGTATCGACAAATTATATAATTCCTACAAATTTGATACAACATACGAGTATAATAACCGAGATATTTTGTACCACTTCGAAAACTCTCGCCATAACCAATCGATTGTAAGGTATCGACCGTTCGACCAAGTTCATATATCACCGTTCAAATAGTGGCACTTCTCCGTTAAACATCTCACCAACAACAACTCAGGCGCTAATGGAAGTCCTGTTTTCATAAGTTTTACAAAATACCTCTTAATATGCTTAATTTAATAATAGCTTCAATATTGAATATATCGTTATAACTTAAATGCTCTTGATTTTTGTCAAAAATACTCGTACTTTGTACTATCAGCGGAAATGCTATAACTACCTTGTTGTAAACACAACGTTATATATTTATATTCTTGATCTTCATGTTAAAACTTATTAATATTGATATGCTCGATCATTGATTTTATTATTCGAATTGTTGATAATGTTTAATAGTAACTCTATACATCGTTATAAATTGTTTCCACTAAAGAAAAAAAAATAATTATAATAATATGGAAATTTGCAATTGTACAATTTTCGATTTACAGGCTCTGATGAAGGTCCACCGTTGCCTCGACCGAAACGTTAGCACATCACAAATAAATAATTCATCGTCTACACCCATGAGGTTTTCACTTTCTCGCTTCATTACATTCTACGATCAAGAAATATTACATATATGTTCTATTATCCACACGCAATAAAACACGGTCAACGATCAGCCGTCAGCCTGGTTGCATTAGTTTGATTTTTTTCAAGCAGATGACGCATTGCAAAGTGACAACCCCAATAAGACCCGCCATGCAGCGATGTGGCTGCGCGCAGAAAAGATATAGGCTGAAGCGTGATTAAAAGTATTGCGGGGTGGTCGACTAAGACGACAGTATTTGCGAGGTTCTACAATATACCAATTACGACACCAAATGGTACATTTGCAATATCGATACTGAAGTAAAATATACAGGGTTGACGTCAAGAAGATTGCAAGTCCCATTTTGAATAAAAAAAACAACGAAAAATAAAGAAAGATTCTAGCGCCAAACAACTACGTGTAATCTTGAAGAACGATTCTCGAAATGTAATTGACGAACAAACGAGCTTATCTGTATGTGAAGATCGATCGTAATTATGTTCGAGATGATTATACCCCACCCAGTTTCTCATTCCCAAAAACCGTAATTGTGTAATAATCTGCAATTCTGTAGACCTTCTTTACTGTCAAGTTCTACAATATGCAAATTGAAGGCGTGTCTGCTAGAGGTTAGCTCAGAGTGCGCTGAAATTGAAAACTCTGGACGGTGTGATATTTCTGAATAACGTAAACTACTACTTGTAATTATCTCAAACGAGGCTCTCACATAATTACGGTCGAACTTCACATACAGGTAAGTTCGTTTAATCATTAATTATCATCATAATTATCATATTGTTCTGCGTTATTCATATCAAGAAATCGCTTACTAATATATGTACAGGAATTTGTTCACTATGTGAATGTACAGGAATACGTAAATAAATTTACAGTAGAGTTTCAAGGAGCAGGATTCTGATTGTGAGGACTACTTGGAGTAAGTGGACAGCCCCGTAAAAAAGTGAAAAGGCAGTGTTTTCATCGAGAACAGTATAAATAATGAATGGCTGGGAATGTTTAGTTACAAATAGAAGCTAATCAAGGCCCGGCATGTATTTCCCATAAAGCTCCCTTTTTTTTGTAGGTTGATCCTTGGGTGAGCTTAGACTGAGAAAACACGAACTGGCGTGGTAATTGTAATCGAAGGCCAACGATGCTCGAATTAAGCGATCAGAGCGTAAGGAAAGCAAGATACTCCACCATTAAGATTTATCTGATGCGACTGATATTGATAGTCTCCAAGTTGCTCGGGACTTTTTTCAGGACACCCGGAGCCACGGTTGAGCACAGCTAGATTTTCGAAGGATATGAACTACCAGAGATCGTATAATTGAGTCGTATATAACGGCGATAAAGAAAACGTCGAAAGAAACGGCGACTTATAAAAAAATCAAGCATCATTGTCCGTCATTCCAAACTGCTCCTTCGTGTGACATCCAGTGATGCATGAAAAATAAAACATATTTGTTCAATGATATTTCTCAAAAGTTTACTTATATTTGTTTCGCATTCAATTCCAGCGTTAATTACGGGCCTTGTCACTAGCATCTCAAATGTTTTCTTAGATCAATTGTTGAGGTTCTCTTCAGAGTATAATGTTTGATCAATAAAGTATCGAATCAAGAAAGTTGTAAGGTGTGTCTAAAATTAATGAAATTGAATTTTAATAATACAGAAAATTTTGTTGGTGAATAAATCACGTTAAAATGTTCTAAATTGAATTGTTAAAAATATTCGCGTATCGAAATACACGAGAGTTGATAAGAAACATCAACATATCGTTCAGAAACCCATCGTTATTGCTATCACAAACGCAATTCATGTAATTTATATTACTCCCACAGTATCCAAGGAGCCCGAAGCTCTTCGATCTCCATTTTCGACAGATACATTACTACTCCGGGGCAACTTCATAATCTAAATCATACAGGCTATGCTAATGAAACGTGGATATTTAGATATTTCATTAAAAATAGCTACTCCTATAAAACGGCTGAAGGAGACTAAAGAGTTTTGTAATATCAAAATACGGGTACGACATTTTAACGTGCAGATTTTCTGATGCACGTGACTATTAGACCATACATTTGGAATATCTCGAAATTCTCATCCACCGAAATGCCACCTCCTGAAACACTTTGCCTATCGTAATTCTGAGTCCCTCGGTGTTCTTTGTTCAAATACAACTTCATGAAATAACCATGTGCGTAAACTATTGTCCTTAAATATTCTGAACTGCCAAGTCAGCTCAAAGCCTTATCTTTTATTTCACCTGTAATAATAAGAATTGGCTTATCGCATACTACTTGTAGTTTTAAGATAGTTTTCACTTTCGTAATTGATCCTAGTGCCATTCACAGAGTACTTCGTAACCAGAGTGTTGGATATATGTAGGACATTTTTACTCAGGTTTAGATCAGTCATTTATTAATCAACGACGTTTCGGTCGAACCCCGGCTGATCACCTTCAGGGTACTCAAAAAAATTACAAATGCTTATCCCGATATTCGTATAAAAACGTGTTCTTAGACAGCAGACGTTATTCCTTATTTTTCATTCAAGACAATTTCATGTTAAATTACTCACATTGTATGACCAACAGAGACAGCAACTATTTTTCGACGCATGCGTGTCATGACCTGTTAGAAGTTAAACGCGCATTACATGCGACTTTTACGTTCACGTTAATTTTAACATAATAATTTGAAACAAAAGAGAAACATTATGAATTACTATTGTGAGATAAGGATGTTGTGCGCGTGAAGGCCTTGAAAGAAGCAGCGTATATTAGGTAAGAGGTTCATCTCATTTGCCTTGTAAACTGCTCTGAATGTTCAATTTATTTAGTAATTGAACCAAATTTATGTTCACCTGGTCAGGTTAACTAGGATGTATTTTAGAACTTCAATTTTACTCTAGCGTATGCTTCAACGTAAATTTTTTGCAGTAGTTCAACTTTTCTCAATATTCAATCAGAGTGAAATTAAGAAAAGAGTTTATTATACCGCGATAGTATATTTTGCAACTAGTGCGGGAAACTGGCAATTCCTGACGCGTCTGAGATTTGTAGGACAAGCCAAAGGCGATTGCAGCATTCACACGAGTCGTTGTCTAGAATAAAATTTCACTGTTCGGTATCGATGTTTGAAAATGTATCCCATTCCTTTCCGTTTCGTCCATCCATTTTGTACCGCTCCCATAGACCAGTAGATGAAGTGATACGGATCGTTTTGATTCCAACCATCTCTTTACATTACCACTTCATCGAGTTTCTTAGTTACGTCAAAGAGTATAAAAGAAGAAATTATTCATCGCTGCAGTGTTTCGATTCTGGAATACTTTGTAGTGAGAGAATGAGTTCGAGGAAAAATCAATTATGCACTTACGTTACTCACATACAATTCATCAGGTTATTCATCAGTGACAGATAAGTGTTCTTTCCTTTGATTCGAAAAAATGTAGATAATTCAGATTATACAATGAAATCATAAGGTTAAAATTCGTAGCTTGATAACCAAACATTAGAAAAATTACTGATTTAAAATTTTGAAATGTTTAGAAGTTCAATTTTTAAAATATGAATACATTTTTTGTTTCATTACGGTTAAGTGAATCTGAGACACGTCCAAAGATACGTAATAACAAATCCCAGAAGTCCATCATAATTCAAAGTACCTACTAACATTACGAACTTTAACCTCATCAAATATCGATCAGTTCAAGATCTTCAATTCCAAAAAAATAACTATGCAACCAATTCAAATGAAATTATTTAATTATAAAATCCAGACTTCGGTAGTAATTATATTTTTTATTATAATTATAATGTTTTTAAACGATGTTTCAAATCTCAAGCAGATTCAATTACGGTACCAATTCCTGACTTCGATGTAATTTTCTGTCAAGGGGGTCTAACTTGGACTTGGTCTTAGTCTAAGTTAAACTTAAGTGTTGACAGTGTCAACAGCTTTACTGTAAATTCTGTCTAAGTTTGTGTGTATTGGCCAATCTTTGTAAAACTGTACACATCGCTGATCCATTCAGCTTAGATCGGATGTAAATTTCTTTTTCGACACTCTGATAATTAGTATTACGTATAAGACGAAAGATTTTTATAACATCGTTACTATTTTTCCACGGGCTGTGAATGTGGTAATTTGAGAAAAATGCACAAGAAGTAACTGAGATATTTGAACTATTTACTAGCCTAAGCAATTCAAAAATTCTTCGAATTTACTTAAATTTTTCCTTGTTTATCGCGAAATTATAAATACCGTGCAACTTGATATTAAACACTGCCAAAAAAATTGGCATAAGAGTGCAAAACCGTTATACTGAAAAACGTTAGAACTACGGCAAATCTTATTAGAAAATTCTTCTTTTCTCGGTGCAGGTAAATCGATTCAAGCTTTGGGAAAGTTTGAAAGTATTTGCGATTGTGCTTGTAGGCTGGCTCGAGAAAATTCGAAGGTCGATATCAGAATACAAAAAAAATGAAATTCAAGTATCAGTAGCGTACCATAACCTCAAAGTGACAAAGATCTGTTGTTAGTATATTTAGTGTTTTCGTCAATTTGTTTTACTTTTTCGAACCAACCCACGAGCACAATCGTAAGTACTATCATTTGCTAAAATTTGAAGAGATTGCATTACTTAGAAAAAATACGGATTGTAAAATATGATTTGCTTCATTTGATCGAGGGCTGACAATCCATTAACACAAATATAAAAAAATATTGTTGTGGTGGATCTTGGAAGTGTAGGTCTTTGATTAACAACAAATTTTGCCGTCAACGTTTCGACTATGATTATAGTCATCCTCAGGACGTGTTTAATGCATCTATTTTAATTTAAAATTATTACCCGCCTGACCTATTATATAGAATCATCAATCAAAGGTATAAAAAAATCCGAGAACAAGACAACAATAACTCCTTGATCTCAACAAATAAAGAGAACTTGACCTTTATTTCGATTCCATAAGTCAATGGTTTGTTTGAATCACTAAACTGAATGTTTGAAAAATATAACGTACAATTTGTGAGTAAAAATGTCAATGACTTACGCTTGTTTTTTGATACAGGGAAAGATAGATTACCATTTGAAAAACAATCAAACTTACAATGAGTATACAAAATCTGTTGCAAGGATTGCAACAAGCCGTATATTGGACAAACTAGCCGTTGCTTAAATGTACGAATTAATGAGCATAAAAACAATTTCAAAGACTCAGACGACCATCATTCGGCATTAACAAAACATGCATTGTCCTTAAACCACCAGTTTGATTTTGATAATGTTATGATATTACATAAAGAACCTCGATATTATAATCGACTAGTTTTATAAATGTGTAATATCGCCAATCATATTAATTCGGTCAATCTTAGGCAAGACATAGAAAACTTAAGTGAAATTTATATTAAACTAATCACTGATATGAAGTCGTAAGCAGTTGAACGACCTTTTCATCTGTATGCTTCAGAACGACCTTCTCACTTATTACACACTTTTTATGTCTCTAGTTACTCTCCTCTTCTTATCTATGTTCACTCGGTACAAGAAACGGATTATATTCTATTGTCCTCCGACTTTCTTTCGGTAACGTTTTTATGACAGTGTTTTTGTGTTCTGAAAATTCGACCTGTTAGTTATTTTTAATCATCAATAAAGGTATTCGAACGATCTTCTCATTTGCGGGATGTGAACGACCTCTTACTTATCTCACACTTTTTATATGCATTTGTTTACTTTCTTCTTTTTATCCATGCTCACTCGATACAAGAAATGGGTTTATATTCTACCCACCTATCCTCTCCAACTCTCTTTCTGTAACGATCTATAGACAGAATGGTTGTTTGTGAAGAAAAAAACTTTTTTGACTAGTTCGCCATTTTAACCATCAATAAACCTAATGGAGCGATGGGAGATAAAGAAAGTAAAAAAAAAAAGTGACAACCAACATCATAACTATGTTATTTTATCGATTGACTTCTTACCGTTTTTAACATTTTATTACATTATACAAGGTTAGTTTCCTTTGTTTTTATATGCATAGTTTATGTTTTATTTTTTTATTATTGTTTCTACTTTTATTATATATGTATTATTAAGGTTGTTCCGATTTGGCACCAACAACGTATTGTAACTTATTGTTTCCAATAGATGCATTAAATATGTCCTGAGGATGACTCTAATCAGAGTCGACACTTTGACGGCAAAATTTGTTGTTAATAAAAGACCTACATTTCCAAGATCCACCACACACTTATACTACAAGGTCAAGATCATTTTCAGATAAAAAAAATATTTTTCAATCACCGACTTCCCAATCTTACGAATAATTTTCGGTCCACTGCTACGCTATTGATATGTATTTTCACTCCATTGTGGTTTTATTTTGTTTGAATTAATATTCTCCCCCAGGCTTTGGTACACCACAACCTGTTATTTTGAATATCTGACGTTGATTGTACAGCGTTCCACAATTTCGTCATGAACCGGTACGTACTTTATTTACGTTCATTCGTATTTTCTCTCACACGGAGAAATTTTAAATTCCAAAGATATTTCAAAAAAGTCCAAAAGGATTGATCTGCATCTGTAGTTGCAATTCTAGGATAATATTGTTGTATAAATAACGTTACTCTTTTTGAGAGAAAATGTATTTCGACTTCTTTTTCAATAAATGTACCAGGCGTTCCTGTAGTCACAATTTTCTTCAACATGATCATTATTATGATTATTCGTAATTTTCGTAGACTACTGTACATGACTATTAATTTTACGCCATTCTAATTCTAATACAAGTCTCAAACGGAAAAATTTTTCGGTGATCGAACATTTGGAATGTTATCAAAACGCATGATACTTTATGCATACACTATATTTGAAAAAAAATCATTTTACATGAGTTCCGACACTGAAACTTCATCGAAATTCTCTGTCAAAAACGAGTTTTTTTTTTTTTTTATGCGATGTAAACTATGCCATCCCGTGTAAAAAATGTATAAATCTTATGATAATTTCTCGGAATAGTTATCAATCGATCGATTGATCTTTTAGTTTCGCTGAAATATGTTCTCCACTTATATATTACATCTGGAGAAATCTTTTAATAAGTATATATGTAACAAGTATTATAGTAAATCTTCTCTTAACAAGTTGTCGCATCGTATTGTTTGTCACATTCGCGCTGGTTCGATTACATCTACAGCTGCAATGCCCTTATGGCCGAAATCGAGTCAAATAATTGATTTTTTGACTTATTTGACTCGATTCGACCTACGACACCGAAAATCCATCACACACGGTATAAAATTGATGAAAATCGCATCAACTCCTACCATTGAAAAGCAAATTGAATGCTAATTGAGATGACAATTACTCAGTGGAACAATCTATCTTTAATAAAACTACCAGTCAATAATGTATCACAAATTCGCGAATGCTGAAAACCGTAACGTAACCTTCTAATGTAGCATACCTATGATAAAATGTTATGCATATTTTAATGAGTTGAGCCAAAAGTTTTTAGAAAAATTGCAGTCAGGATACTATAAAACACTTTCTAGGCGAGCTTAGAATCTACGCCAGACGTAACACAGCAATCCTGACGTGAGTACAAAGTATAGTGTAACAACGCTGGGCAGAATATCAATTGAACAATAATGATTCTGTGACGAATGAGGGGAAGAGGACTACCTTCAAATTTGATGTACAACAATCATGAGATCATTTGAAAACTCTGAAACTTCCTGAAACGTATAAAATCACTGAAATTACATGAAATCCCCTGAAAATCTGATAAGATATTGTGAAATCACCGAAAATCTCTGAAATCCAATGAATTATTCGGAACCCTGTGAAAGTTTTTGAAATTTTACATATCATGTAAAATTGTTTTGATTTGTTTGAAATGGTGTGAAGTTCTGTGAAATTATTTCAAACCTGATGAAACCTCATAAAATCATCTGGAATTTCTTACGCTTTTAAAATCATATAAAATCCCTGAAATCCTTTGAAATCATTTCACATGTCTAAAATCACGAATGGGTATGCGCGAAAAACTTGAGTTTTATGTAACAAAAGAGCGTATATTAACAAAATCACGCTGGAAGCTGTCTCAAATTGGAAGGCAATGTACGCCGCGTGACAAAATTATGAGGACGTATATCAACATAATCAACATGATCACATAGAAAGTTGGATAAAAGTTAAAGACTTATACGCCTCTCGGGTTCTAGTCAGATTCAAAAATAAATGCAAAATGTTTTTTGCGCGCTTTCGATTTTAGAATTAGCCAACGGCCAAAATAAGAAGAAAACAGCTTATACGCCATTTGATTTTAAACAGTTACCAAAATAATTTTTAATAAAACGGCTCATGCGCTCTTTTGAATTTAGTCAATAGCGAAAATGACCAAATATTGTGATAATAATTCTGCAGTGTACCCCCAAGGTTATTATAAAAAAAAGGATAAATCGTTTAAATCGTAACCAAATACTTTTATCAAAAAACGTATCAGACAAAAGTTGTTGGCGACAAAAAAAATGTGAAAGTATCCTACTTTCATCTTCGTATCTCCAAAAATAAGGCAGAGAAAACAAAAAAAAAACCGTTTAAACGAGGACCTGAGGGGGGAGGTGAAAACGCCAAAGTTTTAAATAATTAGAAAAATGTTAAATTTGTATATATGCGACAGACATATCAAGCATCCCCACCATCCCAGTGGTGCTCCGTCTGAACAGCAGTTCTGTTTAAATATACATTTGCATTCGCCTTTTTCTCCCTTATTTGTTCAGATACGAAAATGAACATAGGATACCGTTTGACGTATTTTTTTTTCTGGTCAACATCTTTCGTTTGAGATATTTATTTACTAAAGTTACGAGGTTTCCAATTCAACGGTTTAACCCGTTTTTATACATATAATGATCTCGGAAGTTGATTGCAAAATTATTACCACCGTTCGATTCAGCGTAATCGAATTACCCATGGTTCGAGTTTCTAAATTGATACCTAAAAAGTACTACCTTCCAATTTTTCCCGGCCTATAATGTCCGCGTGGTTATGGATTAGTCAGTCTCGTGAGAGTGCAGCGCGAGATAAGGATGCGGGGTAACGAAAGACGTCTACTCGGTTATCCACGTGTCGAAATCCGAACCCACCGCCCTCGTCGTCGCCTCCGGAAACGGTTTATTCGCAGTTAGCCCACCGCGCACGTCATCCATCCGCGCTGCACCACCGCCGCAGTGTCGGCGTCGCGTCGAAAATATAGAGTCGAGTCAACCCTATACCAATTTATATTGCTTCACGCTACCTGCATTTAATTACGACACCAACTCGACTGATCCATTTACTGTGTTCAGTCGGGCAGCTCTCGTTACAATTTCCAGTAACTTTACGCTAGTCTTCGCGTACGTTAATCTAGATTCAGAAACTTCGCTTCTCTCCTTCTCCTTTCCAATTTGAATCCGCGATGATTCGTGTCTTGTGGACTCGAGATATCGATATTTAGGTTTTGGATTGTTTTTAATAAATAAAGAAACACCTTATCACACTGACTGTAAGTCAGTTACAGGTTTCTTGTACTATTATTTATATTATACTTTTTCCGCTTTCGTTGTGTCGATTTCTTGCTAATAGTGACAGCTCATAGCCTCATTACCGATACAGATTGATGATCTTTTGCCGCTCCACTGACCTAACTTTAAAATAAATTTCGTCATTTTCTTGATGTTTTTTCCAACTAGGAAGTTATTATAATTTTTCGAAATATTTCGTGCATTTGATGTAATTAATAGGATTGTTTGAAAATAATTTTTCCCGTTTTCGGCCTTTTATTTGCTTTTGCTGGTTTTATATTAATCTTTTGCTTGTATTATTTGTACTATGTAAATATGTTATTTAGCTTCTGAGGACAGCCCTCCTCAAAGGGCCGAAACGTCAAGTAATTGACAGTGTTATATTGGACCTAAAATACTGAGAATTTGCACTCACCTGATTGAATAAGGTCGAAAAAAAATCTTTAATAAACCAGATACTCCGAACTATACATTGAAAAATAATTTGAAATCTCAGGTGGTCAGACCCGGTTTTCAACGTCATACCGGTGTAACATTTACGATGCATTATTTGTTTGGAAATCATTACGAAACCGTTTTTCTTTCACATTTCAATTCCCCGTTCCCATTAAAATCAATTAAATGGAGAAGGCCGTCTGCGATAATAAAATTGTCTGTACTAATGATTCAAGAACTTTTTTGCAATAGTAATCACCTAAAATCATACGCAAATATGCTACTGCGCAGTTTATCAGAAACTTAAAAATACTACTGCATTGATGGATTAGATCTCTTCCAGCAATAATCATGCAACGTCGGCTCACGATATTCGAGTCTTCGAGTCAAATTTAGTAAACACTGCCGTTTTCAGTTACCGTATAACTTACCAGAGAATATACAAGACTTTTTGTTTTCCGAGCGTCAGGTTCTTTTCAATTTTATCTTTGTACTGCCCATGGTAACGTCATATATATATACTAGATTGTCCAATATTCAGATTTAAAAAAATTGAAAAATACTAGAAAGTTAATTAGACGCCGGAAATTAATGAGATCGATTGCCCGGCCACGTGCAGGGACGTAAGAAAAAAAAACAGGTTCACCAGTTCAAGCACTGTGGTTAAAATCATACAAACCTTGTTTTTGATTGAAGACAAAACAAAGAATTGATAAAGGTATACACCATACAGGAAAAATAACACCGTATAGGATGAAATTGACAGCACAGCTTCATTGTATTCCATAGATGTCGATTAGGGTAAAATTTTAACTGCAGGGTATTTCTCCCAAAATGATAATTTAGCATTACAAGAGAAAATAAAATGACGAATAAAGATTCTTTATTTGTACTTATAAATTTTTAAATGAGCTTCAAATTTAATCGATACAGTGTAATTACACGATAGCGAAACTGATTTTTCGATTGTAAGGATTTTATCGTACCTACTTCGTAGAAATTAACTATTCTTCGGGAGAAATGACACAAGTCTTTGCTTTAACTATTGTACTACCATACTTCAATATCATTAACTTCTTAGAATTCTTCTTCCATATCGCTCGTTCCACGTCAAACCGTACGATTTTCGGTAAAAATTTTAATCAATGATTCCGATTATTCTTAAATTTTACAGACGCATTCTACTAATAAAATAATGGAACACGTGTTTTGCGAAAAAAATTTTACGATTTTTTTTTTAAGATGTGCGTGGTTGAAACTTGCAGGAAATCACAAAGAACGTCGCGCATGCGAACATTCAAACTAATGTATCTTCGAATGCATTGGTCCTACAAAAAAATGCAAGAGATCGATTTTGAAGATCTTGCGTCATTCTATGCAGTGATTTATTTCAAATTTGCGTTTGACATTATTGAATAATTATTATTTTGTTTATAAATTTCATTTGCTATTTTCATCATTAACTCACCAACTTAAAATTTTGAAAAGCATATCATCGTGTTTCCACTTCAATTCTGTAGTAACAGTCAAAATATGAAAATGGAGTTCGAATGTGGTCTATTTTTTTTTAATACTCAAAAAGATTGCGACCGCGCGGCGCGCTGTCGTCAGTGCAGAGTACGTTTACACAGGGACGATAAGTAAAACGGAAATATAGCGTTAAACATGAATTAACGACTCAAGTGAGTGTTTATTTTTATTTTTTGCATACATTTGCAATAGTCCACTCAATAGCTAACGACGTAACTTTTACTTCAATTTTGTCGTTTTCTTTTGGAATAAATGAATGGTACATTCAAGTTCCGCGAACCATCTTCGCTTTCTTAAAACGGTTTTGGAGTTCTTGAGCTTCCGTTTTATAATCATCAAGAGAAAAGAATTCAGTATTAATGTTTTTAATATTTTCGTTAACCCACATGAAAAATTTGGCAGGGTTATTTATTGGGTCGTTTATATTTTGCAAACTTACTCTTGCAGCTAATCTTTTGATTTTGCCTCCCAAACCATCGCAAGGTCCTTTTCTATGAAACTCTCAAAACAACTCTGACGAAGTGTCCGTCTGTACGCATGCGCTTTCAACACGACAGACCCGCAACTGAGAGTTAAGCCGCTGCGTCACGCGGTCGCACTCTTTTGGAGTATTAAAAAAAAATAGACCCCATTCAAACTCCATTTTCAAATTTTGACTTTCTTCAGAATGAAAATATCAAGCGAAATTATAAACAAAAAAATTAATATTTAACAATGTCAAACGCAAATTTCAAATATATCACTTCCTAGAATGGCTCAAGATCTTCAAAATCAATCTCGTACATTTTTTTTCACGACCAATGGATTCCAAGATACAGTAGTTTGAATGTTCGTATGCGCGACGTTTTTTGTGATTTCTTGCAATTTTCAACCATGCATATCTTCTTCAAAAGAAATCGCAAATCTTTTTCGCGAAACACGTGTTCCATTATTTCATGAGTAGAATGCATCTGGGAAATTAAAAAAAATCGAAGTCATTGATTAAAATTTAGTGTACGGTTTGCCGTGTAACGAGCGATATGATTTAAGTATTAAAAACAGAAACGCGGATTTGAAATTATATTCGTTCGCAAGTTTCCATTGCACAAACGAATTTATTCCTTGGGCAAGTACCAACTTCATGTTAGGAAAAATATTATTTTCTATTTATATTAATCGTTGTATATCTTTTCAAGTGAACACTGTTGAATATCAACTCACCATCAGGTTTTTAAATACGAAGGGCTTGGCATTTTTCCTTTCGCATGAAATACGTTTAGAGAGACACAGAAGAATAACGGTTTGAGCGACTTTTTTTTGAGAATACAACATGCGTGACATTTTCCACCTTGAAAAATACACGAGAATTAATGTCGAATAGTTTCATTTCAAAAGATTACACAGGCATTTATTCTAATCGAAAATATAGACTTGCGACAAGAATTACTCGCTCACTTATTCAACGCACTTACGACACACAATTTCTACACAAACAAGACGGAACTAACGATATGCATCAACGATCACTTTGTTTGGTCAAACAGAACTATATGTATTGCTCTAGCAGGCATGATTAACCAACTTTACCTCCCGCGCCAATATTGACTTATTTTCATGCCATCAGAGAGAAGGCAAACAAATCCAAAGACAAGATTATATTTTGTATTGTGAAATATCTGGGCGATTTAATTTTTTCCGTGATTCAAAAGATATTTTTAAATATTTACCGTATAGGTGGGTTTGATTACGACAAGTGAGAGGAATACCTTTTCGGGGTAGGTACACAAAGGTTCATAACGGAATTTTTTTCTAACTTATTCTTTGCCATCATTGACAATATTCTTCGTTAATATATTCCAGAAGAAAATCGAAAAATTTCTTATAGACAAAATAATGATTTCGGAAAAATCAGCCATTTGTTGCATTTTAGTATATAAAAAGTACGGATATCTCAGATTTTGTTTAATCCCTGATACTGTCAAAATATTTTGTGATATGTCTGAAAACCTAAAAAATGGTAATGAAATTACTCTGTTTCCCGAATTTTCTAGAGCATAACACAGCTGAAGCATCTATCAAGTTTTGTTCCCTTATCCGCACGGGATCCATAGAATATTTCTTTTCAACTGTGTAACAGTTTTCAGATTTTCTAAACTTTAATTCGGACCGTCTTAAATCAACCAGAACCCTGTATTAAAAATACCTTTACAACAAAGTGGGATTAAGAGCTTATATTACGTCACTTGAGCTGAATCGACGGAATTGTAAATCAACACGGAAATATAGGGATCTGATTGCACCACTTTGACGTATTGATGTCGCAGCCCCACCAGAGGGAACCAGCCCAGATGTAAAATCGATTCTCGGATGGGATCTCCGTCGAAAGATTGTGACAAAATTCAATGCAATATTCCTACTTTTCACTATATTCTTTGTTGCAATATCGTACACAACACCACAATAACAACAGTAATTTTAATAAGTAAAAAGGCAAAATATATTGAGACATTGAAGACTTGATTTTTTCAATTTAAAGTACATTTACACGATTATTTTATTTTCTCGTTATAAGAAGATCTTAAAAATGAAATAGTGTATAAAATCTACAAACAAAATACGTATACCATAATTTCAAATAATTTTTAAACCCTTTGCGGTCACACACTGGGTCATATTTGACCCCAGAAACCATGTATTTCTTATGGGACGAACAATAAGTGCAAGCACGAAGGGTTAAAGCGGCAAAAATTTATTTCAAATGTTTTTATCTAGCTGTACCTAATAGCGATTAACAAGAAAAACCACCGTACTTCAAATATTTAAATAATACTATGTTCCAGATTTCGCAAAAGACTTCATTTCTTTTACCACCCAGACCTGTAGATATTTGAATTTAACCATCAAACAGACAGTTTACACGTACCTACAAAATTTAGCTTGTTAGATGTGACGACTTATCAAATGGAAAACACTCAGACTGGTTAGAAGTTGAGAAACTGAGTATACATTACTAAAAAGATATATGATTCTGAATTTGAGTTTATACACTTTTCAACTCAGACGCTTCTTCCCTTGGCTGTGTAAAATCCAAATGAATGCTGCAAGCTGTACTGTTACACAAACAATTGAGATGAATGTAATTTTTTTATCAGTAAGACCGAATGGAAAAGCACAATATTTCGAACACATGAGACTCGGTAAAATGTGTGTAACACTGACAGTGTGCGCGTAGCTCTGACGTTGCATTTTCACCAGAGATTCCCTGTATAATTATGATACCTCCATGCAACTCAAGTTTTAAAATTAGCTGGGATATAGCTTATTCCTGAGTTTTTTATTCGTACTGTAAAATGTGAACATTTCGAAAAATTCGCGTTTCTGAAAGTCTCTGAAGGGCATTTATATTGGTGCCTATGAATTGTCGAGTTTCTCGAAACACGCCTGTAAATGTCTTGTAACTGTTGATGGCCCTATAGCAGTAAAAACGAAGGTACAATTCTCTATAAAATGTTGTAAGAACAAAAAAAAATACCTCTTCAAATACACATCATAAAATATCATGCTGACTTATCTTACAAAAGCATTTC
Organism: Neodiprion fabricii; assembly: GCF_021155785.1. Lineage (NCBI taxonomy): Eukaryota > Metazoa > Arthropoda > Insecta > Hymenoptera > Diprionidae > Neodiprion > Neodiprion fabricii. Next base: position 18,655,786 of record NC_060239.1, read on the forward strand.
CTCACTCGTGTAGCAATCGCAAAAATTTTCGCGCGTTAAATTATAAATTTAGTATCAACGTATAAAGCCTATAAAAAGCTCAAAATAAATTTCTTGATTTCTATGCCCAAAATATACGTATACAGCAGCCGGTGAAGCATATATCTTCAAATTTACGTACAAGACCGCGACAGAAAAGAATATTTTTTTAACCGATGCAACGTACTGTAATCTGACGACGTCTCTAATATCTACTGTATGTAAAATAAAGCTTTTTCACTATTTCGTTGACCGTATAGTTCGCTTCCAAAATGAGCGTACGCTGCGTTCTTTTGAAATACTTGTAATAAAGATGCCACGCTAATTATACCGTTCCATGTCTTGTCAAATATAGAGCGTACGGGTTGCAGGAAAACGAAATAACGTTCGCTTGCTAACAGTTAATAACAAACTAGATGTGAAAAATCGACCGACTTTAGGAGGCTTCGTTCAAGATATTCACTGTAGAATCTAACAATGAAAATCAAACTAATGGTACGAAAGAAGGAAACAAAATGCAGGAAAGAAGCAAGGCGCCGAATAACGAGCAAACCATGAAATGGAAAGCTCCAGCTCCTATCTGGCAAGGGATGCCAATATTGCGCTGCTCGTCCTTTCACCCTGGTGGCAAATTTTCACCGTCAACCCGAGTCGATGAGATCTCGCCTACCGGTGCTCGCGCCTCTTATGATTCTGCCCGTATTGACGTAAATAACACGGTTAGGTGGTTATGCCCACTTCCATTATACACCGGATAAGGAATCGAACTTACCTTGTAGCCCTATACCGTGCCCCCCTGGCGTGGTGAGCATACGTAAACGGAAACCACCACCGAGTTCCGCTGCATCCTCATTGCACTGCACTGCACCATCCACACAACACCATCCACTGTTCGCCTCCCACCGCCCAAACTCCACCCCCGGTTGTCCCTCTCGCTCCCGTGATAATTCCTCGTCTATTGCACTCTCCGCTCTCTCTCTCTCTCTTTCTCTCTTTCTATCTATACATATATATCTAGCTATCTATCACTCCATCACTCCTCTCTCTCCCTCTCTCTCTCTATCTCTCTTACTTTCAGCGTGTCTCGCGGTCTCCCGATCGTGACGCAATCAGGAGCTACGCCCGTGACAGCCACTGGGCATCTACTGGACCACGGAGAGAACGGCGCAGCCTCTAGTTCGGATTTTAGCCACAACCAGTAAGAGAGGCGCCCTACGCTTCTCTCCCACCCCTATCGTCACCCCCTTACCAAGCTTCTACCCCATCTGAAAGAGAGAGAAGAGATGAGAGAGAATTTCCCGGGCGGGTCTCACACGATGGAGAAGCTGCTGCGGCTGCTGCTGCTGCTGCCAGCCAGCCGAACGACACAGCGCAAGGCTTCTCCCTCTATCTCTCTCTCTCTCTTTCCTGCTTCCTCTTTTCCTCGCTCACCTTCTCTCTCGTGCTTTCGGCAGCGACAAAAAGAGTTCAACAGCGTAGTGCCCAGATTACGAAAAAACAAACTCCCCACCGTTCTGCGATTCCAGAATTTTCAATACTTTGAAGGAACAGCATATGTACCTGCATATACCCGGACTTTTCTTAGGCAAAGCTTGTCGCATGCGTGGGACAGAATTTGTAGAGACTTAACCACATCTACAGGGGCAAAGCAGCCTCACTTTTATCGCAAATTAACCCGGAAAGCACAATTATTGTCTCACGACGGATTATTTCGACCTATTTTTATTTTTATTTTTCTGGCCTGCAGCTACCGAGAAACAAAAGGTAAAAACTGTCTAATGAACCGCCGGATAATGTTCTCACAGTAATTGTAAGCAAGGACGTAAGAAGCGAGACGGCGAAAAATTAAACATTCTGTCTTTAAACTTTATCATTATAGTCCGACTGTAAGATGTTGAGTGACTTCATAAATTAAAATAACTTCAGCTGACTGATGACTTCAAATGAACCTGGATGACATTAAATGACTTCAAGTATTCTCGAAAAGACTTTCAAGATCTTTACGTATGCAAAAATGTACTCTAGCAAGTCGTAGGTTCTAATTTATCATACTGAGAGCAATGTTACATATCACTTTTTTCTTCCTTGGTCGATTGCATAGTGGCAATATTTTAAACTTCCCGTTTCTCTGTTTTTAGAGAAAAAAAGAGGAAGTTATTGACCATTTTCGGATAGACGTCTATGTGTGTATATTAGGGTGGTCCTTATTTAGGGGTCGAACGCATTATTCATCAGACGCCCCCCAAACCGGCTCCAAATAATTTTAAAAAAATATCCTCTTTTTTTCACATTTTTATCTAGCCTCTAACCCCCCCCCGGGGGGCGAATTTCCCCATTTGAAATACACGTGTTTCGGCCATATCCTCAGGATATATTTTATTCTAAGAGTAATAATTTCTCAAAAAATCTGTAACTGCGAGATTTTAGTGTTCATTGGTCCTACTATGTGAAAAAAAATTCACAATATCATACGGATCAATTTAGACAAATTGCACACTCTTTAGCCCTATGAAGCATAGTGGTAACCCACGTTACTATCTCGATTTTCTTGAATTTTTCTAATTTTTTTACTTCTTAACGTATTCAGACCCGGTTTTTTGCATTTTTTAGTTACTTTAGTCATAAAAGAACATAAAAATACAATCTAATCGGCATAATTGTTTGTAATATAAGTTTTATAAATAAGCAAACTAAAAAAAAAAATCACGTTTTTTTCGGAAAAATTAATTCTTGAAGAATCTATCCAAGGCAATAACTTGAAATTTGGTGTAAGTGGATTTTTGGGGTCAATGATTACGAATCCGATGTCAGATTTTTCAAATTCAATATTTAAATTTCAGTGTCCACCATCGTGAATTTTTGCGTTTTGCAGATTTGATAGCGGATTCGTAATCAGTGACCCCAAAAACCCACTCTCACCAAATTTCAAGTTATTCCCTTGGATAGATTCTTCAAGAATTAATTTTTCCGAAAAGAGCGTGATTTTTTTTAGTTTGTTTATTTATAAAACTTATATTATAAACAATTATGCCGATTAGATTGTATTTTTATGTTCTTTTATGACTAAAGTAACTAAAAAATGCAAAAAACCGGATCTGAATACGTTAAGAAATAAAAAAATTAGAAAAATTCTAGAAAATCGAGGTAGTAACGTGGGTTACCACTATGCTTCATAGGGTTAAAGAGTGAGCAATTTGTCTAAATTGATCCATATGATATTGTGAATTTTTTTTCACATAGTAGGACCAATGAACACTAAAATCTCGCAGTTACAGATTTTTTAAGAAATGATTACTCTTAGAATAAAATATATCCTGAGGATATGGCCGAAACACGTGTATTTCAAATGGGGAAATTCACCCCCCCAGGGGGGAGGGGTTAGAGGCTGGATAAAAATCTGAAAAAAGTGGATATTTTTTTTCAATTATTTGGAGCCGATTTGGGGGGCGTCTGATTAAAAATGCGTCCGACCCCTAAATAAGGACCACCCTAGTGTATATGTATGTACATATGTATCTATGAATGTATGTGCATATATATATATATATATATTCAGAAATATATATATATATATATATATGTGTGTGTGTGTGTGTGTGTGTGTGTGTGTGTGTGTGTGTGTGTGTGTGTGTGTGTGTGTGTGTATGTATCGGGACAATCTCTTGTAACTTGAAAACCAACTGCGCATGCGCGAGTTTTATCGGCTGTCCGTGCAGGCTGGCCATTCCGAGTTTCAGCTGTCAAACTCTGTTTCTAGCACAGATATAGTTGATACGAATTTCTGAGGTTAGAATTCCAAATAAGCGAATAAGGTAGCGACTTGGAAAGGTTTGAGAAGCATTTGTTATTGGGTCGGAAAGTTGATTCTTCAAAGAACGGTCGGAATTTAATGCTTATGCTCTTAGAAAATTCGTTTTATTCGATTGAAATAAGAAATCTGTTTAAATTTTGGGTGCTTGGAAGAAACAAAGCAGTTAGGTAGGAACAGTTAATTCAATCATTTTTATAATTTCATACATTGGCAATAACAATGAAATTTTTTCTATTAACAAGAAGTATAGCCAAAATAATGTCATCTCTGCTGTTTACTGATATCTGCTCCTCCTATGCAATTCATTACACTTATAGAGATCATCGCCATTTTTGTTGGTTGGCGAAAGAAGTTGTAGGTTTTAGGGTTTCTTTCAATTTCAAATCGCGTGAAACGTATCTTCTAAGCAACTTTCTCGCTCGCTTGTAGTTTCAAGAGGTGAGATCAAATTTTATGACTTTTGAAAATGAAAGACATGAAACCGATTTCCGAGAAATTGGAATATCTTACTATCTGCAATAAAACCGTGAATTTTTTTTTTCGAATTCAGTTTAAGAAAATTTACTAATAGTTTATAATCAATGTATTCGTTCCGATCAATAAATTATTGTTACTACTATTAAAAATTTTCCAATAATTATCAGAATTCATTTGACAAATTACCGACAATGTCCAATTCAATAAGTGGAGGGGACCCACTACTAGAATGATATTCAGTAATATTTGATTTGTTAACCCTTAAATGATACACGTCTTAGGAATGGCTAATTGGATATTGATTAATCGAATTCAAAATTGTGTCCCTTGTTCCTTTAAAACAAATGAATATGTAATTCTTAACAAAGTCATTAAATACATTCTCAAATAATCTCCTAGTTGCTGTTATTTAGGAACAATAAATTCAATCCAATCCGATACAATATCTACTTCATAGTACTCCGAATATCCCCTTGTAACATGGATTTTCAAAAAGAATACCTATGTCGCAGGAACCATTATAAAATTCTTGATTTTCACCGCGTGCCACTGGATAACTTTTGTATTCCAGGTTCAATTTCCAACATGCAGATGAGATTTTTTCTGTTTCAGACAGTGCTAACGTAAAGTGCAGAAATAATTGTAATAAATAGGTTCGCAAACTTGTAGTCTTAGCGTAGGACCCATTTACGAGCGTGAAATTGAATCTGCCATGGTTTTAAGCTTTCGGTAAGTTGCTGAACAACTTCCTGATCCAGACTCATCATAAAAAAGTTAGCAAGCAATTAAATCCTATTGTAGACCAAGTGATTATTTGCAAGGCAACGTGTACTAGTAAGCTAATGCATTCTTTAGACTTTGCTGGGGTTAAATGAGACTCCAGTGTGTATGATGGCTGCGACTAACTACTCAGATAACACCGTCGACGAAAATCAACTGTAAAAACATTTCCAACCAAAGTTATTTAACGTTTCTACATTTAGATTGGTTGAGTTTACCTAGCAAAATTTATCCCTACAATCTAGTACGAGACTTAAAACACCATTCCTTGAATTAAATGCCGAAGTGAATAAGAGCAAGCTTCAAAATAAAATATCAAAATTAAATGATATAAAATTGGAAAAAGAAATGCTAGCCAATAATACTGTTTGAATTGCAGTAGTATACACAGTGATTCCTCGGTAGAATGAATTAGTTGCGTCGGTTAAATAACAAACTTATTACTATTGTCTGGATAAAAATACAACGATCAAACACCCTAATGTGTAGTGTATCGCGCTCTTCAATTTTGCCTCAACTGATGTTACGCAGGTAGCGATAGCATGAAGAAATTGACTCGGGCACCTGTTGTCTGACGGAATAACCAGGTTCGATGGTGACACCAATCGAGAAGCCAGGATCCTTGCTGAAAATGAAATAAATTTTATCGTTGAATACACGTGAAAATATTGTAATACGCAAAGATCACAAAATTATAAATTTACTCATATGCTTCGATGCCTGACAACTTTAGTCTTGCTTTGACGACGGATTGTTTTCTACCTGAAAATATTTCCTACCTGTCAACTATTTAACGAAGTCCGCGAGTAGCGTCCGATACGTCTGTTGTGAACTGCTACCTAAGCTTCGTGTTTGAAATATATAATTTTTTTCATTCTTGGTACTGCCGATGAGTGTATTTATTCATTTCATGTTCATCGTCACTGAATACTGACTTCAAGAGCACTGCACTACAACAAATCTACTCGCAACCTACCTTCTACTGGTTTTCAACAATCCATTCCTTTTTAATTTAATGTAAATCAAGAACCTTTTGACAATAAACATTGTTTTTACTTACCTGCCTTAGTTTGTGCAGCCCACTTGTTAATGACGTTCCACATTGAACTTCAGATTTATTCTTTCAAGAAATAACTAACCCCATTTCTATAGCATTTGATATTTGTTTTTCCATTAAATCCTTTATTGCGTAGATTAAGTATCTTCTTATATCGACCACGGTATTGCTTAACTATACTCTTCTTCTTAGACAATTCACGCTAAATAAAAATAAATGATAACATAACCTCTATCTACTACTTTACGGAAGAGAGATTCACAGCTCTTGTCACATTTTGTGTACGTTGGCCCCCTGCCTCGCAAACAAAAATATCGTTGTGGTAAGATTCCGCACATTCCCGATTTCGTTGATCCAACCGTTGCACTGGAATCGACGGCAATGCCAGCTTGAGATAAAGCTAGCAAAACCACGCCTGGGAAGCAAATTGAAAATTAGTAAGAAATACCATATTTCGTTGCTATATTGTTGCTGTAAAGCCACAATAATTTCTAAGCATAAATATCATCCTCCACTCAAAAACGAACCCCCATACCCCCCAAACACAGGAAAAATAGTGAAATAGTGTGATTTCTTCAAGTTTTCGCTCGTGATTCCTGCTCGCTGATGTACTTTCTCGAAAGATATCTGCGGTAATACTATTTAGCCGTACTCCGACCCTCCACAACCTACCCCTATACCCTAAAGGCACAATCTCTCTTATGCTTGTAAACCTACAGCGTAAAAAATAGTAACAGTTCGGCGATAAATCTCTCTCCTGTATTTGTTGCTCAAGTTTGATTCTCTGAAAATTCGGCCAGAATCTCCGTCCGCGCATTCGCAGCTCAACAAATACGAGTCGGGGAGTTTGTTGCTGCGCGAGTTAGGCCACAATATTATATCTCCCCGCATTTGTTGCTTGGCATATACGATTCGGGGAATTTGCTGCTGAACAAATAACAAGTAAGTATGCGTAGTTCTTATGATATTGAGCCGATAATCTATTGGGGCCAATCGCATTTCAAGATTCGTTACGAAGGTGTGCACGTGTGAAGGGTTGATAAGTATTAAAAAAAAAAAAACATATATAAACAATAACTTTGAGGGATTAAAAATTATCCACTCTCGAAAAAGTCCGACCCAAACCCTCAAAGCCAAGAAATCGGTGGTAAAGTGGTGTGGTTTTTTCAAGTTGTCGCGTGCAATTCCTGTTATCCGATCTAGCTGCTCCAAAGATTAGATCTTACTAGGTGACGTGAGATTTTGTTGCTAGACCCTTCCCTCGAAAAATCTTACAGACGTTACTAAAAAGTGCTGTTACCTCCAACCACACCAGTCTCACTCTTCAGCTCCACAGGCGTCTGCAATGAGAACTGGAGTCTCGTGGTAAAACAAAATGTGTTGATCCAGGACTCAGGAAATGCGAGACCACATAAATTTGTTAATTTACGAACTAAGGTTCTCCAAGAGTCGCTCACATGATTTGTTTCATACTAAAAGGCTCCAGTCCCCGAAAATATTGTATACATTGGGCGAGACAGGCCCAATTAGTCAGAAACCTCTCTCAACTCTTTCTCAGAGGCTGAGAAGGTACGCAAAGAGCGTGAGTTAAAATCAGAAATCCTAAAAAACAGACCACTGCTGCACTGCCATTATAACTTTACCCAATATTTTTCAACCTAGTAATAAAATACACATTTCTCAAATACAATTGCAGACTTAAAAACTTCAACTTGTGTAAGGCCATCGTGCTACCCATGCGTACAATACACTCATCAGAATCTTCGGGAAGAGTGACATTGCTAACTCAAAGGAGAAAAAATGATAACCCGCCGATTGTAGGTTTGAATGGAAACGAGATTTGTAATAAATAATTTCCTAATGCACCAGAATAACAATATACTGTGATCACACACTGTTATGTGAATACAATGGATAATGGGTCGTTTCATTGTTGTTCATCAAAACAACAGCTTCGTACTTCGAAATGCATGCCTCTATTTTTGTGAGTGATCTGAATAAGATTTTTTGAAGTTGGTTTTAAAAATTTTTCTCAATCTAACGACATTTGCGATCCCAAATGTATAAACCTACGTTTACAAATGGCTGTGCGTCTAAAAAACGTAATACATCGAAATATAAATGGAATAGTTTGACGAGAATTTTCTTTATATCGAATATCGAAGTCTACGTATTTTTAATTGCGAAAAAGGGTTTGACAGCCTTATTCTATATGCAATTTGAACAAAAATACTTTAAAACATTTTCATTTGACGTAAAAATAAATAAATGGCATCAAATCTACGAATTTACTATTCAATTCCGTAGAATCCGTATCATATTTTTATTTCAGCGTCAAATGAAAATGTATCGGAATTTTTTTATTCAAAATTGCGCATAAAATAGGGCTGTTAAGCCCTTTTTTTTGCGTTTGAGATGCGTGGAATTCGATATTTGAAGAAATATATGTCAACGTCGAAATCGACTAGGGCACCCGCTTAATTAAGTTATGAGCGACATTAAACACAGTTTCAGTAAGAATTCCAAAGTCAACTCCTTTTTTATGCTACAAAACTGGCTAATTATGAGACCACACTACGGAATGAACATAGTCAAAGCCATATTTGTTTGTGTTTCTCAAACGATGTGTTACTAATTCACACACAAATTATTACCTTCGAATTATTAAACATCTGATTTACCTTGCGTATATGCTCTTTAGTTCATGCTTGTGTTTTCATTTGAGATAAACAATTTACTTTCTAACCATAAGACGGTGCCGCGCAATTCTAACGGCGCGGCGTCACAATGTTACGCGCGCGGTATCTTTGATATTAAGTTAATTATTTCACCGTCTTTTCATATCGGTTCACTCGGCTGATTCTTTTACGCCCCCTCCTTTGCCTCCCTGTCTCTCCTCGGCATGAGCTTCAGTTTGCGGATATCTTTTGTCGTGAATGCATCACAGTTTCTAAAATGAGTTTGCCGCGTGGGTGGCCGACAAAAGTCGCTCCAGATATAATCACTGCTCTGATATTGGAATACGGGGCGCGAGCAATCGGTTTACTTCCATGAATTAAGTTACTGAAAATCAAAGATTATTGAAGTGCCAAAATCCCCACATTTCGTGGTATACCCAGTTAGTGAAAAACTTGGCATCAATAGTTTTAAAAACTAGTAATGTACTTGGTGGGTGTAGGAATTTCGGGGTTTGTTTTGTAAGAATTCATTTTCAATACAAATTGTTTGCATACAACTCAAAAATAAAATGCAGGATTTGTATATTTTGTATGCCGATTGATTGTTTTGTTTTAAAGTTCTGCCGAAGACCATAGTGGCTGTACGAGTGATATTCCTGCGCTCTATTCTATACTAGTCTAGTCGATAAGCTCAAAATGGTCTAAAATAGAGATACTGCTCTTAAAATTATGTGCGATAGCTCATTGGATTCGGAATGACGCCTAGACAAATGTGCTAAAAAAGTTTATCAACACATAAAAAATTGCAAAAGTTATAAACAATTAAAAGATGAAAAAAAGGCATTCCGGTTTTCGCCAATATCTCATAGACTATTCATATTTCTGAAATTTTGAAAAAAGATTCTTAAGGAGGAGGAAATTCCCAATTCAAAACTCCCAGCAGCCGGAACTCTATCTCCATTATGTATATTTTAATTTAACGCTGAAAATGGGTCTCCGCGCTTCGTTTTTAGGTCGCGTGCGCGGCGTCAAAAGCGAGTACGACGCGTTGATCAATTTTTTTAAGGTATTGAATATTTTTTAAAAATTTGAAAAAATTATGGTGTATATTAAACACTTCAAAAAATTTATCCCTGTTGGAAATTTTACTTAAAGTTAATTTTTCAAAAAGTTAAACGATTGTTAAGTAACAACATTTTCTTAAACTTCCGTCTTCATTGTAGATGAAAAAACATGTTTAAATAATTGTCGCAAAAATATTTCGCTTCGTGGAGCCTTTCTTATATACATACTCAACAATATCACGCCATAAAAGTTGAAGAACTATTCATACTTTGTTTATAATAATTTTTGTACTCGAACAGAAACTGAAAAATCCAAGTAATACTGTTGAAAAACATTTTATTTTTCTTAATCACGATATAATCGTTTTTTTTTTATTAATACAAGATATTATTGATTTGCAAAAAAAATTTTTTTATTGATTTGCAATTTGCAAGATTAATTGATTTGCAAAAAAAATTTTTTCTTAGCAACAATTTTTACTTGTTCATAATCGTTTTTTTTTATATTTCTATTGTTTAAATAATCAGTAAAGAAATTATTTTTCATCTAATAATAATAATTGACAGTCCTCTATGAAGTAACAGAAAAAAAAATTTTTTATCAACAATTCCATTGTTTATTAACTTGTCAATTTGTTATAAACAAATTTTTAACTTTGTTATATTTTTTTCTCAAACTTCTAAAAATTACAAAAATAACCATACATAACAAAGTATAGAAAAAAATTTTGTTCAATTTTTTATTGTATTTTTAAAAAACACGTGCTACAAAAGTTGCAGCGGCTGCTTCATTTGTCTACTAAAAAACTAATATAACTTTTAAACTTTTACAGATATGAAAATGAACATTCTAGTCGATTTTATAAAGAATCAAACGATCTTTCAAATGAGTTATTAAAAAATTTATAGTGATTGTCAATCTGTTGTTAGGCGCATTTGTTTATAAAAACTGATGTTTTTTGCGATGTTTTTGATTTTTTTATGACTTCTAATTTTTTAAATAATGCAGATACGGTTATAGACCTTCAAGGCAATTCTGTTAAGTGATAAAATATATTCACGTTGCAGTTGTTTATTTATAAATAATGTCATTTTTCAATGAATTTGTGCCGTTTTTCTCTAAATTTATTTTTTTATTTCATAAAAAATTATCGTCGATTACAATCTATTCTTTAAAAACATGCAAAAATTTTTACAAATAATTTGAGGAGAAAATTGTATTGTTGAATAAACCTGTGATTTTGATTAAAAGACTGCAAAGAAAGCAGGTAACAGAAGGGATCAGGATCAAGGGTCGGTCAAAAGACTTGGCCACTGAAAGAAGCAGCTGCTCGTTGTAAAGTACAGAACTCAAAATAAATGATGAATATTATAGGCAAAATAATAACTGTGAAGAGAGAGAACCATAAAATCTAGAGAAAACCGGCATAAATTCATTGAAAAATGACATTATTTATAAATAAACAACTGCAACGTTAATATATTTTATCACTTAACAGAATTGCCTTGAAGGTCTATAACCGTATCTGCATTATTTAACAAATTAGAAGTCATAAAAAATCCAAAAACATCGCAAAAAACATCAGTTTTTATAAACAAATGCGCCTAACAACAGATTGACAATCACTATAAATTTTTTAATCACTCATTTGAAAGATATATTAGTTTTTTAGTAGACATATGAAGCAGCCGCTGCAACTTTTGTAGCACGTGTTTTTTAAAATTACAATAAAAAATTGAACAAAATTTTTTTCTATACTTTGTTATATATGGTTGTTTTTTTAATTTTTAGAAGTTTGCGAAAAAAATTTAACAAAGTTAAAAATTTGTTTATAACAAATTGACAAGTTAATAAACAATGGAATTGTTGATAAAAAATTTTTTTTTCTGTTACTTCATAGAGGACTGTCAATTATTATTATTAGATGAAAAATAATTTCTTTACTGATTATTTAAACAATAGAAATATAAAAAAAACGGTTATGAACAAGTAAAAATTGTTGCTAAGAAAAAAATTTTTTTTTCAAAAATCATAATATTCATAATATAATAAAGTTGTGAAAAAAATTTTGAAAAAATATTCAAATAATCAATTTGTTTGTAAAAAATTTATGAACAAATGGCGGAAAAAATTTTTTTTGCAAATCAATTAATATCTTGTATTAATAAAAAAAACGATTATATCGTGATTAAGAATAATAAAATGTTTTTCAACAGTATTACTTGGATTTTTCAGTTTCTGTTCGAGTACAAAAATTATTATAAACAAAGTATGAATATTTCTTTAACTTTTATGGCGTGATATTGTTGAGTATGTATATAAGAAAGGCTCCACGAAGCGAAATATTTTTGCGACAATTATTTAAACATGTTTTTTCATCTACAATGAAGACGGAAGTTTAAGAAAATGTTGTTACTTAACAATCGTTTAACTTTTTGAAAAATTAACTTTAAGTAAAATTTCCAACAGGGATAAATTTTTTGAAGTGTTTAATATACACCATAATTTTTTCAAATTTTTAAAAAATATTCAATACCTTAAAAAAATTGATCAACGCGTCGTACTCGCTTTTGACGCCGCGCGCGCGCCCTAAAAACGAAGCGCGGAGACCCATTTTCAGCGTTAAATTAAAATATAAATAATGGAGATAGAGTTCCGGGAGCTGGGAGTTTTCTATTGGAAATTTCCTCCTCCTTAAGAATCTTTTTTCAAAATTTCAGAAATATGAACAGTCTATGAGATATTGGCGAAAAACGAAATGCCTTTTTTTTCATCTTTAATTGTTTATAACTTTTGCAATTTTTTATGTGTTGATAAACTTTTTTAGCACATTTGTCTAGGCGTCATTCCGATTCCAATGAGCTATCGCACATAATTTTAAGAGCAGTATCTCTATTTTAAAACATTTTGAGCTTATCGACTAGACTAATACCTATTTGTGAAGATTTGAATTCGTTGGTGAAGAGTAAACATAGACAGATGCACATTTAGCAAGCAATTTTTTCCGTACGACGTTTCGGCAAGCCCCGCCTACCATCATTAAGATTCTTCAACGAAATTAATAACCATTTATTACATTAATTACCTTTGCTCACCAAATGTCAAGTTACAAACATTACACTGCAAGAAAGTTTTTTATCTCTATTACATATAAATACCTTCAACTGTTTTCTTGTTTCTTAGAGTACATAAATGCCAAAGTTTCATATTTTTCTCTCACAGTTTCAACTAATATGGAAAATTAATTTATTTACACTTAGATAAATCGTCATTCCTTAACGCTTACGATTTTTACTGCATGGTGTCCGAGGAGGAAGTGAATTCCAACCTAAATATAATATGGGAACTGTTGTCTCAATAGTCAATTTAATATCAATATTTAAAAGTCAAGTACGTGTTTACAGGTATTTATTTGTGTACTGGCGAAATTGTTTGAACTACAGTCTATGCCAAATTCTATTGACCGTTTAGATGATGTGAGAATAGAGGTGGAGATTTTGTATGTCCATTGTTTTGTGGACTGTATTGTTTTTAGGTCAACCATTTCTGACCGTAGTGGCTCAGGTGCTAGCACTTGTGACTGCGGAGCGGGAGGACGCGGGTTCAAATCCCCTGCCTGTCAATTAGGTCCTGAACGGCAAGTTGCAAAAATGTAAGACGGGTCACGTCGTTCAGGCGCCGCGTTGTTGGTCGCTGGTTTGGACTCGGATCTGGTTACACCTGGACAAGGTTTTCGGCAATTTCCTTTGTCCCTCGTATGAATTCGGGTATTTCTACCTACCACTGCCAATCCCCTATTCTTCTCTACTCTAATAAGTACATGTATTGCAAACATAATTGCGATGAATGAAGGAATATTATTATTACTATCATTTCCTTGATAAGCCTCATATGCCAGTCGGTGTCCTTCTCAATTATTTTTACATCTTTAAAGTCGAACCTACGCCCTTCAATCAATGAATGTTGAGCCAGAGCCGATCTAACCCGATCACACGTTTTTAAATTATATTTGTGGTTATGAGTTGCGTGCACTATATCAAATACTATATCAAATATCGACCGTAGTAGCTCAGGTGCTAGCACTCGTGGCTGCGGAGCGAGAGGACTCGGGTCTAAATCCCTGGCCTGTCAATTCGCGCCTGAACGAAAACTTGCAAAAATGCAAGACGGGTCACGCCGTTCAGGCGCTGGGTTGCTGGTCGATGCTTGGACTTGGGTCCGGCTCCACCTGGAAAAGGTTTTTGGCAGTTTCCCTTGTCCCTTGTGCAAATGCGGGTGTTTCTACTACCACTGCCAAACCCCTACTTGCTCCTTATTTCCTCCAACCGATTGCAAATATAATTGTGATTGTTAAAGAATTATTATTAGTATTATTATTTTATTATTTGATAAAAACATTCCGCTTATTGGTGATGGTGACGTTAAATTCGACTGTAGTTATTCGAACGAACACATTGAAACATATCTTAACAAACACAAAACATCATACACACGTAAAACATAGGACGAATGTCCGCGTGGAAAACATATAACGAACGTGTACGTACCTGTACACGTTTGTTATGCGAGAACATGTATATGGGATATTTCATATCACGTGAACCACCCCAATTTTGCGAGATCTCGAAAAGTGTTCGTAATTTTGTTTTCAAGTTGTTCAGAACTCAATTAATTATTTCAGCATTTTGATCTTATTGTTCACCGAAAATGTAATAATTGTTTTTTCGGTTTTCTTCGAATTGCTGTACATATTCAAAAACATACATTGCAAAAAAAATGTATTCCGATGAAAATTTAGATATTCGAATGTACTTTTATGTACGAAAATTTCGAACATTTTTATATGATCTAGAAAATTTCTGAAAATGACGTGCTATAAAACTGTGCAATGTCCACAATTTTGCATTACGTTATTAAATCAAATAGAGTTATTTCTTATTTTTGATATTGTTAAAGAAATAAATGGACATATTTATTTGTAATATAAACTTCATTTAGTATTAGGTGCATGGTAAGCAGGTACAGTATATCACGGTGTGTTCACGGTGGAAGCACGGGAAGATCATGAGCGATCAGTGTGCTCCGTTATACGAGGTGTACGGCTTTGGATATTGAGTGCGCAACAATATACAAAGTATAAATCTACTCAAATGGATACGGTCCATAATTTAATAGTTATACGCAGGGCCGGATTTAGGGGGGGGCAACCGGGGCTACAGCCCCGGGGCCTCCACGAAAGAGGGGCCCCCACAATTGAGACTTCGAAAAAAAAATTTTCAAATTCCAACTAGTATATAAACACTAGTAAAAAATTTTTTACGCTGTTTTCGCTTTTAGAAATTTTTCTTTCGCTGTTTTACCTTGCAAGTGGCAAGTGTGAGTTTTGTTTCTTTTTATTGTAATCTTCAAAAGCCAAATTATTCATTGAAAAGCTCAACGGAAAAAAATTGTCCACTTTATTTGGAAAATAATTTGGGGCCAGGGGGCCTCCACTCCTTTGTTGCCCCGAAGCCTCTCGACCTCTAAATTCGGCCCTGGTTATACGATGTAAAATGTAGTTTTCTACTTTCCTACGCTCATTCGGGAGGTTGTATTGAAATTTTCGATTATATTTGTCTACATCAAGGGTATATCCTTTTGAGTGGAATCGCGACATACCCACTGGCGGATATTTATCGTTTCAAGACATTGCTTGAATTAGGGCATTTCCTCTGGATTTGTTTTTCTTACTATTGTGTATTTTAAGGTGCCGCTGACCTGTATCTAAAAGTTGTAATCAATCGAAGCGCCCTCTGCGTAAGTTTCCTCGGTTCCAAACCATTCGAAGGTGGTACTCTCCACCGTGGAGGGGCAAAACACAATATTAGACAAAACGCGGTCGGTAAAGGGCCTGAATCTGAGTCGGTAACCATACCAACAGGATTGACTCGAATTTTGCATGCAAATGATGACGTCATGCGTGTAGCAATTGCATCACGACCGAACTGATTATTTTGATAGTTTTACGGTGAATATAGCAAATTCAATTTATTGTTCCGTGAAACACCGTTGAATATGGGACATTCTTTGACGAATCGAACAGATTTAGATAAAAATCGACCGACACAATTTTGATATAGCTTAAAATTTTTTCACGGGTTCTGTATCGAAAAAATAGGGATACGTATTCGGGGATTTTTTTATTTTACATATTTCGTAACATAGAGGGGATCGAAAATTTGATAATTTGGTGTTTTCTGGACAGAATTGGGCAGCAGAAATTACTTTCGTCATTTCATTACCCGTAAATTACAATTACTGTGAATAACTGTAATATTTAGTAACTAATTACAATTGCTGGAAATAATTATAAATTTTGATTTATCAATTACAGTTAGTATAAACAATTGTAATTTTTTTGTTGTCAATTAAAATTACTTGAAAAAATTGTAATTTTTGTGCTACTAATTACAACTACTTGGAACAATTGTAATTTTTCTGTTATCCATTACATTTAATGAAAATGATTATGTTTTTTTTTCAAATTTCAATTGTTTTTCATAATTTATTTAAATAAATTACCTTTGGAAACGTAATGTCAAATTCTCAACATAATTTCAAATTCCGAAAACATCGGGAACTTCATAGAGCTTACATATTCACATTGACAGGTCAAGCAAATTATTTAAACAAATTAATTTTTCAAAGTAATGTGAAATCCTTGATCAGCTACCCAAAAAACTTTGGTAACCATAGCCCATTCACATATTGACTGTAAAAGACTCGTTCCGATCACACCATTTGAATACTCCAAAAACGGAGTAAATTTATTTGTCTATTTGTTATTATTTCACAGGAATAACGTTAGAGAAAAAAATTCAATTGGACCACATCGTGTGGTTTACAATTACTCAAAAGAATTTTAATAATGTCTGATTTAATTACAATCACTGAGGATAATTGAAATGATTTCTGATTAAATTCCAATCACTGAAAGTAATTTTGATAAACTTTGATTAAATTCAAATTACTCAATGTAATTTTAATGAAATCCAATTCAATTACAATTACTGGAAATAATTTCGATGGACTCTGAGTCAATTACAATTATGAAAAGTAATTTCACTGAACTCCGATTCAATTATTTTTTTTGCAATTAATTTTAATGGAATTCGATGTCATTAAAAATTATCCTTAGTGATTTGTAATTGTTAATTTTTTATTACAATTTTGCCCAACACTGTTTCTGGAATGGAGAACTCATTTTCAAAAATTCATAACGTCGGTTCTGTTTGAGCTGAAAAGTTCGTTTTTTCAACCCAAAGCTAATAAAATGAATTTTGATGCAACAATTGTTTCATTTATGATTATTCCGAAATTTATATTGTTATAAATAATTAATATGTTTAAATCGATTTTTAACAATTGCCTTCACTTCGTGGCGAGTTCTCAGAACGACCATCGTATTCTACGTCAAATTATCTATCAATAACGCATTTTTATTTGATTGAGAAATTATTATTACTGGAGGAAGAAATTAATTTATCCAGCGCGGCACGTCACATCGGCGCGCGGGTTCCATTGCACGCCTCATTATCTTGCCTCGTATCGTTTTCCTCTGTAATATAGATGATTACTGTATATTCTCAATTGAATAATAATATTTAATAGCAAATAAGACTTTGTAAAAAATGTAACAAAAAAATAATCAAATACAAAATATTATTGTGTCAAATAAAAAATCAATTTATTAAGATTTCAATACATTATTTTTAGTTAATAAGTACCTCGTCCTGCAGTACGTCGTACAATATTTACATTTATTCTTGAAAATTTGTATGATTCCAACCTCTCCTGAAGAATTGAAAGCAAAGCAATTCTAATTGTGTCAAAAAAAAAAAACGGTTGTACAAATTTTTAAACGAAAAATACTGTACATATTAAAATTGAATGTAAATATTGTAAGACGTAATGCATAACGAGGTGTTTATTAACTAATAATGATGTATTAAAATCTTGGTAAATTAATTTTTTAATTGCCACAATAATATTTTTTATTTTATTATTTTTTTGTTAAATTCTTTGTAAAGTCTTATATGCTAATAAATAATATTATTCAATTAAAAACATAGAGTAATCATTTATATTACAGAGGAAAACGACACGAGGCAAGATAACAAGGCGTGCAATGGAACCCGCGCGCCGATGTGACGTGCCGCGCTGGTTAAATTAATTTTTTCCTACAGTAGTAATAATTTCTCCATCAAATAAAAATGCATTATTGATAGATAATTTGACGTAGTATACGATGGTCGTGCTGAGAACTCGCTACGAGGTGAAGGCAATTGTTAAAAATCGATTTAAACATATTAATTATTTATAACAATATAAATTTCGGAATAATCGTAAATGAAAGAATTGTTGTATTAAAATTCATTTTATTAGCTTTGGGTCGAAAAAACAAACTTTTCAGCTCAAATAGAACCGGCGTTATGAATTTTTGAAAATGAGTCTCCATGCCAAAAAACACCAAATTATCAAATTTTCGATCCCCTCTATGGTACGAAATATGTACAATAAAAAAATCCTCGAATACGTATCCCTATTTTTTCGATATAGAACCCGTCAAAAAATAATGTCAGCCAAATCAAAAATGTGTCGGTCACAAAGGTGTTCGGTTTCAAAAGAATGTCCCATATACATTGAAACATATCGCGCAATATTAGTTTTACACAGCACGAAGTATTTTCAAAATGATTTCATAAATATCACCATTCACCATTTGTAGATAATTGGAAATATGTTCGAAAAATACGATTCAAACAAAATGGGTACGAATCGTTGTGGTCTCGTTTTATGAAGTTACGCCATCGGTCGCCCCCCCCCCCCCCCCCCCAACTCCGCTTCTCCTTGTCGCAACTTGGATGGTCATGTTTATTTTCCGTCCGTGCATTACATTGTATTCGATTATTCGCTCAGTCTACGGATAGTGACTGGCGCGAGAAAAAAAAAATCTTTCTATCGTCAGACGTCTGTGCTCGAACATTTTGTACTTCGAAAATAAAGAGTATTTCTTATTTTTCTTCAGACGTTTTCTATGAGGTACATACATGATTATCTCTGGTGAGTATTCATACATATACATGTACAATATACATTGTACAGTTGTATAAAACGTGCACCCCGACTTACGATTTTTTCGACTTACGCCGTCAATGCCGGAACGACCCATAGCGTAACTTCGGGGTATTACTGTATCGGAATCATTCTGAAATTGTACATCGCTTGTTACACACAACTCTACTCACAATAATGAAATAATTTTATGTTCGAAGCTATTTTACTAGTGAAAAGGGTTTCAAACAATGATTATATATAACATTGAAACACTTTATTCCTGTTACTATGGATATATGAAACAATTGTTGACATCGACGTTGAGGATTATTTTTATACCCTCTGAAATATTAAATGCAAGGAAACAGTATCCGAGATTCGAGGTAACTATGAAGCTGCGGGTTGTGCGAAACAGTTCCTTCTCCCGGTTGATGAGAATTTCTAACATCCTTTGCGAAGTAATGTAATTTGAACATAGTTCACCACTCCATGAAGATATCCTCGCGGCATGTCGATCTGCATGTGACATTGCGACCGTCCAACGGTTACAATGGATTATCCTGTAAAATATAAGCGTGTTCATTTGGTTGTTTCGCTTTTTCAATGCAGAATCCATAACATGATTAGTACTTGTCGATAAAAATATACTTTGGCAGAGAATTCGTGCCCTCCCCTCCTTATCATATAAAGAGACATAGAAATACATGGGTCCTCTTCTGTTCTCTTACAACCATGTGTCGGCGCCATCTCACTATACCCAAAAATGTTAAAAGTGAATGGTCGAATCTGATGAAATGGAATAGTGTAATGAAAAATCTTGATCATCTTGAATAATCCCAAAAGTTGAGATAATTCTTTTGAAATTAAGACATTCATTTTTTACGAATCACTCTAAATTTCACCGTGTTCAATATTTTACTACCGATAGCAGATATCTAATTTATGGTCATTCGGAATGAATATGAATGGGAAATTCCTCGTCAAACCCGACGGATTATTTGTAATCGGAAAGATTTTTTACAGAATGTATAAAATGGTAGAAGCCTCGCTAAAACATGGTACCATCAAACAATTCGTTCGTGAATAACAATTACAACGTTCAATGTTTCCGGATGAACCAAAGTTTTTACGAAAGCTTATCCTCTCTGCTCGCGAATGTGCTGTGAATCATTTTTCTACGTCGAATAGAACCGGAGATGAGATATTGATTCTTGAAGCTTACTGCGCGCTCATTTTGCAACAAAATTGAATGACTCTGCGCTTTCGGAAAAAAAATCGTAAAAATAGATTTTGACTTTTTATGCTCACATATCACTTCGAAAAATCGTTCATTGTTCTGGAGAATACGTGGTCATGTTTTGTCAGGATGATATTTCTAACTCAAGAACCTCAATTTTGTCCCAACTGACGTTTTATGGTTTATATGATGAAATAATAAGAATCGTAATATTTATGTTCCTCAAGATTTGAAATTTCTCGCATATTAGCATCGTACTTAGGGTATATGTCAACACGTGTAAATTTCTCCAATTATCGGAATAGAAAATTACCAGACGATTATAATAATTGAACTCGCCGAGCATTCGAATCTAGGCTCCGATAAAATTGTGGTATTCGCAACGAAACATTCAGCAATTCTTATGTTCTGCACACTCCTAACAAAAAATCAGAATGATTATATATGAAGAGAACAGAGAAAAAAAATTTGAAACACGTATACAATTTGGTTACTCGATATTTTGAAAAATGTATAACAAAACGACGATCGAAACTAATGTCAACAAAACGACGATCCTTCGAACGCCACTCTTTCGAAGCAAATGTGAACAAGACGATTTGTTTTCTACATTTTTTTTCTATACTATGAAAATGCTGGAAGTCCCTCCCCACTCCTCAACGGTATACATTTTCGTAGAAATACAATGAGCGTCATGAGTACAATGAGAACACTCCGGGGCGAGTGTTTCCATACTTATGAACGGTAGTGTACATTCATTTGAAAAAAAAACGGCAATTTCTCAAATAATGAATTGAAAAATTTGAAAAAAATTCACACAGAGTACCTTTTAGTAGTACTTTGATGTAACTAATTATGGGGCAGATCTGAGATGGTCGAAAAAAAAGTGGCCGAGTTGACGGAGAATACTTCCTTTTCGGGTTAAATTCCGAAAATATCGATTTCTGGAAAAAAAGGTGGCAACCGAAGTTGTTCAGAATTTGATTCTCAACAAGTTTGTTACTATTCATTTATGCCATTAAGTTGAAAATAAACGAGATAATGGAAATATTTCGAATTTGTCGCTTTTTTCAGGTTTAATTCCAAAAATCTTGATCCGAGAAGAAAAACTGTAAGAAACAAACTTGTAGAGAATCAAAATTTATACAGCTTTTGTTGTCATGGTTTTTCTGTGAAATCAAAACCGGCCGAGTTATTCAAGAAAAACCATTTTAACCTCAAAAAACCATTTTTCGAATATACACGTAGGCATGATTTGGTCGCCATTTTCAATTTACACTCCCAGTGACCCCCCCGAAACAGCTGTGAAAAAAAAATTTTCGTACAAATTATTTACAAATTAACCGGGGAATTCCGATATCAATTTTGATGATAATCCAAGAAATCAAAAGGTTGATCGAAAAAGAAATCCGAAAAAATTAAATTTCCATTTCTATGAATGAAAAAAGGCGTTTTCCCGAAAAATTTCTGAAGAACTTTCGACTCTAATTTTGACAAGGATTCGCCCTGTCAAGTATTTGCTGTGAATTACAAATCACCCTGCATAGCAGGTGCAGATTTGGCAGGACTCTTGTAAATGATATCTATAATTGCATAACAGAAATTTGCAGTATAAAACACTTACCATTGAAACGAACGATTCGTTCGTCGGCGCGTCACAATTACCCTTTTTTTCGATCCAGCCGTGCGACGTAACTTATCCATTGTTGCACTCACAAGATTATTGTTGTTGTAACAAATATATGTATAAACACTGGCCGCGTGAAAATTCGCACGTGATTAGAACTTGTGACACGGCAAATTACCATAACACTCGCGTTTGCTTCGTTCGCCGCGAAAAGTGGATGTCGACGGTACGCGAGGAAACGCAGAAGTGACGGCCGCGCGGCTAGTGGGGAAAGTGGTGTGTGAGGGATAGTACTTGGAATCCGAAGAAGTTGATTCCTTCGAGAGTTCCAAATTTCTGTGAAATCCTATAGGATTGTGCCGGACTTTGATGTACAGCAGTAACACATACCCTGACTTTTCGTAGGTCGTATACGATGCAGAAACCAACCCAAAACTCGCTAGCGTATCCGTAGCGTATACCATCTACGAGAAGTCACGGTATGTAGTTTTATAACGATTTCCACCTAATGAGTAACTTTCAGGTAATTCGTCTAATGTAAAAAAAAAATTTGGTACCATCATTCAGAACTAGGCGTAATTGACAAATGAAACGAAGCAAATAAAGTATGAAATCCTGATTTGTTGAGAATCAAAAACAGAAAAAATTGGCAAGCAAATCTTCATCAGAATTTCAACAAGGATCGGCCCTGTAAAATATTTGCCACGAATCTTGAACCGTTGTATGCAGTAATTGTATGTATGTACAATGACATAGATTTTTTGCGGGATGTATTTCTGGTATTGTTAAGCACATCCGGTTCAGAAACAATTTCGCGTATGCATTAGGGTAATCTTTAAAACAGGCTCGGACGATTATCAACCGGCCCCCCCCCCCCCCCCAAATTTGCTATAAATAAATAAATAATGGTCTGTTCAAGAGCACAATTTTTTATCTCAACCTTAAACCCTCACGCCTATTCATGCGTGTTTCCTGCAATTTCGGTATTTATTTTACTGCCGCATCTAATCTTTCGGTCAATAATCTGTAAGTATTACAATTTTGCGGACATCGATGCTACTATTAGATGAGGATATCCGGAGCGTATATGGGGCATTCCATGTCAATTATTCGCCATTTTTATCTGCCTTTTCGACGAACAGGAATTAATGGATAGTTTTTTCGTTTTTGTTAATGATTTTCTATCAAATCGATGAAAAAAGGCAGATTTAAGTGGTGCGTACTCGATGTAGAATGCCCCAAAACCCTTCAATAAAATAAAAACAAATAATTTTCTTTGCGGAACTACGACTCAAAACGAAAAAAGAAACAGTATGTTATTTTAATATCGGGTTTTGGAAAAGCCATGAGCGTTTAAAAAAAAATTGTGCGATATTTTGATAAATTTATGGTGTTTGGATGGGTTGAGACAAACATTTAAAATATTTCAGAAAGACTGCTTTTGGCAGGTACAAGAAAGTGTAAAATTTTCAATAGAATCAAAATTGGTCGGGATCACGGGTTGGTCGGTTTTGCATGGAATGCCCCGTTCACATACAGTCGGGCTACGTGCGATTACGAATAGTTACTGCGATTGCGAACTGATGCTACCATTTCCAAACGATACCTTATAATATGCACGAGTTTCAAAATCTATCGGTTATTCTGAGTGAGTTGTACATTTTTCCGTATCCACCTAAAAGCTCATGCTCACGTCGGCACTGCAGATTGTTGCTTTAGCAGAAGGCTTGTGAAACATAGGACGTGTGCGTATTACCATGTGGTGTTACCATCTGGTACCGCTTCGGTCGACTACAGCGCTTCTGGAAGTTCAACGTTGAACTAAATTACAGACTTCTCGTGCATCAGAACGGGCTCCTGTCACCTGAAAATCGCCCGCACAAATCGTGCCATATTTACAGAAAACTGACTGGTGCTATAGGTTTTCCCGGATTACGTGTGTGTTTTTGTACGTCGGTATCTCCCTGGCAAAAGTGAAAGGAATTCTGATATCGTACAAGCGGTGAATATTCAACAAGTCGCTAGCCCGATCGGCCATGTTTGACGCGACGTGATTTTATTGAGTTCATCATTATTTTTATTAGACGTTATCAATGATCTGCGATAGTAGTCACTGAGATACAGACGTACAATCTTATTCAAGCTATCTTTTAAAAATTTTCCCAGTCAGATTCATACCCCCGTTTTATCAGGATTTGTGCGGGCGATTACCCCGCTTCTGACGTCACGAAATATATATAGGACATGCCAGGACAGCGGCACCTTAATAGTTCATGAAAAAATAATTAGGTCACACTCTTTTTTTCTGTCGAACAAAAATTGAAGCTTATACAGTAAATTTCCAATGACGAATTTTTCACTACCCTGCATATCCAAGAAACAAATACCTACTTAATTTCTAATAACATTCGCAATTTTTATTTGACAAAAAAAAGCCAAAGTATGCCCTAATTATTTTGAGTTACTCTATCGTACACACGTCTGAAAAAAAAAAACATTTGGAAAACAGGTCAATTACTAAATCATATTGTGATATCATCCAGTTTAATTTAATTTTTTTCAAATACAATAATAAATATCCATTCACAAAAGAGTTTTCTCAAAATTTGAATTCGAAATTAATGGTAGTTAGAGTATAGCCTTCGATTTGGAGATTCACGGTGCTTAATTACATTTTTCACGAAAAATGAAGGATTCAAAATTCACAAATCAAAGCATCGGTGGATCTGATTTGATACAGCATCCAATCGATTCGGCAGTCCTCTATATTTGACATGATTTGGTACAATCAAATTGAAAGTAGTGCACGATGTAAAATATACCTAATGAAAGTGAGGTAAGCGGCCCAGTTACCTAATTTGAGTTTGGATCGTTCTTTGAACAGTTATTAAATAATGGGATTTTCGAATTTCTCTGCCATGAGTATGCATTTGTGGGTTAAAAAAATGTGTCCAACATCACGAACAACCCCCCAAAACAGCCGTAAGGGTAGCAAACAGCCCTAAACAAACAAATTATAGATATTCAATCTGGAAAGTGAAGCAAGTGAATGTGCCATCTAATATTGACAGAGAGTGTATGTGCAGACGGAACAAACTGTGTCCAGAAGCATGATAATTTACAAAAATTGTCGTGGGTACATCCGGTATGAAAAACCGCCGTTCAAGAGCGGTAAACCGTTTTTGGTATCGAAGCGAGTGGATGTGCCACCTAAAATTGATAGAGAACATGCATGGAGACGAAACAAACTATTTCCGGAAATACGATAATTTACAAAAATTAGTGCGAGTACATCCGGTATGAAGAACCGCCGTTGAAGAGCGATAAACTGTTTTTGGGTTCGAAGCGAGTGAATGTGCCACCTGAAATTGATAGAGAGTGTATGTGGGGACGAAACAAACTATTTCCCGAAGTTCGATAATTACAAAAATTGGTGCGGGTACATCTCGTATTAAAAACCGCCATTCGAGAGCGAAAAACCCGGTTTTGGGATCGAGGCGAAAAATTGTACGTATATTATTTTTCAGTTTATTTCAATTCGTCAGATAACTTTTTTTCGAACCGACACCAAATGTATATGAATATGTATTCATCAGATAACATTTTTTTAAATAGATACCATGTATTGAGAAATGTCGTCACACTCAAGCGTGGAATAAATTGAAAAAGAAAGAGAAGTGTGCGACCTTGAGTATTGTACTCAATAGGTACTCGGTTGATATTGATTTACCCTTTTCAATGAAGACATTGCATAGTTGTGAAATTATTCACAATAGAAATAGCTGGTCACTTGACTTGACGTTTTATTTTGCTGCCATATGAGCTCAAACATTGGACTAAAGTGAAAACTCGAAATTACTCAGATCAGCTATATGCACACGGAAAAAAAAATTTTGTTCGGCGAGCTGTATTCTACAGCTCCAGTAACTATACGCACTCTACGGTCTATCTTGTAGTTACAGCAACTATATATTAGTCAGCTCTGATAGCTGCAAGTTGTTCAGCTCTCACAGCTGAATGGTTTTGCTCTAAGAGCTGTAAGTTGCGCTGTGCTCTGGTGCGTTGACATATTTCATAACCTTCAAATTTCATGAGTACGATTTAAATACAGTTGATAGATAATTGTTTAAATAGTCCATTCAAATATGTAAATGACACTGAATAAATAATGATAATAATGATGAAAAATAATACTAATAGCAATATAATTGTACTATTTAATAATAAGCGCTGTGAGCGGAGCCGAAAAATTCTGGTCTAGCTCTTCGAACGAAGCTGTTTAGCTGAGAGAGCTGAACAACGTACAGCTATGACAGCTGACTAACAGTCAGTTATACGAACCATGCAGTGCTCTTCCAATAACAGAACGTTTAGTTCGACGAACTGTTTACAAGTAACTATCTAATGTTTAGTTCCACGAGCTGAATTTTTTTTTCCGTGCATATATGGGCTATTCCGCGTCAACCGGATCAGTCATCTCTCAGATATTTTTTTAATTTGGCATGTGGATTGTGTAGGGGGAGTTAGATTTTTGTGCCAAAGCGCGAATCTCATAATGCAAAATTCGATTTTTTATTAACAATAACAAATTAGACTCACATTTTTTTCAAAAATTCATAACTTCGGCAAAAAATTAGATACAATATTTTTTTCTTCAAATTACGTGCACAGCTCCACAGAATTTAAAAAAAATACGAAATGATAAAAAAAAGTTGTTATCAATTTTTTATTTAACAATTAATTTTTCAAAGATTTTTAATAACAGTGTCTCTACGTAATGGCGGGCGGCCGGTTGCCGTCCACCGCTACCCCGCGGTGGCGTCGCAGCGTTATTTTAGAGTCATTTTCACGATGTAGGACATGATTGAAGAATCTGAAAAAAATACTGTACCATCACAAGGCCTGCTCAAAGCGATAAGTGAAGTTTCAAGAATGTGTTTTTCACCGTTTTTTTATTACAGAGATTCAAAATAACGGTTACACACCATGAGAGTGCACATAAATGATAATAATTACATAACTTGCTGCTTATTTTAAAATAAAAACACATTCACAAGATTGCATCGTTGATGTTGTATTTGTACGGGTTGTACCTACTTTAAGCATTAGGATAGGCGGGAAAAAAATATTTCAGGTTTCTTTGGTTTCACTTGTGTCATTTAGTGTCAATACGCATTTACGCTATTTTCCACCTAATCGAACAACTTATTGATGTCCATCCAATTAGTGTGCTCAGCATTGTTTGATGTATCACAATTATTGTTAAAGAGATATTTCAAACCCAATCTAATAAATATGTAGCAGTATAAATCAGAACATCAATGCATTTAAATAGCAAATTTCGATGAAATTTTGCCAATAATCGTTTTGCTGAGTATAAAACGACTAGAATTAGTTTGATCAAAATGATTGTACACATTTTCATTATTCATGGTTATACGTGGATTGAAATGATAGGTTCAACCTCCTGTGATTAAAATGTAACCGTAGTAAAAGATAGCTTGCGCATACGCGCAGTTTCATCGTTAGGAGTTGGCATCTTTTTTTAAATACACTGTAACGTGCGAAACTTCCTCAGATACGATATTTTAAAAGATAGGTCGAGGGCGCAAATTTTGGTACCCTACGGCGCAGATACTGTTCCAATTAAAAGAGATATTCAGAGCTAAAGGTAATGTTGTTGGGCGCCAGACGCATTAGCGTCAATTTTTAGATGATCGGGAGAGAAAGAAAAAAGAAGAAACGACAATAAAAGATCACGTGCTACGACGGTTTACACGGGTTTCTCAGATTAGATAAGACGCTGGTAGAGGGGCGGGGTCGTATCCAGGACGTAAAATACAGGAAATAGGTAGAACGGCAATAGTATCCAATATATTATAAATAAGCAAGAAAGCAGTTACATGCAAGCAACTGAGAAAATCAGATACAATCAAATAGTCAGAAATTAAATACAGGCAAAGCAACAGATACAATCAACAAAATAGATAACGTTAGAAAAATAAATACAAGCAGCAAATATGTGCTGCTAGAAAAATAGATACATCCAGAGAAATAGTTACATTTAGAATTGACAAAATTAGCTGGACAGAGACGGCGTGATAAGCGAGATAAATGTGTGTGTTCGCAATACTGGCACGCAGATTAACAGTTGACAAGATTTGCAATAATCGCTTATAAGGTAGTCTAGCATGCAATGCACAATATAGGATCCTTAAAGTAGCCGATAATAACTCGAGCGAAAGCAGAATAATTTAGCGAGAAAATGATGTTTTCACAACACATAAGCTAATAGTCAAGGTAACTTGCAAATAAAACTGAAGGGTATTGAAAATGATACGGAAAGCAGGCGATAGAAGTTGATCAGGTAATATGGAATTCAGGTAATGATTCAAGGTAATAATAGATTCAGAGAGGTATTCAATAAATAGATATTAAGGGGAGACTTCAGTGAAATTTTCGTCAAAAATGACCGAAGAATTGATTTTCGGTTTTTTACGGAAAAACGTTCTTTGAACCGTCCCCCACCTAGGAAAAATTTAACATTGCCGAAATTTTTTTTATTATACTTATAATTTTTAGTTATATATATTTTATATATAACTATTTTTTTAACGTGTTTTTTGGCTCGATAGAGAAATTTTTGAACTTTTGCCTCTCACAATAGGTCCGCTTTTGAAATTTTTCAAAATGCGACTTTGTATTCGTGATCAGCGATCCAAAAAATATTTGAGTACCAATTTTCGCCGAAGTCCGTCGATCCGGTTCATTATTTTTTGAAAATAATAGAGCGCGAAGTTCACGGACTGCCTGTACGCCATCATCGGTCCGGTCGGTAAGATTGCGGATAACTCTCGTACCAGTTATTGTGACATATACTCTAATCATCTAGGTATGAAAATTTCTATGGTTTAGCAGTTGTTTCCCGCAAATATGTTTGCCAAACTATTTTTCAAACGATAGATTTGACGAACTGTGACAAATTTTTCTTGTGGTTTGAACTACTCCGATGTGAATTTTGAAGAGATCTGCCTCTCAAAATGAATCGAATTAGCACTCGCTCGTCGTCAAATGCTATTATCAGCTGCGGTTATGAGACCGGTGAAAATTACACAAGGCCACGAACCAATGGCACTTCGACAAGGCCACCCTTCAAAATAAACAGGCGAATTATCAGCGTTGGACTAGAGCACTCAAGTATTGAAAAATTCTGTACCGTAATGGGTATGAAAGTCATAAGTGTCAAGTAGCTTCAAAAGTCATGTGGTCCAGTTGACTACAGAGACTGAGAAGTTAGAAGTGAAAGTTTTCGAGAAAACTGAAAAAAACTGTTAGAAGAGCGTATGAAGTAATAGACCCTTCAATGGAGAGTGGGGTAGTACTTGATGTCGCAGTAGGTATCTTACGGCGGTACGTGGCACAAACGTGGCCCTACATCGTTATATGGAGTAGGAATAGTTATCGACATCCTTACTGGATGGCGATCGATTATGGCGGATGTGTGTCGTTATCGCAGTCCAACTAGATGCTACTTTGCCTGATTTTGCAGTGTGGCAAGATGGTCACAAAACAGAGTGCAGTAAAAACTACAGTAGCAACCGCAGTTGCTGAGTTCAATATGGGAGCGCACCATGCTCAAAAGGCAAAGATGTCGGTAAAGTCTGAGAAGGTCGCAGATAATGCAAAAAAGATCAGCCAGCAACGCGATGCCAGACGAAAGCGTAAGGCTGAATGGAAAGCCACGATTGAGTGCAAGAGAGTCAGACGAACAGTGAAAATTAAAACAACAGAGACAACATATGGTGCCGGAGAATTATAACGGTTTCTTCACAGGACTAATATGCAAGCAGTCAGCTCCAAAGTCAAACTCAGGTGCATTATTATATAATAGACTCAAGTGAGGGCTAGATAAATGTGAGTTGATCGTTTTCATTTACTCAATATATTATTGAAATATTTTTCTAGCCCTAATAATCATTCCACAATAAAATAATTGGTTTTTTCTTTGCCTTTATATTCCGAAGCGAGTTCATCGAAAATTGAATCGTTTTGGAGGAAGAAGCGGAGTAAGACGAGGGTTGACCTCAGAACAGACACGCAGAAGCCGATTAGATACAAACTGGCACCGAATGGAATTGCAGATCAATCAAAACAGCGATAGGCACTGACGAGCGACACATGATTTATCAATATTATTACTTACATTTTGAGATGAATTAAAAATAAAATTACTGAATCATGAATTTTGTTCCTTTCGATCCAATTTTGTATGGTCCAAATCAACATTAAAGTCAACTAATTGTAATTCAAAGTGTCTTATCCCTACAGTAAATAACTCATTCTGTGCATACTTCATATTTGCTTCTTCTAAGGTTATGAAACTGAATTCATTCAATCGCGATTATCTCAGAACTATGTTTTCAGGTATTCAAAAAGTTCCATGCGCATTAGGTTTCATCCAATCATTTTGCCCTTTGGCAGATATATTTTTAGGCATCTAATTTGAAATTGTCGCAGGGAATTTCAGCTTCAGTGAATATAACTCATTTCCCATCTTATAAAATACCAAAAATTGTAGCAAAAAAAAATTCGAACTGTTGGAATAATAGTTTCAATGGATTAGAAATCTCTAATGAAAAATTCTCTGCAACAATTTTTAGTCTATGGTATTAAATGTATCGAAAAAAAATTTCAACCTTCTACGATGAAACCTAATGTGCAAGGGATGTTGCGAAGAAATCGTAGAAAAAAATGCATAACTCTGGAATTACTGGACCTATTGAGCTGAATTTTGGATCAGATTCTAATTTTAGGAGTGTCAATAAGTGGTCCAAATTTCAATGAAATTGATTCGAAAATACGGGACTTTTTTTCAATGAAGTCTCCCCTTAAGATAAAGGTCATAATGACGATACATAGCATCTAGTTGCGATACATCCGATAAATAAAAGGTAGTGAAAAGGAATAGAAACGATAATACAGATATTCATAACGTCTCGAGAAGAGAAAATAGATACAACAGCAATGCGGTATATTACAAACTAGAAGTGCTACTGAAAAACTACGTGAAAGTTTAGAGCGATATCGGGTGAAGAGAAGAACGGTAATCATCAAGGTGTTATTCGGTACGGCGCAATACTCCAAAGTCAAAGAACTACGTGTTATACCGAGCGGCGATAGAAAATCGCGTGCACGGTAGGCTTACGATAATAATTATTCCAAAGATATTAGGCAAGAAGGCAAGAATCAAATTAGAAACGATATAGGCAAGATAAAGGGATAGACAAAAGGTAATCAGAGACAAAGGTAAACTGAAAGAATTTATAAGCTAACTGATTTGCTAATCACTACAACGAAACAATAAATTATCAAGTTCAGGTACAGCAAGGTAATGAACGATATTTTGGTCAAGCGTAAGCAAAGAAATAGTGACACGCTGCTGTTCAGCGATATAGCCCACGTAGCTCACGCAGAGCAAACTGCGAGAAAAGACAAGAGAGAAAATAGAGAAACGATATAGGCAAGATATGATGCAAATAAATTCGTGGCTTCACAAAATAACAAAGAAAACCTCACTTACGCTAATAAAAGAGAAGACCGAGGAGAGGTATATATGTATAAGTGAACAGGCTTAGAGCGGAATTAGCACTATATAGTCCAGGAGAATGAAATTAAGTTCTATTCTAGAATAACGTAGGTTAGCCGATTCTTTTGTAGGTTCATTATAGACGGGCGAACGTATTTTCACCTACCCCCCAAAAGTTAGGTCCGGGTTTGTCCGTAACGATTGTGTAAACTTTTGAGACCCCACATTTTGGTAAATAACGTCTTTGGTATGGAGCGTAGTTGGCGTGGGTTAGTCAGACATTGCCTGGGCACGGTCAGGCGGCACTGAGAATCCTTTTGAGTGGCCTGTGTGTCCCAGGAATGTTACCTGCTGCTTGCAGAATTGGCACTTGTTCCAGTTGATTTTGACCTTGCTTTTTAGTAAGGTGCTAAAGACGGTGCGAAGATGCTCAAGGTGTTGCTGCTCGTCGTTCGAGGCGATGAGAAGGTCGTCGAGATAGACGTGCACGAAGTCTAGATGTCCTAGGATGCTGTGCATGTATCGCATGAAGGTCTGCGTCGCGTTCCTGAGGCCAAGCGGCATGTCCAGAAACTCGAAGAGCCCGAACGGCGTGGTGACGGCAGTCTTTTGAATGTCATTCTCTGCAACCGGGATCTGAAAGAAGGCTTTGCCAAGATCGATGACTGAGAACCTGTTGCATCCGTGTAGCTGCCGCAGAAGATCCACGATCCTAGGGAATGGGTATCTGTCTGGGAGCGTTTGAGCGTTGAGCGCCCTGTAGTCGCCAGTGGGTCGTAGTTTGCCTGATTTGAACGTGGCCATATGCAAGGGGCTTGCATAGGGGCTGCTTGATGGTCTGATGATGCCAAGTTGTAGGAGAGCCTGGTACTCTGCCTTGGCGATTTTTAGCTTGGGGTTCAGCAGCTGGCACGGCTTACAGTGGACGGGTGATCCTGAAGTGATGATGTGATGGCGCATGGAAGCCTTGGGGCCTTGTACCTGGCCGTGATCCTGGAAGCTTCGTGTGAAGGACTGGTGGACAAGGTCTCTGACCTGTGTGGAGCAGCCTTTCGAAGAGTCCTGGTGGCGGCGAAAGTGCTGAAATGGAGTGCGTTTGTGTTGGAGCAAGCAGCCCGTTGACTGAGCACGAGGCGATCTCGTCGATGAGGCGCTTGCGTTTGAGGTCTGGTAGTAGTCCGAAGTGGGACAGAAAATCTATTCCGATGATCGGCGTTGAGATGTCTGCCAGCACGAAGGACCAGACGAAGTTGCGGCGAAGTCCCATGTCTAGCTGGGCCAATCTGCGCCCGTGACACTTGATGATGGAGCCGTTGGCTGCTGAGAGGTTTGGATGTGAACTGCTGCGTGCTGTTGCAGCTAAGCACGGCAGGATAGAGACAACTGAGCCGCTGTCAACCAGGAAGCATGTGCCGGTGTTCTTGTCGAACACGTGAAGCCTCGTTTCCGTCCAGGGGTCGCTTGCTGGTCTATCAGCATTAAAGAAAGCTGTGTGCGGTGGCTTGGCTGGAGCTGCAGCCACAGTGTTGATTGGGCAGCTGCCTGGTGCGCATAGCAGACAGCAGCGCTATGCGTTTCCCGAGCTGCTTGGCTGTTGGTTGAAGGAGCTGGGCTGTAGGCATTTGAGCGCGTTGGCACCATGCTTATTGTGATACCAACATACTCCTCTGAAATGCTGGCGGCCGCTAGAGCTAGATGAACTGCGTTCTCGCCTGCTGTTGTTGGCGTTGCTTCTGTGATTGTTACCTCTGTTGTCGTTGATGTGTTGAGTTCTGGGCGGACGACTGACGCATGTGTGGGTGTTTCTGCAGAGCGTGATGATCTGCGCCATCAGCAGTTTGAGGTTTGCGAAGTCGGATGTGCGCTGTTGTATAGCGTTGACGTCTGGTGCTGCGATGGCGGCTGTGGAAGGTAGCATGGGAGACTCCAGCATAGCGTCCGCTGCCTGAAAAAGTTCGTCGACATTCTGGGTTTTGAAGATCCTGAGAATTTGACGGGTCTGCGACGACAGAAGGTTGGGCCATTTGACTCGTAGAAGGTCGTCCGTTGCATTGTCGCCGACGAGCTGCATCATCTTTCGGTACAGCTGCGAGGGTTTGCCGTCTCCCAATTCCAGATGATTGAGCGCCTTGTCTATGTTGCGCTCCGGCGAGTCTGCAAAACGTTGGATTAGTCTAGCTTTTAAGATGGAGTAGGGATTCGAGGCAGGGATGTCCTTGACAAGATCGGCTACCTCGATGATGGCCGTCTGGTTGAGTGCAGGTATCGTCAGATGATATTTATAAGTTTCTGAGATTACCTTATGCGTGTGAAAAGCTGATTCGAGTTGCACAAACAACAAATTTCCGGCTGCGGAAATGTCGTCGCGTGATGTGAAGAGCGTGCGCCCGATGCTGCGCTGTGGCGTCTGCTGCTGGTTGTCGAGCGAGGCGTCGCTCGTTAGCTGCGAAGAAAAAGAACCAGTGAGAGCCTCAATCACGGTGTCGTCTGTCGGTTACGGGAGCGTGGCGTCCAGGTTCGATGTGTGGTCTCACAGCGGCGTGTCCTGCACACTGTTGGCCGCGTGAACGACGTTGCTGAAGATTGTGTGAGCGCTCGACGGAATGTGCTGGTCGGCGAGGGTCTGCTCGTCTGACATGCCCTGTAGCGTTGAGTTGAAGCAGACTGCGCGTGGCTGATGAAGAGTGTGTCACGTTGCGCGCGTGGGTTTTTGCAGGTTGGGGTTCACGCGCGCATCTTTTTGAGGTTAGTTCTCATGCACGCGCGGTCGCTCGAGGTTGTAAAGCACGCACTGAGGCCTTGCTAGAGTCGTGAACAGTCATGCACGTGGCCAAGAGAATGCATGAGCCTTACGCTTGATGCGAATTGCACATGGGTACGGCCGAGGCTCGCATGCGCATACACAATGAGTGAGGATATGCGGAGCCTGAGTGCACGTACTCTGACGCTGCTACGTGCAGCTTGCAGCCTGTTGTAAGCCTTTGCTTGTTGCCTCAGCGTGAGGCCAGCACTTCTCACCAACGAAAAAGAAGAAAACCTGTACTGTCCTTCGGTGCGTGTTCATATTACGTTGAGGTCGCCAATTTAGAGTCCTGGGAGTACACCGCGTGGCAGCCTGGGATGCGCCAGGAGTTCCGCGCACTCACGCACTCCGAGTGCCTGCGAAGGCAGCTTGTGTCGAAAGAAGGTGAGAAGCAAGAGGCACTCATTGTACTCAATGTGAGACTTTATTCACAAGGCGAGAGCTAAAGTACAACTACACATGGATGCCACATGTGTGGCCGCGCGTGTGAGATACTGAATTTGCGCTACGGAGCTGGCGCGGAGCTTGTGCTCTGTAGGCTGGTCAACAGCGGAAAAAAAAACGGAGCGTGAGAACCGACTTCTCGTCGAGAGCGTGGTTGCCGCTAGAAGATGGCGCGCGGCCTCAGTATTTCCTTGCGCATCCTGAGGCAAGCGCCAGTTGAGCTGCTGGCTGATGTTGACAAGCTTAACGCCTGCGATGGCGTGTATGGCAGTGGTGCCACACCTTCCGTCAAGTGGTGCTCTCTATGACTCTAAGATGTAACTGACCTTTCTTTCCAGTTGTTAGTCCCTTCCGGTTTTAGTCTGTTAAGAATGCGAGTGGCTGAAAGAGCTGTGTTACTGAATCGCCAATAAAAATAAACATTATCCTTTCTACGGTAATATGCTAAACATTCGTGAAATTTATTTTCTACCGACCTCCCTTCCACCTGCTGCAACATGTTATGGGCCCAGATACATTACACTGCGTAAAAAATACACGAGAGTGCTCAGTGAAAAAGAAGAAGAAAACGTGTGTGTCCACGAGGCGCGTATACCAGTGACGCTGCCATACTGGCTGCCCACGTGAGAACGCGTGTGTAGTTTTGTTTCTAATAATTCACCATTTCCGACGAATTTTCCATAAGAAATATAGTGAAATGCGATGGCAAAAATTCCCAAGGGTGGAAATTCCAAATTCAGGCTGTGATGGTCGCGACAGCGGTCAGCAATGTTGTGGATGGAAGTCGAGTCATGCCGGTCGTCGAGACGACGCCGGCCTCGAAAGCATGGATGCGAGGTAACGCAAAAGCGATGTTCATCATCTCGTCAGCTATGGATTATGCCCAGCTAGAATGCCTCATAACGTGCCGTACAGCTAAAGATATGTGGGATAAGTTTTATCGCATCCACAAACAGAAATCAGAAAGAAACAACCTACTACTAACGCGGAAGTTCCACGAATACCGGATGCACGCGGGAGATACTATCGTTCAGTATGTGACAAAAATACAAAACATGGCACGACAGTTAGCGGACTTTGGAGAGCCAGTTTCAGACGTAACAGTCATGGCAAAGATCCTGGCGAGCCTGACGCCCCAGTTCAGCACCCTGTAGATGGCGTGGGACAGCATCGAGCCAAATCGACAGACTGTGGAAGACCTGCAAGAGAGGTTTACCAGAGAAACGTGGAGTGCTACGCCTGCAAAGGAAAAGGGTATTAGGCCAGTGAGTGCAGAAATCGAAAACGCGAAAATGAAAACGAAGGTCAACAGAGCCACCGGCAAATAGATGACTGTGCGTTAGTAACAACAATTTCCGGAATGGAGAGTTCGAATAAACCGCGGGAAAAGTGCGCATTACCCCCTGCGGAGGAAGTAAGAAAGTTCTTAAGCATCGATACCCGAGACGTCTGGCTTATCGATAGCGGGGCCTCGAGGCACATCACGTACCGACGGGAATGGTACAGTGATTACCAACCGCGGCAGGACGGCGGTACAATATTGCGGTGTTTACGAATTAGCGTGTACATAATGTACCGTACCGTAGCATTATGTAGCTATACTGAATGTGTGTGCGTGTATGTGTGCGTAAGCAGAGGACCAACGAAAATATAAGTAGGATTGCTTTAGTTTACGCTCCGGCGCATCGCGAGCAGTACGTATTTCCACATGCTGGTAAACTTGTACTATTGTTCAATACATGCTATTAAATAAAGTATTCAACCTGGTATCAACCAGTATTAATGGTATTTACTCTGTTCACTCCATACATCACAAATATCACTCACAATTGGTCATGATGGAGTGTGCAACGTTATCGGTGCGAGAACAGTTCAAATTGTGAAGTACACGAATGGTGAGTGGCGCGAGAGTCGGATCGAAAACGTGCTTCATGTATAGTACCCGTCAAACTACTTGGCCATCGCGCGAGGTGGTGGGGGAAAGTTTGCGCATCGTACATGTACACTTACGTCCAAAAATAATATGTCAATGAAAAACACAATTTTTCATGATTGCGTTAGCTAATATAATAACGTTTACAGTAATTGGTATTAGTAAAGTGAGGAGAGTATTGTAATGATAAAAAAATGGGTAAGAACAGAACATAATATTTATTAAAAACTTATGG
Organism: Neodiprion fabricii; assembly: GCF_021155785.1. NCBI lineage: Eukaryota > Metazoa > Arthropoda > Insecta > Hymenoptera > Diprionidae > Neodiprion > Neodiprion fabricii. The sequence continues at coordinate 18,692,633 of NC_060239.1, forward strand.
TACTATAAGGACTCCAACCCCCTCCTAATCAAATTACTGCTAATCATCGTCATCAACTGGGAGGATAGATATGCCTTCCATTATGTCGAAACCAGCCGAAGCCGAGCTGGTGCCAGGGGTTGGTTCAGTTGTTTCATCATCATCATCAATTTCATCGTCGTCATCGTCGCTGTCACTTTCACTGTCGTCATCAGCGAAAATAATAAACTGTTCAGTGACCACGTCCACCACATGATCACTTTTAATATACTCATCTTCAATTTCTTTCACTTTTTTACAGAGTTTTGCCCATTCGCTAGGACCCATTGCAGCAACTTTCTCGTTCACCAGCTCTTTCACCTTTTCAAAATTCCACGTCACATTTTTACTGCTGACATATCCTTTTATATTTGCCCATGCCATCTCAATAGGATTCAGATCAGGATGATATGGCGGCAAACGGAGAACGGAATGGTTATTTTCAGCCAGAATGTTGTCCACGCGGAAATTTTTGTGCAGGTCTTTATTTAATTTTATTAAATTATATAACTCCGGTTTTAACATATTTTCGCGATATTGAATGTCTCTATCTCGGAGCCACTTCTGCATATCTGCTTTTTTTGTATTGGATGTGGGGGCCAACTCACTCTGTTTATTGTGATACGAGGCGTTATCGACGATCACAACCGAATTTGGTGGCAGATTTGGCATAAGTTGGGAACGCAGCCATTTTTCATAATTTTCATAATTCATATTATCATGATAATCTCCAGACTTCGTGCCGGCTTTAAATAAAAGCAGTGCATTAGGCACAAAGCCGTTCTCGGATCCTGCGTGGACAATAACAAGGCGCTGCCCTTTTGATACTGGTTTTTTCAAACCTTCGGTTGATCCATCTGCCCAAGCCTTGGTGCTAGCATGAGATGAGTCCACATAAGACTCATCGGTGTATATGATGGGCCTACCTTCTTCCCTAAACTTTTTAATTTTTTGTAGGAATTCAATCCTAAGGAACCGAATATTAGTTTTTTCAATTAGCAGCCTTCGATTATTTTCTGTTTTCTTCCATCGAAAGCCCAACTGTTTTAAAACTCGTCGTAAGCTGCTTTCAGATCCGGTAAAATGAATGTCTTGTTTTAATTTTTCTCGTAGCTTTTCTACGGTCGGAAGCTCCTTATTTGTAAGATGGTAATTGTGGACGCATCTCCTTATTACCGTTTGGTCAAAACTGTCAATGTCAGTCACCTTTTTTTTCCCCGATCTTTTTTTACCGGGAGTCCGGAATACGGCTAGCAAGCCAGACTTCTTTACTTCGTCCACAATTCGTCGCACTGTGCGAACAGAAGTTTTCGTGGCTTCTGAAGTCCGCTCCAACGCTTCTTTATCACTCTTAGCATCTTTTTTAAAAAAACAATAAACTTCGTAGACCATTTTTCTACTTTGTCTGTTCAAAACAATGTTCGATTTTCGTGGCATCATGGAGCAACAAAAATCACAAAAGTCAACTAATGAAATAACAAAAACAAATTAACAACAACAAAGTCAACGAATTATAACAAAAACCCAACTAAATTAGAACAAAAAAAACGACGAGTCAACAAAAATAACCACAACCTCTGAACGCGACTGTACACAAGAGACCAGCGGGACGCTATAAACTAATCAGAGCTGGCTCCGCCTCCGCGTCCCGCACCGCACCGCCAAAGAGACCTATTTTTCGTTTCTGCGCATTCAAGGTCGTTTGGCCAAGAAGTTTGACGGGTACTATACCGGATGTTAAGAAAAACCTATTTTCGGTAGGCGCATGTGCAACAAAAGCGTTCGAAATACTCTTTAACAATGACTCCAAAATGTGTATACTGTGTGATGGTGAAACGTTCGCGACGGGTGACAAACAATCGCATAATATTTACCAGATGTTGTTCAGACCGAAAACCATCACTAGTGGTCACAAAGTGAACGCCGCAATCACCAGTTTAAAAATCTGGCATGAACGTCTCAGACATGTGAACTATCGAGTGATACGAGAAATGACCAAGAATAAACTGATTGAAGGTTAAAAAATAAATGACAATCGTGAAGTGTTTTGCGAACCGTGCCAGCTTGAAAAAGCGCACAGACTACCATTCAAGAAACCTGAAGGACAAAGGTCCACGCAACTTATAAGAATTTATTGAAATTTGAAATTATTTATGTAAGGAAGTATGGATTGAATAGACCCGCGAATGGAAATGCGCTCACACGCGGGTCGATAAGGTAGTGGACCATCGATACGAGTGAGGAAAAGAGAGAGGAGATATAGATTGCAAAATATCAGGTGCAAATAATAACTAAATAGAATATTGTAAAGGAGCGAATGAAAGAGGTGAGGAATAAACATTGAATGTAGTTTCTTTGTTTATTTCAGGTTAGTAGATGGTTGTATATAGAAACTATGTAAGTTTGAATAAGTAAATAAAATACAAAACTTTGTTTATTTCAGAGAAACGGTTCTTAGTTATTTTACACCCACCCATTGGACTACTCAATAAAGTAACCAAATATTACATTTATAATTACTTAGTGAATAAACATTGTGTAGATTTTGTAAGGTACGACTAGCAGAACACAATTTGATTTATTTATTGATGTATTAAAGGAACCTTGCGGTCTAGCGGGTGAGAAGTTGACTGCTTTTCAACATTTTTTTTTTTTATGAAAGAAATGAACAACGTTATGTAAATTTTGTAGGTATGTTTTATTACTTATAAATTTAACGAAATTGGAAATAAAGAGAAAAAAATAATTTTTTTTATTATTTTAGATATGGTGCTGAAGTCGTCTCTTCGAAAAAAGTTGACCTTGCTGCTGTTAATGGATTTGGTGCTCCACTTATCGAAAATTAAAAAATTAAAAATCACCCTTGATTATTATGAGTATATCTATCGCAGAAACTAAAATGAAAAAAAAAAAAAAACAAATGACAAAATGGCGTATTGTCGAAATTAGAAGTCGGAAAACAGCCTAATTTTAACAATGTATTACTTACAAAAAAATTATAAATATTTAATGGAAAATTTTCTGTACACAACAACCTTGTGAATCCAACTTGTCGGTCGCGCGCAGCACAATTCACGCACCGCAACAAGCGTTTCACACTTTTTAGTCGCGAGCCACAGAAGAAAGCACTCACTACGTCACACGCGCCGCTCACGCCACCCACGCAGCCGAGCGCGTCCCGCAATCAGCTCACGTGGTCTCCCGCTGCTGAAGTGGAACCGCGGCTGAGATAAGAGACCACCGATCTCACCGATCGGCAGGACAACTTCGGTCTCGCCGGAATTGAGCCAGACACGACGACATCCACTATTACGCTACACCACCAGTACGCGACGGTTATTGAAAAGCAAGCAGGTTTTTTTGGACCACTGCATGACTGAGTCTTTCAACCTGGTACCAGCCGGTTCAACCAAAAGGGCAAGCTCCCTCAATCCCCCAGCTCCTTGGGTACTACAACCGGTGGATCTCTCATCAAGGCCTCTGACAAGGCCACACAGCATCCTGTTGTCTCTGTGGGACGTCCGACGAGCCAGGGTCACCTCTCCGAGCTACAATCGCAGCATTCCGGCAGCGGTCTCTCCGTTTGTGGAATCACCACCCACCTACGTGTCAACGGCCACTCAGACAACACCATCTGACGGCGAGTGAGAACGTCACTACCAACGACCGAACCAGAGAATCGCCGTCCTCCAACGCCGCCTAGCTCACCAGAGAGCCATTACACGCCGCCACCAAGCACCGCACCTATTCGTCGCTGCTCATCATCACTGCAACCTCCACCACGGTGCAAAAGGACCACGACAATCCCTTCCATCGCTTGGCAACCAAATGATTGGCTAACTTGTATATAGGTAAAGGTAAAGGTAATAGATGAAGGTAAGGTCAGGTTCTACGACGGTTTTGCACAGTTCGCTCAGAGAGACAAGATAATGGTAGAGGGGCGGAGTCGAATCCAATAGATAAAATAAGAAACAGGTGAAGCAGGAATAATATCAAATATATTAAGCAAGAAGCGAGAAGTTTAATGACAAGCAAGTAGCTGAAGAGATTGAGATACAATTACGATAAATGCGATAATTAACAATAGTTACAGCCAGAGAAAGGTTAAGCGAGAGAGTTAACAAATAACGGAACGTTTTCCGAATAAGCGGGAAATATGCGCAAGCTCGCGATACTAAAGGTAATGATTAACACGGTTTTAGGATAGATAGGCAGGACAGAAAAGATATACTGTACTCAAATTAAGCGGTAAGCAAATAAATCATAAAATATGAGAAGCGATTATGAACACATGCGAAATACAACAATTGTAATAGTTATCACATTACCAGAATGATCAGAAATAGGCAGACAGGGAATTATGAAGTACAAGGTAAATTCAAGAGACGGGTCAAACAGAAAATTCTCATAAAATATAGAGAATAACAGATAATACGTAGTCTCTAGTTTGCGGTAAGTGCGAGAGACAGAGAGATAATATTCGGTACGATAAAAGGCAATTCAAGATAAGACAAACAATATTCAAGATAATTAATATGCAACGTATGGCAAACCAAATAGACTACGGACAACTACGATCAGCAATATTAGCGAAGAAAATAGTAAAAAAGATGTTATGCGATACGGCACAATACTCCAATGTCAAATGAACGACGAGCGGGACCGCGCAGCGATATAAGATCGCTCCCGCGGTACACTCACTAAGATACGATAATCAACGATAATAGGTAAAGAGACAGATAGAAACTAATCAGAGAAAATATAACAAAATAGCAATGCTCAGTAGCTAAGATAAAAATTTATCCTTCAACGGAACGCGCTGCTAGACAGCGATATTAGACATTCAAATATTCTAGAAGAGAAAGATAGTAAGATAAAGCGATAGTCACTACAATGCGTAAGTAATAGTAAATCAGTCGCGAAGTTACTTGCAATCAGACAGAGAAAGGGACAAGATAAGAGATAAGAGAGAACAAGGTACGAGCCCAGGTGGCTCAAGCAGACCAACTGCAAGATAAAGAGAAAAGATACGAGCCCAATTGGCTCAAGCAGACCAACTGCAAGGTAAAGAGAGAAAGAGATAAAGGTAAAGGTACGATATATTGCAAGTAATCTCGTGGCTTCACAAAATAGAAAAGGAACCTCACTTACGTAAAAGAAGATATAGCAGATACTAGAGAATGCGGTACAATAGCGAGAACGAAATACAGTGATAGCAGTAATGGCACTAAATATGACGATAGCACGTCGTTGCGATTCAGGAACTGAACGTAGAGTGACGAGATGAGCGATGATCCTGATTTTCGTCGAGCTGCTGTCACGTGATTCTTCCTCAAATTTGCGGTATTTTAATTGGACCAGCAGGTCGCGTGGCCTGGTCCACGGGTAGGCGGCGATAATCCCTTGCCGCTTGTTTTTCTTTTCCCTCGACGACAGGTATCGAGGTATCGGGACGTCGGAAGGTGGTTAGAGATGTTTTCCTTCAGCTATGCGGTATCGTTGGTGAGAGGGGGGGGGGGGGGGGGGGGGGTCGTACTGCTCATGTGTTGCGATATTGAGGTGTGCGGCAATATTACGTCACCGGTCCTTTGGACTTGCGATCGACTGTAACTCACTCCTTGCTTTACTGGTACTCCCCGTTGTAGCTACTTCGTCGGCGCTGCATCCCGGCCCTCGCTCATCGAAGCCCTCATGCCGGAACGATCTGGTGGTGATGGCCCTCAACCCGGATCCCCACACTAGATCCACCAGATCCACGTGGTCAGCATATCATTAGCCTATTCCACGCCGCAGTCCTTCGATAAGACGGTTCGTTAAGAGAAAACCGTCTTCTATTGGATAGTCAACGACTTAGTAGATGTTAGGGTCGGTTCAGCTCCAGGCTGATAAGTATCGTCGACGGGAGGCTTCGTTGTGTTTTTGACGCACAGCCCTGTACGCCGCCTGACGATGCATCCGAGCGGTAGAAGCATTCGTTCGTGGTTCGGCTCCTGGCCGATAAGTCTCAAATAGTTGGATGTGCTGTTTGTGCATCGCGCACGACCCTGTTCGACAACTAGATAGGCATCCATCGGGAGTGGTTTCAGCGGTATTCGTTCGTCTGTAGTCGGTGGTGGTCGATGTTGAGCTGGTACGTGACCCCTGTCAGGCAGTGTCCTGGTATCTTGACGCGAAGGTCTCGCGGATAGTTCTCGTAGAGCATTACAGAATTAGAAAATAGCATACAATTAGCTTAGTAAAGAGAATTCAACTTAAAGATAATTAGTCGTTCATTTTTGGAGTATTGGCCTCAGACGTGCTTTTGTTATTTTTAGCGATATCTGCACCTAGGGGAATGAGTTAATTAAACAAAGTGACGGGGTACGAAATACCATGTCACAATGTATACGCGAAATTGTGTCTCAACCGGATGTGTTCAACAATACTAGAAATACATTCCGCAGAAAATCTATGTCATTGTACATACATACAATTACTGCATACAATGATTCAAGATTCGCGGCAAATATTTCACAGGGTCGATCCTTGTTAAAATTCTGATGAAGATTTGCTTGCCAATCTTTTCTGATTTCAGTTCTCAACAAATAAGGATTTCATACTTTATTTGCTTCGTTTCATTTGTCAATTACGCCTAGTTCTGAATGATGGTAACAAATTTTTTTTTTACATTAGACGAATTACCTGAAAGTTACTCATTAGGTGGAAATCGTTATAAAACTACATACCGTGACTTCTCGTAGATGGTATACGCTACGGATACGCTAGCGAGTTTTGGGTTGGTTTCTGCATCTTATATGATCTACGAAAAGTTAGGGTATGTGTTACTGCTGTACATCAAAGTCCGGCACAATCCTATAATATTTCACAGAAATTTGGAACTCCCGAAGGAAGCAACTTCTTTGGATTCCGAGTACTATCCCTCACACGCCACTGTCCCCACTATCCGCGCGGCCGTCACTTCTGCGTTTCCTCGCGTACCGTCCACATCCACTTTTCGCGGCGAACGAAGCAAACGCGAGTGTTTTGGTAATTTGCGGTGTCACAAGTTCTAATCACGTGCAAATTTTCACGCGGCCAGTGTGTATACATATATGTATTTGTTACAAACAACAATAATCTTGTGAGTGCAACAATGGATAAGTCACGTCGCACGGCTGGATCGAAAAAAAGGTTAATTGTGACGCGCCGACGAACGAATCGTTCGTTTCAATGGTAAGTGTTTTATACTGCAAATTTCTGTTATGCAATTATAGATATCATTTACAAGAATCCTGCCAAATCTGCACCTGCTATGCAGGGTGATTTGTAATTCACAGCAAATACTTGACAGGGCGAATCCTTGTCAAAATTGGAGTCGAAAGTTCTTCAGAAATTTTTCGGGAAAACGCCTTTTTTCATTCATAGAAATGGAAATTTAATTTTTTCGGATTTCTTTTTCGATCAACCTTTTGATTTCTTGGATCATCATCAAAATTGATATCGAAATTCCCCGGTTAATTTGTAAATAATTGGTACGAAAAAATTATCCCTCGCTGAAAAAAGCCTCAGCTTGGTGTAAATTCGTACCTCCGACTTAGATAATGCTGAATTCCCATAAGAAAAAAATTGTGGGTACGAATTTACACCCAAGTTCAGGCTTTTGTCCGTGAGGGATTTCCCAGAAATATTCGAGAAATTATTCATGGAGAAATAATTTGTACTACAATTTGTGAAAAAGTTAACCTGCGAATTTTGTTCTCAATTCTGATAATGATGCAGAAAAATTTATAAAAATTAAAACTAAACTGATAATATTCAATTGAATTTCAATTATTTTTTATGAAGAACGTCGTTTTTTCGAGTAATTAATCAGGAACTTTCGACTTTGATTTTGACAAGGATCCCCTATAATATATTCGTCCAGAATCCGGAATCAACTTGTAGTCCCATTATGTTGTTTATGTCCGGACGTAAGCAGCGAAATTATTATTGTAATTATCTTTATGATGACTGAAGATATTTTGACACAGGACTAGTTAGATAAAGTAAAATTTGTGAATATCTTCAGCATTTCGGTATCAACAATGCAAGTACGTTTCACTCCGAACGACGTATCGTACAAAAGAATAACATAGTTATTCCACTTTGTATCAGGTAACGTTTACGGAGTAGACTTTGTATAATTTCCCACTGGCAAGCCGGTTAACTTTTTAAATACATAAAGAATATGTAGCATAATAAAAACAAAGTACGAAATTAATTCGCTTACGAACAAATCAGATCCTCATTATTGAATACAGATAACGTGCCAAAATAATAAAGATTCCACAAATTAAAATTGTTTCAATACAAAACGTACCCTACAGTAATTATTTTGTCTCTACAGCGAATTAAAATTAAGACGAAGCATAATTGGAATTTAATGACTTATTCTTATGTCACAGCATAACGAAGACCGCGACACGCGCTCGTAGAAAAATTAACAATGCTCTAGATAGTCCAGTCATCATAGGCAAAAAACCGACTGAACCTACGAATAATTATTTAGTGAATTTTCTTTCACAGCTGTCTCGGGGGGGGTCACTGGGAGTGTAAATTCAAAATGGTGACCCAATCATGCTTATGCGTATATTTAAAAAATGATTTTTTAGGTTAAAATGGTTTTTCTTGAATAACTCGACAGGTTTTGATTTCACAGAAAAACCGTGAAAACAAAAGCTGTATAAATTTTGATTCTCTACAAGTTTGGTTCCTACAGTTTTTCGTCTAGGATCAAGATTTTTGGAATGAAACCTGAAAAAAGCGACAAATTCGAAATATTTCCATTATCTCGTTTATTTCCAACTTAATGGCATGAATGAATAGCAACAAACTTGTTGAGAATCAAATTCTGAACAACTTCGGTTTTCACCTTTTTTTCTAAAAATCGATATTTTCGGAATTTAACCCGAAAAAGAAGGATTCTCCGTCAACTCGGCCACTTTTTTTTCGACCATCTCAGATCTGCCCCATAATTGCTTACATCAAAGTACTACTCAAAGGTACTCTATGTGAATTTTTCCAGATTTTTTAATTCATTATTTGAGAAATTGTCGTTTTTTTTTCAAATGAATATACACTACCGTTCAAAGTATGGAAACACTCACCCCAGAGTGTTCTCATTGTACTCATGATGCTCATTGTATTTCTCCGGAAATATATACCGATGAGGAGAGGGGAGGGACTTCCAGCATTTTCATAGTATAGAAAACAAATGTAGAAAACAAATCGTCTTGTTTACGTTTGCTTCGAAAGAGTGGGGTTCGAAAGATCGTCGTTTTGTTGACATTTGTTTCGATCGTCGTTTTGTTATATATTTTCCAAAATATTGAGTAACCAAATGGTATACGTGTTTCAAATTTTTTTTTCTCTGTTCTCTTCATATATAATCATTCTGATTTTTTGTTAGGAGTGTGCAGAACATAAGAATTGCTGAATGCTTCGTTGCGAATACCACAATTTTATCGGAGCCTAGATTCGAATGCTCGGAGAGTTCAATTATTATAATCGTCCGGTAATTTTCTTTTCCGATAATTGGAGAAATTTACACGTGTTGACATATACCCTAAGTACGATGCAAATATGCAAGAAATTTCAAATCTTAAGGAAAATAAATATTACGACTGTTATTATTTCATCATATAAACTATAAAACGTCAGTTGGGGCAAAATTTAGGTTCTTGAGTTAGAAATATCATCCTGACAAAACATGACCACGTATTTTCCAGAACAATGAACGATTTTTCAAAGTGATATGTGAGCATCAAAAGTCAAAACCAATTTCTACGATTTTTTTTTTCCGGAGCGCCGAGTCGTTCAATTTTGTTGCAAAATGAGCGCGCAGTAAACTTGAAGAATCAATATCTCATCTCCGGTTCTATTTGACGTAGAAAAATTATTCACAGCACATTCGCGAGCAGAGAGGATAAGCTTTCGTAGAAAACTGGTTTATCCGGAAACATTGAACATTGTAATTGTTATCAACATACGAATTGTTTAATGGTACCATTTTTTGGCGAGGCTTCTACCATTTTATACATTCTGTAAAAAATCTTTGCGATTACAAATAATCCGTCGGGCTTGACGAGGAATTTCCCATTCATATTCATTCCGAATGACCATACATTAGATATCTGCTATCGGTAGTAAAATATTGAACACGGTGAAATTGAGAGTGATTCGTAAAACATGAATATCTTAATTTTGAAAGAATTATCTCAACTTTTCGGATTATCCAAGATGATCAAAATTTTCAATCACACTATTCCATTTCATCAGATTCGACCATTCACTTTTAACATTTTTGGGTATAATGAGATGGCGCCGACACATGGTTGTAAGAGAACAGAAGAGGACCCATGTATTTCTATGTGTCTTTATATGATAAGGAGGGGAGGGCACGAATTGTCTGCCAAAGTATACTTTTATCGACAAGTACTAATCATGTTATGGATTCTGCATTGAAAAAGCGAAATAACCAAATGAACACGCTTATATTTTACAGGATAATCCGTCGTAACCGTTGGACGGACGCAATGTCACATGCCGCGAGGATATCTTCATGGAGTGGTGAACTATGTTCAAATTACATTACTTCGCAAAGGATGTTAGGAACTCCCGTCAAACGGGAGAAGGAACTGTTTCGCACAACCCGCAGCTTCATAGTTACCTCGAATCTCGGATACTATTTCCTTGCATTTAATATTTCAGAGGGTATAAAAATAATCCTCAACGTCGATGTCAACAATTGTTTGATATATATCCATAGTAACATGAATAAAGTGTTCCAATATTATATGTAATCATTTTTTGAAACCCTCACTAGTAAAATAGCTTCGAACATAAAATTATTCCATTAATTTCAGTAGAGTTGTGCGTAACAAGCGATGTACAATTTCAGAATGATTCCGATATGTCGAGGAATAGTCATGCAAGGTCGTAGCGATGCTTCAAAAAACAAGACCACAACGATTCGTACCCGTTTTGTTTCAATCGTATTTTTCGAACATATTTCAAAATATCTACAAATAGTGAATGGTGATATTTATGAAATCATTTTGAAAATACTTCGTGCTGTGTAAAACTAATATTGCGCGATATGTTTTAATGTATATGGGACATTCTTTTATAACCGAACACCTTTGTGACCGGCACATTATTCATTTAGCTGAAATCTTTTTTGACGCGTTCTATATCGAAAAAATAGGGATACGTATTCGAGGATTTTTTATTTCACATGTTTCGTGAAATAGAGGGGATCGAAAATTTGATAATTTGGTGTTTTTTGGCTTGGAAAACTCACTCTCAAAAATCATAACGTCGGTTCTATTTGAGCTAGAAAGTTCGTTTTTCTCATCTCAAAGATATCGCAGCATAGTAGGAAATTTGAAAATTTTTATTGGAAAAATAATGGCGGCCATTTAAAAAAAAAAATCGAATTTTAGACAAAAAATTTGCAGTAAATTATGAATAAAAAAAAAAGCGAACAAAAAAAAAAAAACTCTACAATGCGACGATAGCGATAAGTTTTCTGAAGACAATTCTTTTTGAATGAAGTCGATTGGACAAAATTTGATAGAGTTATGCTGTCAACCAGGTCAAAAAACATGGTTTCGAGAAAAACGCGTTTAAAGTTTCGAGAGGATAAAATTGAATGATGTAACTTAAATATTGATATAAAACAAGCGTCGACACTTGGTGCTAATTTCGAATACTTCTAAGCCGAATATTGTTTTTAAAATTTGTAGGCATATTCTTAAAGGTCAAAACTATCTATTTAATCGATTTTTTTTTTCACACTGATATTCCCCCTTAAACCGTCCAATTTTTTGTACAGACAGGAGGATTTCTCGAGAGAGCCGGTACAATACTTCAAATACCAACTTTTCAGCCACTGCACGTTTTCAAAGACGAAATTGTATGCTGGGTCGTATTCGGGGTTATCATTATACCAAATTCATCCTTTCCCCGCATGCTTCCAGATATTATCCGATGGGAAATATCCATGGTTTAAGTCGTGCCAGGGTGCCGCTTCCATATACTATTTCAACTTTCCAGTGCAGAGGGTGTGATGTACAAATCTTCCATATTAATAACCCTCGTTGTATCATCGAGAATCTCTGTCAGCCATGCTTTCTTCTCCTCCCCTTTGACATATACGTAACACGCATTTCTCAGCCCTTTTCTCGCAATTTCCGGTACATCCTCGTGAGATTTGTTGACTGCGTACCATGGTATTCCGTAATGATTGCATGTTAACCAAGCATTAGTAGCTCTACAATAAAACTGGCCAGATTACCGGATGTCTTGATAAAGATGTAATCCAGTCCTCGCCCGTTACGTCGATGACTGCAACTTCCTTGGTTACAAGCTTTTTGCTATGGGTGATGAAACATTGCACGTTTAGGATCATCGCCATGTTGAAGAATGATGTAGCATTCGATTTTTCTCAAATACTGATGGTAGAAGACTAACTATTCAGCCTCCGGCATACCAGTTTCATCCCCCTCGCGGATGACTTTCGTAGAAGTAGAGGGGATCACATAGATTATTTACGGTACATAACTGCATAATAATTCAAACTTGTTGAATTCTCCACCATGGTATTTCATTTGCAGACGATTTTTCCTAGCCATGTTACACATTTCGGCCAGCTGACCAGAATCTTCTTGTAGAACCCTCGCGATTCTCGGTGGTAAGAAGACGTTGTGTTCTCCCTCGATCGTTGACAGAACACGCACCCCGAATTTCATTTTGAACAGTCGTAGCCCAGTGACGTCATACACCTCCCCAATTTCGAGTTTCGACATCTTCTTGATCAGCAGATTCTCCAGGCGGCTGGCGTGGTTGACTTTTGTCGGATCCATTACGTTTTGATCAGTTTCTTTTTTCACAAGTAAGCATTCACGACGCGAAGAGACGACGAGAACAGAGTGATTATCGGAATAAGCTCACGTTTTATATACCACCCAACTCCACTACAATTTTCCATCGGACAAGTCTCGACATACATTTTGTGGGAAGAATTTTGTGAACCCACCCCCCCTGTTCCAAATTGATTCATTGAAAATACCATCTGTCATTTCGTGAGACAAAATTTCAAAAGCATCCAACCGTTGTTTTTTGAATCGTTCTATTTCACCCACCACATGCCAAAGAGTAGCCATCTTGCGGCGAGCATTGGAAATAACGCAGAGTCGATCGATAGAACATCGATTGATGGATAATAGGGGGCACTACGTGCGACAAACCTGCGGCAACACTTCTGCCCAGTAACACCAACTGTCGGTAAAGTCAGAGGTACCACCATTTTGCGGTGGATATTGGGCGCGCAACAGAGCCGATCGGTAAAAAAGTCACTGGTGGAGCCATCTATGTTAATGCTCTTATTGGTAACAATTCCGTCGGTAAAATGTCTGCCATCTAACAGCAAAAATTTAAAATGTCTGCTCACCTGACAACACAAAAATCTCATTCTCAAACTGCCAAAAAATACAGATGGCACTATCAATAATAGCGCTCCCGTTGGTAACACTATCCTAGGCAAGGCTTATCCTTCACGGGCAACATACCGACTGTCAGTAAGGCAGGAATCGGGGCTACTCGATCAGTACGCTGCCATTTTATGTCCCAGAACTCTTATATCTCTACTACTCAGAGGAGTTAGGGCGATACGAATGGCGTGAAGCTGGATGGAAATAGGAGCACAGAATGGAGACTATAATTTTACTGTATGGAATGTGAAAAAGTTGGCAGGTAGAGACAACAGGTGGTCGAAGAAAATGTAGAAGACGTGTGGCGGAACGCCGGACGTATCGAATGTCATACAGTAAGTAAAAAAAAAAAGAAATTGGGCGATTCATTATTTATATCATTGGCGAAAAATTAATTTTTTTCTAATCTGTATTAAAAATTTTCCAGGCAACTCGATAATTTTCAATTTCATCAGTTGAAAAAAAAACCAAAGAGTGATCAGAATGGTTTTTCGATTTTGTGTAAACCCTCGTACTCGTATTACCTGCACAAAATAATATCCTTGCACTGAAAAAGGACGAACAAGCACAAGCAGTTTGCATAATGAAAACATACGAATTTGGTGATTTGTTATCGATGCGTATGCTAGATATCTGCAGGGGTCGCCTCACTGCTGTATACGTACTATTTTATTCTGTGTACGGAGCACGGTAGATAGGAAATAAAGTGAGCGTGCGCTTTCCCCTCACAATAATAACGAACCCCGTGAACGATTCAGAACGAACTATTAAGAGACCGTAATTAGATTGCATTAAATATATACATACCTAGGTATATATGGAGTGTAATGTATTATTAAATTCCCTGCAGGGTAGTCAATTTCATTCTAGGTTGTCAACCAGAGTGAACTACAATAATTACTAATTACAGAGTGCGGTTTCGTGTAATATGTCATTTTACCTCTTTTGCAATCCCAAGCACTTCAATACGCACTTGCCGTATTCTGTGTTAAAAGACAGAGGGTCTATCCAATTCGCGATTTCATAATTCATTTGAAACCGGGCAATTAAAGTGGTTAAACAAGACGGTATAGCTCGTTGAAATTAATTAGCAAATTAATCCACCATTTGCTAACCGCCTACTATTTCGCAATCAATTATCTCGTTGTTTCGCACTGTTTTTCGCCGGTTATCACGAACTATACAAGCATTCGAGTACAACTCGCAGTCAAGCCCAAGAAAGTGAAAGAGCCGTAGGAACAGGCAGAAAATGGAATTCGCCATCAGTAGACATCGCTGGAGTTTAAGACTCATGGGGATCTGGCCGTATCGAGATTTTCTGTCCGACTTACGGCTTGCAATCAACCTCACACTGCTCCTCTGCGTTCTGATACCTCAGCTGGCTGACTTATATCAAAATTACCGTACAACCGCCATCGATAATTTATCCAGCTCAATACCCATCACTCTAGTAACAGCTAAGCTAATTATTATGAGAATAAATCAGAAAAGTTTACGAGAATGTTTAGACGCCATGTCGGAAGATTGGAACCAAGATTGGCAGCCGAAGTTCAAATTGGATTTTGGCCGAATAATGTTGAAAAACGCTAAAATTGGAAGGATCTTAAACGTCGCATGTAATGTACTACTCTACATCACTGTCGTGGGTGAGATATTTGACTTACATCATTTACATAAATAAATGAGAAGATACTGAACATGGGAATCATGTTGGTCAACGTGACATCAAACTGATATTAATTTCTTACCAATACTGTCAAAGGCAAAACAGCTTTACTGAGATAAATGTCTTGACTTTTTCCAAATGTCATTTAGACATTATTTAGACTTTATTTAATCGTTATTTCGCGAAAACTGCGAAAAACTTGTTGTTGTACAAATTGTTAGACCACTGAGATAGAAGTACAATCCACTAAATCGAATTGCAAAAAAAAATTAATTATACAATTTAGAAAATACGGAAAAAGGAAAAACTGTATAAGAAATCTCCAGCTATTTTTATTGCACCGATGATAGTGGAGGTGGTGGAAATAGCATTTCTAGTGCATCCTAGGATGTCCCATATTAACAGAGCCATTAGGATATTTCGAAAACTACTTATAAGCACGATAGACTAAAAAATTTCACGTGCAAGTTGTTCAGTTTTGAGGGGGATCGTTGCACCGTAGCGGCACAAATTTATTCTTATTCGTTCTGGAAATAACTTGTAAAACTTTTTTCAAGTGATATCTGTAGATTTCTATGAGGAATAAATTTGACCCAAGCACATTAGTATCGGTTCGAAAACACCAAACCTAAATCATGTTGAACGTTCCCAACATAAAACCTTTCCTGAAATTTTGCATATCTTAGAGTGTTATTCGATTTTTCTTACGATTAGGTTAATTTCTATCACATATTGGAGATGTAGTTTCATTCGTGTCTACTATAGTTGGCGCAAATGAGATTGCTCGAAATGTTTTAAAAGTCTTTGTTAAATTTTCCATTGGTATTGTGGGTCCCATTCATTCATAACTCTTGTTTGACTCCCTGGGGTACAAACGACCTCATGCCCTTCCTTCATTAACTCGAAGTACCTAAATCTAAAAAAATCGGGACTGTGGCAACATGATATTTGTTACATAACCTATATAGTTTCAACAAGGAACCTTTTAAGAAGTTCCAAAAAAAAATTCGAGGAACAATATTAAATAGTTTATTTTTCAGAACGATTCTTGTATCTGGGGTACAAACGACCCCAATATTTCAACGTGTCAGAATTCGTCTACTCTATTCACATAATTTTACTTGTAACTTATTAGAATCTGCCCGTCAATTTACATAATTTCGTCGATTTATTCCGCCGATTGGCAAGCAAATGAGTGGACGGGGCAAAACAGCGCTCCACGATCTGTGCTGGACCTAGGCTGGCAGGGTCGAGCTTCACTCGATCTGCCATGTGGTACCGACTCCCTCACGATTATCCTGCAAACAAATTAGCATGTTATTATCAATAACTAGGGCTTAATTAATCGGTTAATCAGCAAATCAGATCTGCTTATACATATTCAGGTTGAGCATCACAGATCGTACTTCGGTCTTTCTGCCTGTCGGACCTTTTGATATTACGAGTTACATCAGCAGTCGTGCGCCCGAATTGGCTTCGGTTCATTATTATTAATCCTTGTGTAACTATCCGACAGCGGAGGCGTATTGATTATCTTTATAGTTTTCCAATAGGGGGGGTGACGTTATTCCACAGATTCTCCTTTTCCAAATACACTTAAGATGTGCTAGCTCCTAAACACCAATTACTCCTAGCATATGCAAATATTCTTTTTTCGTGACATATAAATTGTCTGTCTTGTGTCGGCGATTCATTGCCTATGCTCATTTACCTAACCTAAGCTCTATACATAGCCCATGATATAGTCCAAACGTCTTGAGAAGGATCTTCTCTCTTTGAGGCGTCTAACCCAAAATCCATTAGTGAATTTACTTAAATATTTATTTACATATAATTTCAATCATAAAGTGTCCAAGAAAATGAACTTTTTCGCTTTTTTCAAAAATGTCCCATTTTTCAATAAATACGAAATTGAACGGAGTCAACAGCAAAGTAAAATTGAATAATTATTTGATAAAAAAAAAAAAATGTGGATTTGAGAAAAGTAAATTAAACACTTAATTTTTCACCCTCAAAACGGGCTATTTAGCGATGGGGAAAATATGGGTATATTGTATGACAAATTCAAACAATGTCTTTCTTCATCCATTTTACTGTAGGAAATCATAAAAATTACACATTTTTCATTTTTTGTCAATTATACATGTAAAGAAAATATATTTCTTTGAAAGGCGCATGCGCCATGTCGATAAACCCGGGGTCGCTATAGACGGTAGAGATAAGAGAGAAGAGCCAGGTGTCAAAGAGGCTCAAAATAAAAGACCTCCATAGTGAAACGTCAAGGAGAAATCGGCAAATTAAACAAAGAACATAAATGTCGTTTCTTTGTTTTCAGGTGAGAGTTTATATAATAAGATGCACAGATCCCTGAGGGAAAAAAAGGATAAAATAAAAATCTTTGTTTTCAGAGCAACGCCACGTCTTGTTAATTTGCAAAAACCTAACCTCCAAAATAAATCACATCATATACAATTATACAAAACAATCAACAGGTTAACTTCTATCCGCCTGGGTTTCAAAGACGCGAAAAATTCTTCTCTTGAGACATTCCTGGGTAAAAATTCACACACATATACAAATTGTTTAAGGTTAAGTATGTGAAAAACAAATAACCAAATACAAAAATCCCAAACCTAACTTTTCACAAACGTTAAGTGTCACTAGGGGTCCTTCGTGCTTCCTGGACATTTCAATAGCTTCGTAATCGGTGAAGGTCGCACATACATTGCTCTTTCTTCCACACGTTGTCAGGTACCCACCCAGTTCTTTTTCGTAAAGGAAAAAAAGTCGCGGGCCTTCTTGTTTACAAAATATATACTCAATAAAAAATCATGCGAGCACATAAGACTCCATCTGACAGGGTAAAGAATATTTTTTATAAAGTGCACGTGGCCAGAGTGTTTCAGTATCAAGTATTTGATTCTAGAGAAGTGTGTCAAAGAAGGATCAAGTATCTGCGGTCATCGCCAGCGCCAACAAATGCATAAGTTTTCATCCGCAGCATTTGTCCGCTACGCTCAGCTCATGTAAAAGTTGTGCATGTGATAGCACTCAAAATGATCGTGTGCATGGGGACTACACAAGGAGACTGAACTCCATGTCAACAAATAGCTGCCTGTAATAAGACGGCACTGGTGTTCCGTATATACCCAAGACAGTAGAGGGAGTTAAGGTTGACGCGCACTGCACCGCAGCGAATGGCAACGAACTTATCAAATTGTGCGCGCACTTCGCCGCGCCGAACAGCGGCGATCTCCGCTTAACAGTCAATAAACCATGCTAGATATGTAGGGACGACGCTCGAAAAAATTTCAACCCCGCCATTTCAAAAGGATCTAGCCGGATTAGTATGTGAGAACAACCTTAAAAGGGATTCGACCGGGGCTTGCACTGACATTTCTGTCACGGAAAATAAAATTTATCAACGTTTCGAAGTCGTAATTCAGATCTTACTGAAAAAAATCTCTTCCGTGTTTCTAAGCCTAATTCAAAAACCGTCGAACATCAGCAAAAGTTTCTGCACGGGTAGCTTTCGATCAAGACGCTGCGAAAACGGCTAAAGATCGACCGAAAATGTATGTGACTAAATTTGTAAAGCACGAAAATATAGTGAGAATATCGAAATTCGCTGCGTATTGGCGCCGGGTAGTACGCGCACAAATAGTCGCAGCGTTTCGGCACGGTCCGCTGCCGTTCGCTGCGGTACAGTACGCGTCGACCTTAAAGTGGTAGTGAAAACTTTCTACGAATCTCATTGCAAGATCATCGATAAGTCGATGTTGGGCATCCCTGCAACCAATGACACTTCAGTACAAAAGGAAAACTAGCGACGCTGATGATACTAAAACTAAATCTGATATGTACGATTACTGTAACAAGTTTTGATAATTCACCTATTTGAGTTCAGTCTCCTTGCGTAGGCTCCATAACCGCGTGCCTCCGAGTCGGCCGTTTCACCAAAATATGGAGGGTAGAGGTAAGGAGGACTATCTCCGTATATGAAAAGTGTCCGTAAAGTAGAGGGAAACTAAGATGTCGCTGCTGCAGCAAAAGTTCCACAAGCACCAATCAAATGGAACTCGATTGAACCCTGATTGTTAAGCGCTAATCAGATTGTTTCCCTTTTTGCTTATGAGTGCCATTCTGGTACCTTTTTAAACCACTATTTCCTAATTATTTGACAAACACTTTTTCAGTTGAATGAGATACTTCTCCTTACCTCTACCCTCCATACATCAGAAACTCCCAGTATGTAATAAATCTAATTAATCAGATTGCTGTGTCTTAACATTGTAACGGACAGCTGTTCAAGAACGCAATATATCAACAATGCCCGTAACATACATAAATCACGGCACAACTGTAACGGACAGCTGATCGTGACCACCATCGATATCGACAGTGACCTACATAAACCCAAAATAATAAACAAAGACGACGGACGATGACCAACGCATACCAGGACGATGACCCATAACAGGACACACGAATAGGAAAATGATGTCAACAAGATAACCTGACCACAGCCCTGTAAGAGTATAAAACTGGAGGACCACGAAGAGCGGGTACCAGTTGTCCGGCAAAGCGCCGAGCTTCGTCATATTGTACGAAGTGTTACTCGTCTAGAGTGCATTCTCGAATTTAGCTTCACGATTTTGGAGAGGAATTTCAAGCAAAGAGCTTAGTTCGAAATTAGAAAAGTATTGTAAAATTAGAGTCCACGATAGCCCGGGACTTCTAAAGGGAGTTGGTAAAGAATAGATTGGAGCCGCGTACTTATGTAGGAACCATTATTTAGAAGCAGAACCGATAAATTCTGAATATTATTATTTCTTTATTTTTATTTTTATTTTTGTTCACTACGGTTAACTTTATAAACCTTGTCGCCGACTACGGACGATACCAGTTGTATTTGGAATTATCGCTATTAACAACTATATACTGTCTAAACATGCACTCGTCTGTATCGTTGTCAAACATATTACTTTGAAAAGGGAGGGGGAGTAAACCAACAGCCAGCCAAGGTAATCCCTGGTCTGGAGGATTGGAAGTATTTGGGGTCAGTAAAGCACAACAGAAATAGGCAGGCGACTCTGTTTATTCCGAGTTCGCAATTAAAAGGAAGTACTGGTAAGCCCGTATCTCCGAATAGGTGACATACGCCTCTCTCACTTGTCTCCAGCTAGAAGCAACGGCCGAACAAGGTAGTAAAGGGCAGAGGTGCCTGTTCACATATCAAGGCGGCTTTGGTGATACCTAAGTCCGTATAGTTCGACTATTCAGGGTTTTTGGGTCTTATAAGCTGATCCTGCTTTTAACCCATCAGAGGGGGTTCATTATAAACATACTTCTTCATTATAAAGTGACAAAGAACACACAATAACGGGTTTATCTCATAGGCTCTGGCCTCAAGATGAACCGTACCCGTTACAACATACTACCGAAGGCATTTTGCCAGGTGAATTTACATTGATTGAGAATGAAAACAATCTACGGCTAATTGGGATTACTAAAACAAAGACTTTATCTGAAGATCCATCGGCTCCTGGAAGTTAAATCTAGCCTTCCAACAAGCCAGTCCTACTTTTTTGAACAATTAGAAGGCTAAATTTGGTTGCAATATACATATTTTCACGTAACGCTGCGTTCTGACGACAGACCACATGAAAAAGTTCATGTGATAAAGGTTCTAAAAAATAACAAAATAAATCATGTGATAAATCGTACGCAGTTATGAAAGAAATCAGCTTTACCTATATCAGGAATGTATTTTATTTTGTGATTTGTTATATGAGTTATCAGCTTGATATAAAGCATATTATTTAAAATCTGATCTATTATACAGTTTTTCGTACTATTAGATTTCGAAGAAAGAAAAAACAATCGTGTCGGGTTCGAAACCATGTCAGTCGAAGTTCGATACGGTCACTCTACCACTTGGGCCACTGCACTTGTATAGTACGATTCAGTTTTATGATAATAAATCTCAACTGCATTGAAGAAACTTGGAATCAATTTAAATATTATTATCATAAGAAACAATAAATAATAAATCCGCCACTCGTATGTGTGTTACAGGTGATTGGTATTATTTTCATTTGATTAATATTTTAATATTCTTCGAAATTATGCCAACTTCTGTCAAAGCAGCTGAGATTTATCATTGTAAAACCAAACCCTATTAGTAACAACTGCAGTGGCTCAGATGATAGAGTGACTGGTTCGAAATTATGCCAACTTCCCTCAAAGCAGCTGAGATTTACCACTGTAAAACCAAACCCTATTAGTAACAAGTGCAGTGGCTCAGATGATAGAGTAACTGGTTCGATCCCGACCAGAATCGTTTTTTTTTATCTCTCCGGGACTCTCAAACACTATACAATAAATCAGATATCGAATGATATGCTTTATATCAAGCTGAACATTCTTGTAACAAATCACACAATAGAATACGTCATCAATTACCTGATCAAGGCAAAGCTGATTTCTTTCATAAGTGCGTACGATTTATCACGCGACTTATTTTGTGATTTTTTATAACATTTACCACATGAATTTTTTCAGTAGGGCAGAGTTTGAAGACTGTTTTCAAACACATACAAACCAATTTGGATCCCTACTTACCTTCTTGCATAATTTCTTTACAAAACATATTCACCTTATTGTTAGATATCCTAAATTAGTATATCCGTTTTCTTGACTCTCGGTTTCATATATTGTGTCGTGTCAAGCTCACGTGACTTCAAAGTCAACCGTAACGTATTCTCTGATCCTGAGTGAGCGCTGGAAGTAACGTCATAGGTTCAAGATAACTGGAAAACTATTTATGTTTTTTGTAACATGTGTATCAAAAGTCCCTCTTTCGGTGCCTGTGAAGCGTGTAAGAAGTGACGCTTTTTACAAGGGTATGGGCTGCACATGCGTTGACCGACTGTAGTCTGTGCTATATTTACTAATTATTTTGTTGCAGGTTATTTCAACACTCTAGTTACTTTTGCGCACGCTTCACAGGCACCGGAGGGACATTCTCTATACTCTTTACAACAAGTAGTATATAACAGGCTTGCGAAGAAGCGGACTCTTTCGAGATAACGAATCATGTCTGTGCAAAATATCTGCTTCGCTTGCTGCGATTGTTGTTGCGTTATTATCGAAAATTTTCGGGGAGTGATTTTTGTGCAGCAAATATACGGCAATAATTGTTTGTAAATTTGATATACAGCAAGTGTTGCTTGCATTTAGCAGGTATTTTGCCAACATATTTGCTTTGAATGATTTGCTTGAATCTTGATAGCAATTGAGGATACACCTTGTTTTAATATTGCTAGTAATGCACGCATGTTGTTATCTAGGTTCACGAAAGTGTTAAATTTGCTCAGTGCTGTAGGAGGATTGAATATTCGGGAATAATAAAAATACACACGTATTTATCAGTGGAAAATATAGTAATGTAATATTCGTTTATTCTTTGACTGTTCTGAACAACGTTTTTCTTAAGGCTAACGAGTAGACGCGAGATCACACATCTCTCGGCTACTCTCACGCTTCTATAGACCATGGTCGATAATTTTTGAAACCAAAAAAATAACAGTAGGATGAAACTCATTGAAAAAAGAAGAGAATATACCAAAAATGAAAGGAAAAATAAATTACGGGCGATCTGAGGTCGGGAAGTGGTAGGGGGTGAGTTTTTAAGGGTAAAAAACGGCTTATCTCGATTTTCGACAAAACTACAAGTCCTATGGAAAAAAGGTACTGGCAAAGTTGCAGGTAATAAAAAGATCTACAACTTCTATATCTACACTTTTTTCACATAACCTCAAAATTTATGTGAAAAATTCAATAACCAAGTTTTTGGTTTTTTATTTTTATCTTTTACAAAAAAATTTTTTTTCCACGAAATTTGGTGAAAACTTACCTTTTTATGTCCCAAACACACTGTAATTTTTTTCACTTATAATATCTATTTTTTCACCTTATTTTGACTTAATATCGAAAAAGCACCCTAATTTTCAATCGAAAATTCTCACGTCAAAATATCTGCTTTTTCGAAAGAGTCGGTAGGCTTTTTGTTCGTTCAAATCTCTACTTTCTGATGGTGTGAAAAAAAATATACCCTACTATGGTAAATGTTCTCAGAAAATGCAAAGAAACGAAAAACATTCGAATCCGAAATTTTTTTTTTTAATCATTATGTACAATTTTCAGCTATTTATTAAAATTTGCACTTTAATTGCTCGAAAAACGTAAGATTCCATGTTACACTGATAAACAAAAAAATTGCAAATCCATCAAACATAAAGATTGCAAAAAACATGGGAGAATAGTTGTTCTAAATATTAAAGATAGGATTTAAAGAGGATTTCATCTAAAAAATGTGACTGCTGCAATTTTTTTCAGTTAAAAAGTTTATTTAATAAATTCTAATTACATTTATGTCATAAAAAATCTCATAATATATAAATATACATGTAAATCGTACTATTGAATTTAGATACTTTATACTGATTACGTTATTCATTATAATATTTTTAAATACATTAACCTTGTTATTTATAAATATCTTATCTTGAATTATAATGCATGCGCATCACAGTTTCTAAAGTATTTTTTTCATAAAAATCGTAATGCATTTCAATTATTTATAACAATAAAATAAGTTTTAAAAAACAAAAAAAAAATATTTATTTTTAAATAATAAATTTTATTTTTTTTCGAATAAATAGTGTTTTTAAATAAATAACACAACTGATCACATTCCTTTACACTGATAAGTAGATCTGTGTGAATATGTAAACTAACATGGGCGCTACTGTCTAGTGGAATCATCAGAACGACGCCGAGATCAGATGAACAGGGAAATTTTTCATCCATTAATACTCTCGCCATGAGAAAAAATCTCATGTGCTCTAAAACAAAATTTCCGTAGGTCACTCAGGTATATAAGTTATCTTAACATAACAATAAATAGGCATCTACGCCAATAACTTAAAGAAGATTCTACAACTGTCTCAAAATATTGTAGATGTCTTATTAAATATTAACTTTATTAACTTATTTGGTTGTTAATTATAGTAGTATATTTCGATTTGCAATTTTTTTTGTTTATCAATGTAACATGGAATCTTACGTTTTTCGAGTAATTAAAGTGTAAATTTTAATAAAGAGCTCAAAATGGTACATAATGATTAAAAAAAAACAATTCGGATTCGAGTTTTTTTCGTTTCTTTGCATTTTCTGAGAACATTTACCATAGGAGGGTATATTTTTTTTACACCATCAGAAAGTAGAGATTTGAACGAACAAAAAGCTCACCGACTTTTTCGAAAAAGCAGATATTTTGACGTGAGAATTTTCGATTGAAAATTAGGGTGCTTTTTCGATATTAAGTCAAAATAGGGTGAAAAAATAGATATTATAAATGAAAAAATTACAGTGTGTTTGGAACATAAAAAGGTAAGTTTTCACCGAATTTCGTGGAAAAAAAAATTTTTTGTAAAAGATAAAAATAAAAAACCACCAACTTGGTTATTTGAATTTTTCACATAAATTTTAAGGTTATGTGAAAAAAGTGTAGATACAAAAGTTGTAGATCTTTTTATTACCTGCAACTTTGCCATTACCTTTTTTCCATAGGACTTGTAGTTTTGTCGAAAATCGAGATAAACCGTTTTTTACCCTTAAAAACTCACCCCCTACCACTTCCTGACCTCACATCGCCCGTAATTTATTTTTCCTTTCATTTTTGGTATATTCTCGTCCTTTTCCAATGGGTTTCATCCTACTACTCTTTTTTTTTCACTTTTTACCATTTTCAAAGGCTTCAGCCCTGGTCTACTATCCGTGACATTAGTTCGCACATATGTCGCCCAGTCATGCGTGCGCTCGAGTAAGAACGCGCTTCTTTAAGAAAGTCTGACAACCTTTATTCAACAGAACGTTGTGAAATCGGCAGCACCCGGCTTTGGCTTCTGCAACCAACTTCGTAATGTTCGTCAACAGTCCGCTTTCTTGCACTAGTATCACAAAGTACTATTCTTTTTTTTTTTACCTTTCAGCAAGTAGAATATAGAGGAAGGTTAATTAATACTCAAGAAAAGAGAATCCAAAATCTAATTTCGCATGATGTGCTGCTATCAGGGTTGGTAGCAGCCAAGTCGTTGAAAAAAGTAAGAAAAATGACTTTTCAGACCTAAAAAAGTAACTCAAAACTGACTAATCAGAATTTATTATTGCACAGTAATCAAACAGTAACCGCTACCACAGTAATTATCTAATCTTAAATAGCCTTGTTGCCGATGAGATAACCACGACCTGGAATTTTTGTGATTTTTGTTTGTCGGTACGCTTCATACGAAAAATGTAACGTTATTTATCCCTTAAAGAATATAGTGTGATGTCGTCCCGTACCCGTATGTCAATTGATTAGAAATTCCTACATTCTATATAATGTGACGTACGATAGAGGCTGTTTCTCGAGCCGGCTGTGCTAGGGTAGCCCAGTCACTATAACCAAAAAATCCACCCGAATCAACATTAATTCCGCTGTCGATCTTTTTTGTTTTATAGTAGGCGGGAGGGGGTCGGCGGTAGTCCAAATACAAAATGGCAACCAAATTCAGCTATTGCTTGCATCCGCCATTTTGATTTTGATGAAATATGGATTTTCTTGAATAACTCAGCCATTTTCAATTTTAAGGGAAAATCGTAGAAACCAAACTTGTAGGAAATTCAATTTTCTACAACTCTATTTGTAATATTTTTTTTCTAAGACCAATTTTTTGTTATTATCTCGTGTATTTTTAACTTTAGGTCATAAATGTACAAAATAAACTTGTAGGGAATTAAATTTTCGACAGTTGTCGTTGTCACTTTTTTTTACTACAATCAATATTTAAGGTCATACGCCAAGAGAAAAAAAAGGGATCCATCGAAATATTTTTTGCGACTCATTCGACGACTCAATGCCTCCGTGGAATGAAATATGAATTATTTTTATTGAAAAAATCCTTATTCACACCACCACAGGGGTAGAGTTTCAGGAGCGTTTTTTTTAACGTGGTACCCTAATAGGCCTAATCCATGTATCATGACTTGCAACTTTGTGGTTCTCTGACGTTCTCTTCTTTATAAGATGTTTAAATGAGAATTCCGTTTTTTTTCTTGCAAATATGAAGGATTCGAGCTATGTATTTTCATTAATCTTTCGTTCCCTGTTTTTCTAATCCGTACCTTTTGTATAATACCCGAAGTTAAACTAACGCGGAGGACATTTTGGCACCACCTTTTCGGCATTACCGTTTTGGTGCTGGTTGCTTTGACGCCGGACATTTCGGCGCCAGACGTTTTTGTGCCATACGTTCCGGTGTCAGACGTTTCGACGCCGGACGCTGACAACACACAATCACGTAATAATACGCGAAATATGACCGCAGCACCCGAAAGATTAGAATAAGTTCGGCCTCCGTATGACAGTTTCATAACCGAAACCACAACACACCATCCGGTCCGAAAAATGCGGAAGGTCACTGTTGCAGGCCATTTTGGCCCACGCTAAAAAGTCCGGCGCCAAAACGTCCGGTGCCAAAATCGTGGCGCTAAAACGTAACCTACCCAAACTAACGGGTCATTTGGATAGCCTATCAGAAACAGATTCAGTCACAAAATTCTGTCCCATTAAACAATGACATACACAGCGAACTACGTGATTATGAACCACATTAGTTACAAGATGAATTCTACATTTGTTAGTTCCATTGAGGCTATTGAAGCGCTAGTGTCGATTTCGTCTGCTTTTAATCAGCTCAGGCTCACGGAGCTTAGTCAGCCATCCAATTAGTATAGAGATCAGTGGCTTAATTAGCAAAAATTTGAAGGGGAATCCAGGATGATATTACTATAAAGATGAGAAAAATACGGACAATGTGTTTGAATACCACTTTCTGTCTAAGTGAGTACGTTGGAGAACTAGTGACAAATTTTTACTACGGATTTGATACAACTAGCAGTAATGCGTAATAGTACCGTTTATAATAGTTGTATAGGGAATGGCCAGTCTGCCTGGCTGTAGCAGGTCGACCAGGTACTGGGCAAGGTGAGAGTTACGTGAAAAATATGTGTTAAAAAATATTATTGATTCACAATGAAATTACAAAAATTATAATTTATAATCAATTATAAACATAATATGTTTACCTCAGACCATTTGAGTGGGGTGACGTGGAAACAAACTACCCCAATGAATATTTTCACAATATGAAAAAAATATTTTTAATGCACACTGAAATTTTAATAGCGTGTTAAGTAAATTTTTTTAATAATAATTCCAAAAAGCCAGGCCGTTCAGGTGGTATTAAAATACTGCCAGACGCGATAAAAAACATTCCATGGGCTGAAAAAGGCTACGGGAAAGAACGAATGTGAGAGAGAGCGATTATCTGCAGCTTCTTAGGGCCCTAATGTACTGCGTTTTCATTGGCTCTGAGCGGTCACGTGCTTTAACGAGATGTACTAACCCTACTACTCATCCGGCCTGAAAGTTTTGGGAGAAAATTAGTTGCTACGTTACCGTGAATATGTGTTTAAGTTACTTTAAATTGATTTAATAGTTTTTTTATAACCTATAAGTGATAAAATCATAAATTCATAAACATACAATCATTTTTATCAAATAATCATTCGAAAAATGGTAAAAATAACATTTTCTTGTGTGTGTGCAAAAGCAAAAATGTTGAAAAAATTGTCGTTTTTTCTGAGGCAACTTTACGGAAGTGCAAAAGTGCATTGAATATTTTTAATATTACGTACAAGTAAGGATAATTAAACAACACAATATGGGATATTATATTCGTTCTTGGTGGTGTTGGAACGGATGCGAGGATAATGACAAGCTCGGGACTAACATGTAATAGAAAGGAAAAACAGAATAACTTTATTACGCTTAATAACCAAAAGAAACAAATCGTGAAACGTCTTGAGCCATTCGCACACTCGACTGATCGCTTTTGCCATTTGTCACACACACACTCTCGTTATCGAAAAACCAGGCGACGCAGTGGCGCTAGTAGTTACTGTTGTGGGACCGGAGCTCGAGCGCCACCTGGTAAACAAAAGGGTCACCAGGCGGCTAGGGCGTTGGCCGGCCCACGTCATTCCCCATCGAGCACACTCAAACCGCACGGACGTGTAGCCTCCTTTACTCTTCCTCCAGAGAACCCAGCGAACCACAAAACATGGTGTCAGAAGTGTCGAATTAAACAAACACTTCTCGGAATCAAGGGGAAACAACAGTCCCATCGCATAGTAGCCGCGAACTAAGCCTCGGCACGGTTGAAATACACAAAGCAAGATGGGTGATCCTGCCCCCGTAATCCAAGTTAACGCCAGCGCAGCCAACTTTCTGCAACTCCCGAACAACTTCGACTTCTCAAAACCAGAAACGTGGCCCACCTGGAAAAAACGTTTCATGAGATATTTAAACGTAGCAGCCCTGTCGGCGAAACCAGCAGTGGAGAAGATCGACCTCTTGCTGTACGCGATGGGAGAAAAAAGTGAGGAGATCTATATGCAAGTGATGCCAGAGCCTGACGGTAAGAGTTTCGAAGACGTGATGCAAGCCCTCACGGACTATTTCGAGCCAAAGAAAAACGTTGTCTTCGAGAGGTCTCGTTTCAACTCTCGATCTCAGCTCGCCGGAGAAACAGTCGACCAATACGTCACAGCGCTGCACGTCATGGCAGAAAAGTGCAATTATGGTCAGCTAAGGGACGAGTTAATTAGAGACCGCATCGTCATGGGGCTAGCAGATACGCGAACAAAAGAGCGCTTGCAACTCAAGTCCGACCTAACCCTAGATTCCGCCGTGACTATCGCTCGCCAAACCAAAGAGCAGCGTCGGCAAGTAAAATCTCTACCGGCAGCTCCCGAAGTTATCGACATCGATAGAGTGAAAGTCGCTACCGGCGGTGGCCAACGCTCCGCGCCGAAAGGACAAAAAACGGATTGTTCGAGATGCGGCCTGAAATTCCACAGAAACAACAATTGTCCGGCGCTAACCTCAAAGTGTCGCAGCTGCGGAAAAATCGGTCATTGGGACAAAGCCTGCCGATCAAAATCGGTGAATCTCGCACATGCCGCAACAAGCGAGGTTACAGACAAAGAAGAAGAAGAGACCAGCAAGGCTTATTTCCTGGGGAACGTCTCGCAAAGCGGAAGCAACAACGACTTCGACGTGAATGCCTTCATCGTCGATTTTCAGCAGAGCAGAAAATTCCACATAGATACGGGGGCAGACATAACCTGTGTGAAATATTGCGACGTCCCAGTAAGCGAGCTCGGTAAGATAATTCGGAAAAAAATGAATGTGCAGGGTCCCAATGGGAAATATTTAGATGTAGTCAGAGTGCTGCCCGTAACGATAAGAATCAACAGTCATGCTAAACAGGTGCGATGTTGCATAATAAAAAAACCTTCGGAAGAACCTTTTCGGAAAAGACGCGATTAAAATCTTTAACCTGGTGCGAATAATGGGCCCGCTCCAGGCTAGAGAAAATTCGTCGGTGCGCATCGAGCAAGAATTTCCGGAAATTTTTAAAGGCCGCGGAAATTTCAAGCAAGAATTTAAAATTCATCTAAAGCGCGATATTATTCCGTTCAGCCAGTCAGTCCCTCGATCAGTACCGATACCGCTGCTTCCTAAGTTAAAGATCGAACTAGCCAAGATGGAAAAAGACGATGTAATAGAGCGCGTAAAAGAGCCGACAAAGTGGTGTAGCCCTATAGTTTGCATTCCGAAAGGCGAAACGGTTCGAGTTTGCGGAGATTACACTCAGGTCAATAAGAACATACTAAGGCCTGTCTTCCCAATTTTAAATGTCGATATTTCTCTGGCACGTATGAGACGGGCTAAATTCTTCAGCAAACTAGACGCTAAATCGGGATTTTACCAGATAAAGTTGGATCGCGAGAGCCAAGAACTAACGACTTTCATTACCCCGTTAGGGAGATATGCGTTTAAAAGACTACCGTTCGGAATAAATTCAGCGCCAGACTTGTTCGCGGAGGTCTTTTCGAGAATTTTTGACGACATGACAAACGTAATCGTTCACATGGACGATATACTGATCTATGGGGAATCCATGGAGCAGCATGACGCGACCTTGAGAGAGGCTCTGAAACGTATCAGTAAGGAAGGAATAACGCTAAATCAGTCTAAATGTATAATCGGCGTGCAAGAGGTGCAGTTCCTTGGGCACTTAGTCTCAGCTCAGGGCATAAAAATTTTGCCAGAAAGAGTTTCGGCCATACAAAATTTTCCGGAGCCTACAAACAAAACGTCCTTAATGCAATTCCTCGGGATGGTCAATTTTGCCGCAAAGTTCCTTCCGAACAGGTCTACCATCCTTGAACCCCTCAACTCTCTCTTAAAGAAAAATTCAGCGTTCGTGTGGGACTCAGCTCAAAAAAACGCGTTTCGGAAAATAAAAGAACTTTTAGCAGCAGCTCCCATCCTAGCTCTGTACGACTATTCAAAACCTATATGGATTCAAGCAGATGCTTCAAGCTACGGTATCGGTTTTGTTCTTTTGCAGGGGAATAGCGAGGAGCGGCAGATTGTCGCCTACGGTTCGTACACTTTAACACCTACAGAACAAAGTTATTCCCAAATTGAGAAAGAGGCTCTAGCCTTGACGTACGCAGCCGAAAAATTCGCGGATTATATAGTTGGAATCACGATAACCTTCGAAACGAATCACAAGCCCCTCCTTCAAATTCTTCAAACAACGCCTCTGGACGATTTAACGCCGCGTTTGCAACGTTTCCGTCTTCGCCTTATGCGTTACAGCTATACCGTAAAATACACCCCCGGAAAATCCTTGGTACTGGCCGATGCTCTATCTCGCAACCCAGAAAAAAGAAACGCGAATACCAATGTAATCGAACAGGACACTTCTGATTTTGTATTGGCCACTATCAAGAGCCTTCCAGCCTCTAATGACATGTTGCATAAAGTCCGCGACGAACAAGGAAAAGACGCAATTTGTCAGCTACTAAAAAAGTTCTGCGCAACCAAATGGCCGTCGAAAAATCAGATCCCGACCGAGTTGAAAGAGTACGCGCCACTCAAACACCACTTCTCGATCGGCGACGATCTCTTACTGTACAACAGCCGTTTGGTAGTTCCGCGCAGGCTCCAAAAAGAATTATTACTTCGCCTACACGAGGGCCATTTAGGTATCACGAGGTGCAGAGACAGAGCAAAACAAGCCATTTGGTGGCTGGGTCTATCGACGCAACTAAAAAACCTAATACTCAATTGCCCAAATTGTGTAGAGCATCGAGTTAACCCGAGCCAACCCTTCATACAGGAAGATTTCCCGGCTAGACCGTGGCAGAAAATAGGCATAGATCTCTTTAAACTAGACTATTGGTACGTTATTATCACCGACTACTACTCGCGGTACTTCGAGTTTTTCCGTCTCGGATCGTTAAGCTCGAAAGCGATCATAGAGGTTTGTAAGGAAGCGTTTTCAAGGTATGGTTTGCCGGATATCGTTCGTTCGGACAACGGTCCACAGTTCACGTCCGAATTTAAGCGGTTCGCCGACCAATACGGATTTCTATCGGTGACAAGCTCACCTCACTTCCCGCAAAGCAACGGAGCGGTAGAAGCAGCGGTAAAAACAGCAAAAAACTTAATAAAAAAGTCCAAAGACGACGATATCCACCTAGCCCTGCTTGCATATAGAAGCACACCCCTGGAAAACGGTTTCAGCCCCGCAGAATTATTTTTGTCAAGACGGATTAAATCGAGCATTCCAACGCTGCCAAGCAGGCTTCTACCAGCTGTCAGCGCTACAAAAAAGCTCAAAGGCGACGAGGCAGCTCGAAAAATGCGGCAAGCTCGTAATTTTAACTCTAGACACCGCGCCGTTGAATTATCTCCACTCAAAGCAGGAGACCCAGTTTGGATTATCGATCTCAGGACGTATGGAAAAATACAAAGCCCTTCAGGCGAGCCTAGATCCTATTGGGTACTAACAAGCAACGGAACGATCCGACGTAACCGTTTTCACCTCGTACCGGTGCCATATAAAAAATTTGATCCGAGTTCAAGTAACTACAGTCCTGGGGTAGTCGACGATCCAAGCTCCGGTCCATCTTTAGTCAATAAGGGTAGAAGGATAGAGGAAGCAGAACAAAACAGTATTCGCCCTATGGTAGAAAATATGCCTCCCAAAACAGCGACCTCGGATAAGGCCCAAGACGACGAATCCGGGGCGAGTAGCGCGACGGAGGACGACAATCCCGTCGAAACCGTAACCGAGCCACCAAGCGAAATAACCCGATCGGAAACCACGTCTAGACCCCAGAGGAAAACGAATAGACCGTCGTGGTGGAAAGATTATTGGACCCCGTCCTAGTATTTAGAAATAAAAAAGCGTGTCATGTAAGTTTAATGTTAAGTCCGCCAAAATTGTATTCATCAATGTAAAAAAAAAAAAAAAAAACCTCATTGTACTGCTATTATAATAAAGGGGAGATGTTGTGGGACCGGAGCTCGAGCGCCACCTGGTAAACAAAAGGGTCACCAGGCGGCTAGGGCGTTGGCCGGCCCACGTCATTCCCCATCGAGCACACTCAAACCGCGCGGACGTGTAGCCTCCTTTACTCTTCCTCCAGAGAACCCAGCGAACCACAAAACAGTTACCTGACGAGCTTGCGCGCGGTCAGCGAGGGCATCGAGCGTGTCAGAAGTCTGCTAGCGCCACATAGAGGAACTAAAAAACGGGGACAAGACGCGTACAATTTTTTAGTATACGAGCAGTGTTGAGTGTCAGGGGGCTGGTCAGGGGGCTGACGCTGGGCACTCTCGCGCGTGCTCTCGCGGAGACTCTCTCACACACGCAAAACCGTCACTCGGCCGTTATTTCAGATTCCTACAACAATAAGCCTTTTTTCATTAAACAACTTCGTACTTTGTATTAATATTTTTATGTATAATATAAGCAATCTAAGGACCTGCAGATAAACGCTCTCTCTCACATTCGTTCTTTCCCGTAGCCTTTGTCACTCTAGCCCATGGAATGTGTTTTACCGCGTCTGGCAGTTTTTTAACACCACGCGAACGGTCCGGCTTTTCGGAATTATTATTAAAAATTTTTATTAAATAATACTCATTGGGGTAGTCTGGTTCCACGTCACTCTACTTAAATAGTCTGGGGTGAATATATTATGTTTATAATTGATTATAAATTATAATTTTTGCAATTTCATTGTGAATCAATAATGTTTTTTAACACATATTTTTTACCTAACTCTAACCTTGCGCAGTACCTGGTCGACCTGCTACAGCCAGGCAGACTGGCCATTCCCTATATAACTATCATAAACGGTACTATTACGCATTACTGCTAGTTGTATCAAATCCGTAGTCAGTCACCAGCTCTTGGACTAACAAGGAAACTGCCTGAGGTGCCCCCTCCCCCTCCCGCTCCTCCCAATTTCGACCATTTCAGGACATGTTATTCTTCATCGAAATTTAAGCGACACGTAATTCTTGTATTGGCGAAAATCGGTTTAAAGGGGTGAAATCAACCCCCAAGGTTGGGCATCCTCAGTGGTTGTTTCATAGTTTCGCGTACTTCCAGTTCAGATATTTGAATGAAACCAATTGGAGAATAATTTCTATGACGAATAATGAAAAATACATTTTGGCCGGTTACAACGGGGTTAAATAGTCGAAAATTATAGGGGTTGAAAGTTGAAAAATTTTTATACCTAAAAAACTGTTGTTTGGATTTTAATGAAATTAATTGCATATGAAACAGCAAAAAAAAGTAGAGGATACGTGTTTTTACATTTTTCGAAATAACGTCAATTAGAGGGCGAACTATCGTTATACACGTGCGCCCGAATTCCCATTAAGATCGCACTATTATGTTTCAATTCGTCTTATTTAACATTAAAAGGCTCTTTCTAAGCAAAAATTCAGGAGCTTCTTTGTTTCAATAAATTTCGGTTGTATTTATAACAAAAACCACTCCCACAAATTACCGAACGGTTTCTGGCATAGTTTCTTTTACGATCGTAAAATCTTCCGGAGCCCGGTATTTTAGTAGTTTGTGAAGTTACTGAAATCGATTGAGAGCTTACAATTTTGGAATCAACATGGCTAATGCTCTAAGCATTTAGGACTTTGGTTATTATTTTTTTCCAAAAAATTGAAAAAAATCGGAAAATTAACATGGAATGGTTTGTATACCATTGAAGAAATTAAAGTTATCTTATGACGCAAAAGCACCAAAACAATTAGATTTTGTTTCGGCGAAGTTCTAATTTTATCTCCCTGTTGCGATGTATCATGCGAAAATATGATAAAAATGAATCAGTTTTTCTGGTTGACTGGCGAGTAAAAAACATTAGAGGTCAAAAAATTAAAATAGCTTGTCCCCACCACTCTCGCGACTGTTTAAACTTGGATCTAAATTTCAGACAGCCAATCCAATAGATGCAGTCATTATGTGCAGCCGAGCATCAATTGATATTATTCATTCTGAACTTGCAATTTTGGAATCATCACATGGTAGATGGCACAAAATTATATGAATATGATATTGTTAGATTTATGAAACGAATACAACGATTGAGGGAAATCAGGATGTATTTTATTTTATGAATCCGACCACGTCAGCTTAGTTCCAAGTCTATATTCTAATTTTCCTTCTCTTTTTCTGTGCACGTGTCAAGTGCGCATTATTGTATATCGATGAATACAAATCTCGACTTACTACGAACCCTACAATATATTGAATTACAATAATAATTAGTTATTTACTGTCACATCATTTCCATATTCAGAGGAATATGCATTACATTACTCATTATAAGTACTGGAATAATGGTAATCGTCGAAAAAACATAAGGACTTCTTGCACCAGGAATAACGAATAATCGGAATATCATCGCATCCTGGAATATCACAGTGTGAGGAACAAGTTTCTCCGAAGCCGAAGTTCACAAGATTTTCGAATCTTTCTGGCTTCACTACTGTGTAACCACTTTTAAACCAAGAATACTTGAAAAGGTTGACATATCGTGGAGACGATAATTGATTGTGAGTCAGGGATTGCAATTCAATAATGTTATTTCTCAGATGCAAATTTAGATCACAATTCATCAATAGAACACTATCAGAGAAATGTCTGATAAAATTTTTCTACACCCTAAAACCATTAACGTCAAAGGGTTAGATCTTTCCGGTTGTTCCTTTGAGGATAATTTTTAATGTAACGTCTCTATTCGGAGGTATTGCCTCACGTACAGCTGCAGGGCAGTGGCTACTCCATGGCTCAATCAATAGTACACTTTTTGAACTAACGTTGGGAAAAAAACATGTTGCAATCAAGTTTTAAAATGTTCTGAAAAAATAACAATATAATATTTACTACTGTAGACACTACTTTTTCATTTCTCTAAGTAAATGATCATAGAATTTATAACCCATTTATACCTGAAGTAAGTTTACCGGACTTCGATACTTCTATGTACACATTGTCTGATCTAAACAATGTTTGTTGCACAATCAGACGGAACATACCACTTGGTTTTTTTAGGACCAAAAAAAGTGGCGACAGAAGTATTCCTTCAGCTGACATAGTTGGCTGAATTGTGTAACTGTGTATAGTAGAAGCAACTAACTGCACTGGACATTCCACCTTCTTTTCTCCTTCGACTGCTAAAGTTTTCCAGAATGCATCTCCAATTCGAAACCACTTTGATGTGAATTATAGACATTCGATAAACCGTGTATTTTTATATTTTGCTTTACACCTTGTACAGATCGTTCAGGTTGTTCTCTCAAACTTTCAGCATTTTCAATCGTTTTTTTGGTGATGAATTTATTAGTTTTCCTCGATACAATACGATGGGCAATTTTGAATAAATTCACCGAATGTTCAGATGCTTCAAACCGAAAGTCTGCATGGCCTATTTCTTCTTGGGCTTGCAGCGCCCACCTTCATAAATCACTATCGTGCATTGGTAATCCAGCATCAACAGCGAATTCGAAGTTCCGCCATGTGTAGTCAAAGACACTTTCAATGTTCAAATTTTTTTTTTCCAGACCTTCAGTAATCAACTGCTCTTGACTTGTATTCGTATGACAAGTTCTCGTCATTGGTAGTGCATGCGTCTGGAGGCGATTTTGGTTCATAAATTTCAAATGCCCGTTCTTCATCCTCTACTATTTCCATTTCTGAATTTGTGTACAGTTTTACAAAGTACAGGGAACTTTCTTCCTCCATCTCAACGCCAGTGTATTCCTCCATTGTACCTAACAATATAGTTTCAAAATGATTTTTCAACTGTATTTTCTCGTTACTTACAGGCGTTTGAGTAATATTCATCGCTTGAAATGTTGTCCCAAGTAACTGTATAACGTTGAAATGATTGATCTTCATCGTTGTTATGGAAAAGCATTAATACACTTTCAAATTCTCAATTACATATAAGCCACAAACAACTTATGTAAACACACCACTGCCGATTTAGTAATATGAACTGAAAGCTGACAGCATACAATGGTTCCAAAATTGCAAGGTCAGAATCAATTATATCGATTGATGCTCGGCTGCACATAATGACTGCATCTATTGGACTGGCCGCCCGAACTTCCAGTGGGAATTTAAACAGTCGCGATAGCGGTGGGGACAAGCTATTTTAATTTTTTGACCTCTAATGTTTTTTACGCGTCAGTCAACTAGAAAATCCGATTCATTTTTATCATATGTCTCGCATGATACGTCTCAACAGGCAGGTAAAATTAGAACTTCACCGAAACAAAATCTAATTGTTTTGGTGCTTCTGCGTCACAAGATAACCTTAATTTCTTCAATGGTATACAAACCATTCCATGTTAACTTTCCGGATTCTTTCAATGTTTTGGGAAAAAATAATAACCTGGTTGATTTCAAAATTGTAAGCTCGCAATAGATTCCAGTAACCTCACAAACTACTAAAATATCGGGCTCCGGAAGATTTTACGATCGAAAAAGAAACTATGCCAGAAACCGTTCGGCAATTTGTGGGAGTAGTGTTTCTTATAAATGCAACCGAAATTTATTGATACGAAGAAGCTCCTGAATTTTTACTTAGAAAGAGCCTTTCAATATTAAATAGGACGAATTGAGACATAATAGTGCGATTTTAATGGGAATTCGGGCGTACGTGTATAACGGTAGTTCGCCCCCTAAGTGACGTTATTTCGAAAAACGCAAAAACACGTATCACCTACTGTTTTCTGCTATTTCAAATGCAATTAATTTCATTATAATCCGAACGATAGTTTTTTAGTTATAAAATTTTTTCAACTTTCAACCCCTATAATTTTCGACTATTTAACCCCGTTGTAACCGGCCAAAATATATTTTTCATTATTCGTCATAGGAATTATTCTCCAATTGGTTTCATTCAAATATCTGAACTGGAAGTACGCGAAACTATGAAACAACTGCTGAGGATGCCCATTATAGGGTGTCCGTTATTTACCAATTTGGTTTTTGACTTTGCAGCGCCCCTAAAATTTTTAGTTCGTGACCTGAAAAAAATATCAGACCCACATAAGCCCTTAATATTGATATTGAACCGTGCCACAAAGACGATACATTTCCCATTTAAATAACATGGGGTATTGGCACGTTTTACACTTAATTTTTTTGTTTCTATGCCAGTTCATATATGGCAATGGCAAACAAGTATTTTTGTAGAAAATTGAACGTTTTACAAAAACTTTCTTTCAACTTTTTTTGATAAATGTACTTGCTCAAAAGTTATTTAAGCTCTTTAGATTGAAAGAAAAACATGACGATTTACGAACGATGTTAGATCGCGGATGGACTGATCAAATGATCGATGACACGTAACCTATCAGGCAGGGATCAGGACGTATTGTGTTGTTTTTTTGAGTGTGGGGGGGGGGGAGGGGGGTTAGATACAGAAGAGGGGGCGAAAATAAAATTACCAAATAAATTCTATAAATATCAAAAAAATACTCTATTTGTGACTATAAAAAATACCGTAATTCATAGATAGTACTTTAATAAATTTAACATTCAACTTCAAATCAAGGTTTGCCTTGTTAAAAATTATTTCTGAGTACTTTCTCAATCACTAACACGTGAGATAAATGAATACTAATAGCCTAGATCTAAAAAAATTGTACCAAACCGCTCCAATCCTATTTTTTTGCAAAAATCACTATAACAAGTAGATGTTACTTACTGTTGATATTCAAATGACATTTATGTAACATAAATATATCTTTAAAAAATTTCTAAAAGTACTTTTGATAAGTTTTTTTAATGGTTATGAATTGAAACGAGAATTCTGAAATGACAAAATAAAAATTTTTGGAAACGCTTGTGTGTTAGAGAAACAAAAGATAAGGTGAAAATAATCGGCTTTTAAAACCATATAAATTGGTCAAGATGTAAAGTTTCTCGGTTGCTTGTTTTTCCTTAAAATCACAGTAATGGCACGGCCCAGTCTTCAGTACTGTTAATTAACCTTTGCGAGATTGCTAAAAACCATTAACTTACCATAAACTATTGCGATATCGAAATCCCGAAAAACTTTTGAAACTTCAAAATTTATATTGATTTCCCGAATGTATTTCAAAGTAATGTAAATTGAACTATGAACAATTTTATGAAATCAATTTTGAAGGCACATTTTTATGGATCAGTATATTGCACCCAATGATTTTTTATGAAGACGATTTATCTTGACTTGGAGATTTATTGATTAATGTTATTCTTGGATATGAAGGTCACAACTCAAAACACTTTTTTATCGTGTTAACGTTTCGTGTTATGATTTTTTATACTCAATTAATTAATTATTTGAATGAAAAATCGATTATAATAATAATCAAAATATTGGTATT
The DNA here is from genome assembly GCF_021155785.1 of Neodiprion fabricii. Taxonomy (NCBI): domain Eukaryota; kingdom Metazoa; phylum Arthropoda; class Insecta; order Hymenoptera; family Diprionidae; genus Neodiprion; species Neodiprion fabricii. The sequence goes on from NC_060239.1 coordinate 18,731,772, forward strand.
ACTATATCTTACATTATTGAGATAGTTTTAAGAAGGCCATGGGGGGAAAGCAGAGTAAAAATTCTTGCGAATATCCGAATGATACTTTATGGATAAGTGAGTACTATTAAAATATGAAGATCCTCAAAGTATCAGACCCCAATCCCTATTGGATCTGGGAAAAAAAAAATTATTAAAAAAGAAAATTAATTTTTTTCTCAAGATTGACTAAACCGATTTATTTGAAAATTAATCACGTGTTCAGACCATACCGAGCCTGCTTCTTTCTGCATACTTTTGCGAAGCCTCCTATCCCATCTAGTATCTTACAGTCTCTACCATTATGTCCTTCAGACGCCGAGTCGCTGGAGGGATCTTTAGACTCCGGTCTGACTACACCTGGAGAAGGTTTTCGGCAGTTTCCCTTGTCCCTCGTGCGAATACAAATACCCCTGCTATACTCCTTAGTTTCTCCTGTATATTTTCGAATCTTGTTGTTGGCGTTGTTGTATTTTTCAGCACTCTTAAGTAAAACTTACATGTATTATTCTTCAACAGTGGAGCGAAAAACTCCGCTTGGAAGAATCAAAAAGGACGATTCTCGGTCGGCGAAACGTGAAAGATTGAAAACGTTACATAATTTCTCATTCGTTGTACGAGTAATATTTCTAATTTAATGTAAAATCAAGTTTTCAGTAACAGCAGTAAAACAATCTTTGTCTCCATTTTCTTGTTGATTGAGTACAAGTTAAAAATTCAGAATCATGTGGGAGAGCATTCTCATGGGTCTTGGTGTGTCAGAAAAAAGACATTAAATATGAGGAATTACATTCAAAAAATCAAACTTTATCTCGATAAAGTTCCTTCCAATCAAGAAATTTGGTGGAAATTGAAAAATTCGGAAAAATACGATAACTAGACTCATTTTAAATATTTATGCTTAAGAATTTTCAATGAAATTTTCGTAAAACTTTTAAATCGTGGCTATTATAGTCAAGTCGGGGGGACTCGGTCCCTTACATCCTTGCCGGGGGCTTCACCTCATGGACCCATTTCCGCCTTTGTGAGCCCTTTCGCAAGCTGCTAAACTCCGCCACGAAAAAACTTGCGTTCACTCCGCTGTTAGAGAAAATAGTATGTGAATCTCGAGAAAAAACGGAATTTTGCACCTTGTATAAACTAGAGGTTCCCGAGGCGAATCAGACTTCGTCGGGATTTCTTAGCTTTCGTGATAAAAATTACGGATCGAAACTGGTCCGGATAAGGTTTCTTAACTCGCGTATTACAGCCTTCGGCTCATGCCGTAAACCTCACGTCTCGTCAAAAAACCGTACCCATACTCGTTTCAAAATGTACTATTCTTCAATAGCGGAGCGGAAATGCCCGTTTTCGCACTCGGTGCACGATGCGCTAATTCAAAAGTTAGAAATATAATTTTATTTTGTACAAAAATTGCGCACATAGTAAACTTTTTCGTGTACATAGTTACAGGATGGAACAGTCAGATAAAATAATAGATTACGTTTTTGTTATTTCGTCCAAACGGATTAGCTACGTACATGGATGGCGAGTATTTCTCGGACACGTGTTTCCAATTTCAATATTTAGAATAAAATTACTTCGATTCATGGTAATATCTTGCAGTCTAACACAATTGATTCACGTGACCTCCGTATTTATGCCAATCACACGCATTATAGAGAATACATGAAATTTGTTTTGCGTCATTTATTACGAGAAATTTTGCCACGGTCTTGCCCATTCGAAGTTAACAGCTTTGAGAGTATAAAACACTGCGTTTAATGTCAATTTTCAGGTTATCTGAGCCTCCCCTATACTGTCTCTAATCTTCGGGGCAACGATGACGTTCATCTGTCGAACAATTTAACGTTGTCAAAATCTGGTCAACGTCGACTTCCGGTCCATGCAATTTATTTCTTCAATCCGTACAGCTCACCGCATTTTGAACTGACCTACCTGTCACAAAGCCTCGGAGTATTCGTTGGAGCAACTGCAAACTTCGGTATTGACAGTTTTCTGGTTTTATTGGTACTCCACTTCTGTGGACAGTTAGAAATCCTCGGTAGGGTTATAGAACTCTATCACGGTGACATCAGCCACGAAAAGTCTAAAACAAGGTTATTGGGCTCCTGTTCGTGTTTAAGTTGTATCTCGAAAAGACACCTGAGAATTATACGGTAAGTTGAAGCACATACACACGCAACTACATATACATATTTCTACTTCGACGGCGGCGGTGGTGGCGAGATATCTTTATAACATAAAAAGATATAGGAGAAAGACGGGCAGAGTAGCTATATCAAGCTGGAACCGCCACATTGGAAAATCGATAAATCTACTATTGAATAATTAAAGGATAATTAAAGTCTAATTCAGTGCTCTATTTTCGAATTAAATGCTCCGCGTTGAAAAAAAAAAACCTGTGGTGGTACCAAAAGTTATTAAATTAAATAAATTTAACTTTGAACTTGAATAAATTTTCAACGCGTAGGTTCATCAGAAAATAATACGAGAACTTTTTTTAAGAGCGTTCAATTATATTCAATCAATAATGTAAAATTCAAATAGAGTAAACACCATTTTTCCCATGTTATTTTTATGGAAAATAGAAAAGTGCGATGTGCAACCTATTAATATTAAAAGCTCAAATTTTGAAAGACGTATTTTCATACCCAAGTGGAACTTGTCGACCTGGTTCCAAGAATATTTTTTTTTTTGATCCACCATAGCTATAGATTCAAAATAATTGTAAAATTGATTGTTCGATATTATTATGACTTTAACTTATAGCTGAGACTTTAAGAAACAAGAAGATATTTCTTCAGTATTTTAATATATTACACAGCTTTACAAAATAAATACTTTTTTTTGTTGCTCTGATTTTTTCTGTGAATCCTGATGTTTGAGAACGTAAAACTTACGAATATAATTATGATTATATTAGATTGGCTCTGGTTTTTATGTTATTGTAGTATTGTATTCGAGATGACTCAATGTTTAAAGGCGAATTTCTCTTGAACGGTTAAAGTTCTATATCAGTAGTTTTTTATAGAGCGTGAAATTTCCTATAAGAATCTGTTAATACAGATAGTTTATTAGATGTACATTTAGATGGTTTGTATGTCAGACGTTTATGAGATATATTTTTTCCTAAATTTTTTTACCTGTTATTTAAATGAAAAATGGAAAAAAATCAATATTAAAAGCTCGTATTTGGCTGAGATATTCTATATAAGATGCTCTACTGAAAGTTTGATGCGTGTTTGAGAGAAATTTTTTAATTTTTTTTTTTTCGGAACACCCCAATACCCCCCCTTTCGAAGAAACTTGTTGTGCCCTCTTTTTCATGGCGAGAACAACAAAGTATTATATTTCTTATATTTTTTATACTTCTGCCCGAATAACGTAAGCATAACTAAGGTTATTGATAGTATTTTTTTGATAAACTTTAGATATTAAAAAAAAGAAATCGAATTTTTCACCTAAACATTGCTTTTTTGAGTCATATATGAAAATGTCGATAAAATAAATAACTAGAGCCAATTTCGAAAAACTACGCTTACTCCTAAGGTCGTTGACATCGAATCTTTCTAAGACGACTCAAATATCAAGAGCAACAAAACCACTGTTGGCCAGTGATTATTATTGTAATATTTTGGGTATTATCAAGTTATAAGTTGTTTAATGTTCCGCAAATGCAAACGGCTCATGTTTACCTGTGGTGAGGTACGAAAAAATACAGTATGGTTTCAGAGTAAGGGCTTACAACGCTATACAGCACGTGATGTGAATATACATCGATATACTCACGATTAATGTTCACACCACAGAAGAACAGTTCAAAAGGTCAATTTTGATAATTTCAAGAAATGTTGCAATATTTCCTGGGGTGTACGGTGCCATAGTGGCCAAAATCATGCCCACTCCACACAATCCTTAGTATACTGAATACTTACATGCGGTGTGTAGGTACTAATAGCTATTTCTATTTGATTTTGTAATATAACTGTTGAATAAAATTGATTCTTTTCTACTGATGAAATTTTATATTGTCAATGTGTACTATCAGCATTTACCGGCGAATAAAATTGATGCGTTTTTCATATAAAATGAAATTTAACACAAGTCATTGGAATGAGTTTTCTTCTAGCGCTTAGGCATTGACAAACTCTTTGTGCTCATGATTATGCATATTGTCAAAGTATTCTTCGTTTGCTTGCATTTTTATGATCATCAATAAATGATATTTTATTATTAATTATCATTGGTTCACGATTCTGCTTTATGGGCGGGCTCATTTCAATGTATCGGGGGGAGTACTTCGGTATTAAACCAAGTTAACGTAAAGTGAAACATGGTTTGATTAACGGTAGCTGATTTATACAAGCAGAACATATTATTACAATAAATTTGTGAGTGATGAACAATTTTCAATAAAGTTGACACCTGTTTCAATAATACTCCATATTGATGCACCAGAATAAAGTTAGGGACAAAAATCATTCTGTGTAAATCAGTCTCGCAGATCATGAGGGGTTTTATGATTGCTGATACCGTCAAAGTAGTGAACTATTCTGCCGAACCGAACGGTCCCGACGATATTGAATTATTTTGAAGTACTAGCGGAACAAAATAATCGGCTCTATGGTTGACGGAAAATATGTAGGATCAACTGAAACTGAAAAATTTGTGTTCCCGAAAATTCACTCAAATTTCTCTACTGATTTTTCTTGGGCCTGTGCTGTTGGAAATTCTTCTGTTATCCGAGACCCTTCAATGATTTATTGTTTTAGAGTGACCGAAATCTGAAAATTAACATAGAATCACTTCAAAACATGAATAGATTCTCTAGAATACAGATGTTTAAACTATACAGCAGAGAGCCTATGAATGTGAAATTAATGTAAGGCCTCTAGGAATCCTGTATGCTGTTCCGTGAAAGAGTTGCACCGATTTTTCCGATTCGAGCGGGGTATTCTTACCTAGGGATGGCTTTCAAAACATGTTTTAAACATGGATTCCAAGATCCTTTAATGAGCCTTTGAATCTGGCGGGAACAGTTTTTCTAAATTTCTTTTTCATCCCATTGGTTTTCGCGTGGCGGTTCCAGATTAATCTCGAGGTAGCACCACCACAGGTTTTTTTCTTAAACGTGGAGCAATTAATTCGAAAATAGGGCGTTCAAGGAGCCTTTCATTACCCTTTAATTCGGCCCTCAACACTGTTTTGATATTTTTCCCTTTTTCCGTTGTTTCTGTTGTGGTGGTTCTAGTTTTATCTCAAGCTGGCACCGCCGCAGGTTTTTTTTTAAACGCGGAGCATTCAATTCGACATAGAGCATTCAATCAGCCTTTAATTAGCCCTTAATCATTCAATAGGAGATTCATCTGTTTTCGAATGTGGCGGTTCCAGCTTGATATAGCTGGGCAAAGTAGGCCCTCCTGAAGATTTGGCGAACTTTTTCAAAATTAACAAACATTACAAATTTATTTATTTATTTGCATCTGAATACTTTGAAGATTATATATATATATATATTCCTGGAACTAAATTTTCCTGGGAAATATAGTTAATTTAATGTTAAAACTACCCTGGTGCAAGGAAATAAATAAATTAGCAATGTTGTCAATTTTGAAAAAATTCCATAGATTTTCAAAGGGACCCACGTTGCCCGTAATTCTCCAACTTTACGGTAGACGCCCCCCCCCCCCCCCCCCCCCCACACACACACACAAACACACACACATACACACACACGCACACATGTGTAACAAATTATTACTTGAAGAGTCCTATATATATAACTTTGTTGGTTATACACCAGATTTTCAGAAATGTTGGAGAATTCTTTCCACCTCATGCTGTTGCTTCAGTTATTCGGAAATTCAATTTTATTCTGTTTCTTGGGATATCAGATTATCACGGTCAGTAGTTAGACTCATTTAACGAACACAAATTATTTTAAATCTTTGATTGCCTCAGCAATAATCTTTTGTAACAAAATTTTTTCAATTGATAAATATTTGTATTTTAAAATGTCGTTACAGAATTTTGAAGACAGTGAAGCTCTAGGCATCACCACTTTTATCACATTTATGTTGACAATGATGTTTCATTTGTTTCTGTACTCTTACGTCGGGGAGCAAATTATGGAAAAGGTAAGTCACAGTTAGCGTTACGACATATCAGATCGAAAATTTCAAACTGATTGATTGAGCAAAATCTATTTGATTTACACTCTACACCCGACTTGGTTATTATACAGTAAGAGAATGTAATAAGTACCTATATAATACTGTAGCGTTTACCGCTTTCTCGAGATCGGCAGCTGGTGAAAGTGATAATATTATGTGGGTTCACTGCTTGTGATAAGTAATTGTCAGTATATTTTAATAAATAAATAGGCCACCTCCGGGGCAGGCACAAGAGCATTTAGGTAATACCTAGTACAAAACAACCTGAGCTGCTTTATCTAATTGATTTTCACGGACTCGGGTATTAATACCCTTGCCGTGTCCCTCCTGCAGAGCTGGGATAAAACACCGAGTCTGCCGTACCTACTATTCTTTTCATATTCGAATCGTTCCCTCACTGCAGATTAGGGATATTAGCCCTGACTGCCCATCAGACTCAGGATCCACAAATGTCGATCATCGGACAGGGAATAATACAGTGCCGTACACCCAGTTCGTTTCACCGTAGTTGATAACCATGCTAACGAGAATTACCTGGTTGGTCAGATAAGGAAAAAACCCTTGCCACATAAATGAATAGACGCAGTGCATTCGCTATTATATTTTACAATGAAATAAGAATGCACTGTGAGAATTACAACAAATGAAAAATAAAAAAAAAATGGTTATTACAGAAATAGGGTAAAATAAAAAAATACAATGCTCTTCCAAATTCTAAACTATTTCTTTGCAGTGATTCTAGATTCGATCTAGCTGCCCCTTAAAGTTTGTTTTTGAAAATAAATTATCACTTAACTTTCTCAAAACTCTGTCAAAATTGCGTTCCTTGAACTTTATACTCGAAATAAATTGGTTTCTATAACTCAAATTTTTCCCATTTCCTGTCTCGTCCATCTACCTGCTTCTATTGAATTTAATTTAGTCAAACTAATTTTGAATCAATGAAATTTTCTATTTCCCTCGAGTCAAACAAGCGCTTTTCCACGTTTATTCCCTACTGTCGACGTTGTGAGTTAGGTCTGCTCTTTGCCAAGACACTGCTACCTGTGTTCGGCTAGCACGCCATTTTATGGGAAGGATCCGGTTATAACCGGATTCTGTTGACTAATTGACGCCCCACGTGTACGCCGTAGACGAGGCAGTCCTCTGATAAACTGAAGTTAGTCTATCCGTCGTCATTCGTTTATGCTTCGTCGCTGTATGGGTATGTCCAATACTGCCAGGACGTTGCAGTAAATACTGTGTAGAAAAGGGGTCAAGTAATTTACACTTAATAACACAATGTATGTATGTATGTATGTAATAGTTATTGATCCCCTTGGGGTTACAACGACTTCCATTTCTCCCACCTTCTAGAATCGTTTTACATATTTTCTTACACTATTCTTAACCTAATCTCACTTCCTACCTTATCCCTACTTATTATGTACCTGCCTTAGCCCTGCACCTTGCCTTTCCTTGCCATTCCTTTACACTATTCTTATTTTTACCTTATCCCCTATCTTTACTCAACTTCATCTTATTTTATCTTATTCTATATCCTAACTATCCTTATCCTACTCTACTTCCATTTCCCATTCATCACTCATTCTTTCCTTCTTTCTTACATTCCTAACCCTTTCTAGTTCTCTCATCCACCCTTCTCCCTCCCCCACCTCTCCTAATATTCCCTTACTACCTCCTGCCAGCTTTCCCCCCTTCTATCCCAACCTACACACCTTTCCCAAACATGCTCCAACGTTTCCTTCTACCACCCTACTTTTTTTGTCTCCTTGTAAATCTTCTCTACTCTTGCCCTTAACCCTACCCTTACCCCTCTTCTTTCCATAGCCTCCCATAGCACCTTTCTCTGTACCGAATCAAACGCCGCCTTCAAGTCAACAAAAAACGCGACCATCTTCCCCTTGCCCTCCCCCACCTGGCTGTTGATTAGATAATTAAGTACATACACATTATCTATCATCCCCATTCCCTTCCTAAAACCCGATCGGTTGTGCGGTACCACCCGCTTCTCCTCCACTTCCCTTTCTAACCTGCCCTCTATACCATTGCATAAACCTTCTAAAAAGTCGTCATTAGAGTTACTCCCCTGTACTCTTCTACTCTTTTTCTCTCCGCTTTCTTTACTATAGGCGCTATCCATCCCTCCCTCCATTCTTCCGGCCAACCCTCTCCCATCTATACTCTATTACATGTTTTTCATACCCACTGCTCCATATCCTCTCCCTCATATCTCTATACCTAGCTAACTAATCCATCCCCTCCCGGTGCCTTGCAATCCCTCAACTTTCCTATCGCCTTTCTGATCTCTTCCCTCTGTAGGTCCCCTTCCCCGTCTCCCTCCCTGCCTGCTGTCCCGCCGCCTCCTGCTACCCTCCTCTATCCCATCTTTACTATCTCCCACACCTTCTTTTATGAAACTCTCATTTTCCTTCCTTTTCTTTTCCTCACATAATCTATTATATTCCCTTGTTTCCTTTCTACATTTTTCTCCCTCCCCCTTCCTTTTTCTCTAATTTCTTAGACTTCGCCTAGCGTCTGCTTTCTTTCGCCTACATTCCTCATCCCACCAACCCTTTTTCGCTTTACCCATTTGCCCTACCTCCTGCTTCTACTGCTCGCCTAAACTCCCTTAGCCTTTCTTCTATCTCTTTGCCTACGTCCGCTTCCCCTACCCCCTCCCATTTTACCTCTCTTCTAAACCTCTGCCAGTCCTCCTTTGTCCAGACCCCTCTACCAACTCCTCTGTCCCTTTTTTCCTTTCTTTTCCTAGACACTGCCCCCCTCATCCACAGTATCACTGGGTGGTGGTCTGAATCAACTCTATCCCCAATCTCCAGCCATTTTACCCTTTCCCTAACCTCATTGCCTCCGATAGTATAATCTACCACCATCTCCCCCGCCCCTCCGACATACGTGAATTCCCCCTCATCATCTCCCTCTATATCCCCATTCATTACTGATCAGCCCATCTCTTCTAAAAATTGCAACAGCTCCCTACCTTCCGGGTTTATTTTTCTGTCCTTTGATTTCCTATTCTTACTTTCCTCCTCTCTTTCTCCCCAACATCCTCCCTCCTCTTGCCCCGTCCTGACATTGAAGCCACCCCCAACTAGCACTTTTGTCCCTCCTTCTGCCTCTTCTACCCGTTCCCTCAGTTCTCCTTATTTAGTTTTTAAATCCCCGTTCATTTATATACCTATTACTATCCACTTTTCCCTATCTACACTTATTTTTCTCCTCGTCATCCCCTCCTTTACCTCTGCCTGCCCTCCCTCCTCTCTTACAAATTTCTTTCTTACTCCCGACAGCATTCTCCCCATTGCTCTTCCTTTCCTATTTCTTCTCACCGCATGCTGCACTTCCCATTCAAATCCTACCGATAGCTTATTATTAATCCTTTCCCATCCCTTCTTCTCTATCCACCATTCTATTAAAAATATCACGTCCCACTCTCTTAGACCCCTCCAGAAATCCTCGTCCTTGTTCGCCAGCCCTGCTACATTCCAGAATCCTACTTTCCAGCCTTCACTTGTTGTTTCACTTACCCTCCTCTTTCCCCTCTTCCTCTCCCCCGCCCACGGCTTCCGCCCCACTCCATTATCCATCCCCCCCCCCCCGCCCCCGCCTGAGACGCTATATCACCCCCTTGCCTTTCTTCGCCTGCAATCCTGTCACTATCACTTTCTGCACCCCTTCCCAACCCCTCGACACAATGCATAAAATTCAGTTATTCAAAAGTGGATATGCTATGAAGAAACCCTAGCGTGTAAGACATAGTATTTCAAATATGCAGATGCGGTAACGTAGTTTTGCCAACTGTTCGGAAATGAAGTACTTTCCACACACTCCATAGGTTTAGAAAACTGAACTTTCGAAGCAGGTTAAAATATATATATATATATAGATATATATATATATATATATATGCAGATTTCCTTACAAGTCCCCGACGCTTCACCAGCAGACAAGCAACCATGAGTTAGTTTAGTGCTAAGCTCTGTTTATCGAGTTCAAATTGGCTGCTAAATCAGATAGTGATGCTTTGTAGGAAGTATCAGTATAAATCTAGATTGCAACTTTCATTACCGATCTGCTATCTGTAAGCCTGGTAAATCTTGAAGGGAATGACTTGTTACACCGAACAGTTTCGACTGCATAATAATTGGAATGCAAATCAGCAGACCTATAGTCAAAAGGTTACTGGGTATGTAAGGGAAATAGCTATGTAACTTAGATTAATGTTTTATATCAGCTCAATATAATAAATTTGTATTGACGTCAAATAATTTGCAGAGTACAGCGATAAGCTGCTCCGCGTACAAAGCAACGTGGTACAATCTTCGAGCAGCAGATTCTAAGCCGTTGATAATGCTGATGGCCCGAGCTAAAACACCTTTGCAAATAACTGCTGGAAAATTTTTCGTCCTGTGTTTAGAAAATTACACAGATGTAAGTATTATACGTATAGTATAAGTATATTACTTTGACGTGCAATGTGTCAGCGCCACTTAATGGAAGGCAGTAATACATACCAGTTGCATACAAATCTTCATGTTTGTATAAAAAGATCAGGAAAAACTCGTGAAGTTAGCGGTTCCAAGACGCACCGACGACGTAACGAAGTATGGGATTTTCAGACGCGACGACGATTGTACGAAGTTGGCTTTTTAAAAACCCTTTCTTTACATTATTCAGATATTTTTTAGCATAAGTAAGAAATTATCTTTTTAAAGATCTTCTCTTTAAGTTTTCGTCTGTTTTTATGATAAATTTATAACTCAATTTGAGAAAAATTTATATCCAAAGTGATTAAGTGATTAAAATCGGTGAAATGTAAGGATGAACAATCAAAATTATTCCGGATAGTAACCCAATAAACACATGATAGTATGATAAACGTTGAAAGAGTATAAACCATGAGTTTAGAAAACGTTCATCAAGCACGGATAACACTCTTCAGAATGTCCGCCACATAACCGTTATTTTTGATGTTTATTAGCCGATTATTGTCGGTATTGTAGGTATTGTAGGTATTGCAGGTATTGTCGGAAGGCTTTTGAGACGGATATTTGTATGAGTATAATATCAGTCATATTTATACGTTTTAAGTATGTCACTCCGATTCACGTATAATAGAAACTCGGTTGTTAATGTATATGGAATACGTGTCTCATACGCATCACATGAACTTCAAGACCAGCCCCCTGACACATGCTGCTAAAAGTGGTTCGCAAAATGTCTCTCGATTCTGCTGCCAATTTCCACCACTAGTGGCGCTAGTAGTTACCTGACGAGCTTGCGCACGGTCAGCGAGGGCAGCGAGCGTGTCAGAAGTCTACTAGCGCCACGTAGAGGAACTAAAAAACGGGGACAAGACGCGTACAATTTTTTAGTATACGAGTAGTGGTGAGTGTCAGGGGGCTGGTCAAGACTATCACTGGATGATGGTAATTGAAAATTATTTTTTACCTTTGTCAACATATTTTAATACGTATTACAGCAAGGTTTTTCATAGCAAATGTATGTTAAAACTGTGACATGAAAAAAAAATAGATCAGAAATCCGTGGAGAATTGATGTCAAATGGTTTTCGTGAGCGCGAACACTACTTTGACAACTAATTGGTACTTACAATCGATCAAAATGCATTTTAGATCGATAAGAAAACCTAACACATCATTTTGTCCTAACCTGGGCTCGAACCCCGTTCACTCGCAATGTTCGGATTACTGATCGGACACCCTACCTACTGCGCCAAACTACTTTGTGGGAAACCATGACTTTATTTGATTCGCAATACAATGTACGATACGCCACACGGGCATGGCAAATAACACAGTCATTAAAACCTCATCAATAAGATTATAATTCCATAATTCGTACTCACAATACAATTTTAAATAAATTTGCAAGAGCATTATTTACTTTCGAAATTTAGTAAATTGTTGGATCTTCAGTAAATTTACAGTGTAATTGTCTGAAATTGAAAATTTGATTACTTATTTGAGACTTAACATGGTAATTCTCTGGGCATTGCTGAAATCTGATACTATTAAGTATTTTGTATAAAGTTCAGACACACACAATTTGAGCAGATTCATAAATTAACTCAGGGGGGGTAAGGGTTTCAGCGTAAAAAAAACACTTTTTTTGTGAATTTTTTTTAGAAGTATGGATTGAGCAAATTTAGTCAAACAATTTGTACATTATTAAGTATACTTTTAACAATATTCTGTAATTTTTTCATGCGGAAATATTGAAAAACAAGCCGGTGACAGAGCTTGCCCCAGAACGTCTCAGAAAAAAAACAATTTGCGGTGTTCACTATATCTCGGTCGGAAATTATCCGATATCAAAAACCATTAGAATTTAGTCAAAGTATCATCAAATCTTTCCCTCAACGTTCTTTGATTAGTTTTTTTTTTCATTTCAAAATTTTTGGTGGCCATCTAAAGTATAATCTGCTATTTTCCACGAAAAATCCCGCCATTTTGTGGGTGGGAAACCCCCTTAATGTTAAAAAAAATTTCAACTAAACGTTACGGGGAGGTATTTTGTATGTAGAAAATGTGTATCAAGTTTGAAATGAATCGGTCAAGTAGTTTTTAAATGGCAGTGAACACGGACTTTGAAAAAGTAGTTTTGAGAAAAAGTCACAAGCGCACGATCGAACGTACAACGTCAAACTGACGCTCGTTTCTCGTTTTAAAATATTGTAGAGTGTATAGTATTATATGTATACATACAAATATAAAATATGTCTTTATGGCTTTACTTACCTGTCTTTACTAAATAAAATATTCTCGAAACAGGATAATGGACCAGAACGATAAAAGTGAATAAGCTGTATACCAGCTGTCAGAGCTATAGTGTTAAGGGCAGAAGACTAACTAGACAATAACTTCAAGAGTTTTGTTCAGATCGACTTAAAATTTTGGGAATATATTTTTGAAATATTTAACAATAAGATAAGACAAAAAAAATTCCATTTTTCGAAAGTGCAAAACCTGACCCCCCCCCCCCCTTAAGGCATGGAGTAAAGTCCACATTGTCTATTGCAAGATAAAGTAGCGTACATTGAACTAAATCGTTAAAGTGGAAGTTAATACATCATTTTCAGAGCAACTATATGTTATGATCCTATACCTCATAGAAACGGACATACCTACTTACGTGATGGTAGGATGTGAATTAACGTTTGAAAGTCATATATGTGTCAGGTATACAAAGTACGTATTATCAACTAGTATTATACTTTTTTGGAACCACCACTCTGAACTTTGATCAGTAGAGTTGATAAGACAATAATCATGATCGAAATTGAAGGTTGGAGGCTGTAGGTCGATACAACTTCTACATATATGGTTATTCAACGCTTTTTTGTCAGTGAGTATACGGATGTTAAAACTTTCATTTATATCAAATGAAGTTGCTAATTTTTCAACATTTGATGAAACGGTGGTACTCTTAACCGTTTTAACAACGTTCTTTGCTGCCCTGATTATACACTAATTTATAAGACGTAGATTGGTGAACGTTTCAACACTGTTGTTTAATAGTCGTAGATATCAGGTATACAAAATACGTAGTATCGACTACTGATATGCGTGATTGCAGCCACTACTCTAAACGTTGATCATTAGGGTTAATAAAATGATGATCATGGTCGAAAGTTAACGGTAGGAGGCTGCAAGTCGATAACACTGCTACATATACGATTATTCAACGCTTTTTCGTCAGTGATATACGGATGTTGGAATTTATTTTTATACGTCATCAAGTTGTTAATTTGTAAACGTATAATGAACAGATGAAGTTCTCAAAACGTGGTCTAAACGTTTATCGCTGTCGTATAATACTTACCAGTCATACAACGTAGATTTCTGAACGTTTATAATTTTTACCTATACTCGAATTAAACCACCCTTACGTATATTTGACGTATCATAAAATATCGTGTGTTTATTGGGAACTGTCTATTTAGGAGAGTATTGTATTGATTGTTTAATACGCAAGAGAAACATGCGCAGATAGGGAAAGTATTGTTCTGCACGTTACACAAAATTGGCGAGAATATGATGGTTACATCCCGGGTGATGAATCGCAACAGGTATTGATTCAATTTGCTGCTTTTCATAAGTACAAATTTAATGGGATAGATGCCGTCGAAGCTTCCTCAGTCGTAGAAAAGAATGCGCGAAGCTCGCAGCCGCCAGCACCACATATGCACAAGTTTTCATTCGCAGCACTTGTCCGCTACCACGGTCATACATACAGGTCTTGCAACAAACGTAGTGGGGGTGGTCAGTTCACGTCCGAAACAAAAGTACAACTTATGGCCACAAGAGCGACGCTACGAGTTATTCATAAGCTTATTATTATTATTTGGCGGAGCCCTAACCAATCTTTTTGATACTCATACACAGTAACCTTACGTTGTAATGTCACTTATATGTGAATATAGAAAATGTTCTTCCTCTTCGAGCACAACTTGTAAGAATGTCTGTAAGTGTGTTTACATTTTGGAATCTTACGCTTCTGATGCGAAGCTCGTAAGACAGTCAATGACCGTCTAATATTGAAATGCGGATATGCATCATCAATATTAATATTAATCACGAGGCATTTTTCATTGTTGAAACGTATAATTTTGATGCATATCCGCATCAACAATGTCACTTATATGTCTATGAATAACTGACAGCGCCGCGTAGTGGCCAATAGTGGCAAAAAAAATTTGGACAATAACGCGGTTACCCCCACCACTCAAATTTCAGTTCGTTGCAAGACCTGTATGTAAGACCATGTTCGATACGCTCGGCTTACGTAAAAGTTGTGCGTATGTGGCACCGGTGGTGACCGCCTGATTCGAAATCAGCACTTTCACCAAACTCCCGGCATTTCGGCTACATATAGCATCCGTATAATAATAGAAAGATCCCAGGTTCTTGTGGAAATATCGGTTTTTTCGTATATGTTTGCGTATAGAAAAATAATTTTCCGATTATTTTCTCGGCTAATTACCAGTATTTTGGATGGTTTTCAGGATAAGGCGAGGATATAGTAGTAAGCCCGTTCCACTTTATTGTAATACAACTAATTGTTTATTTTATGCAGATTACCGTTTTACGGGAATAACTGTCCTTTAGTATAACGGACCGTGAGTAGGTACATACATATATACCGTAAGGTACAAGAGAACATCAGGTTCGCTCTATATTGATGTGTCGATTAGCGACTGACAACTTTGGCGTGTCTCCACGGGAGTCCATCTTCGGAAAGTTACGTCATCAAAGATCCGGTTAATGCATACTTTATTTGAAAGGATACAGACTAAAGAATGTTAAACCATCGGTCTGCCTAAGCATATCCTGGCGGGATATCCTTAATGGAGATAATTTACTTGGCATAAACAGGTATGTCACATACTTTACGAAATTTCGGCTGAAATTCATACAGAATATACAGAAATATCAGTTATTTGAAACTATCTTGGTCTGCCTTGCTTTACCCTAGCGGAAGTGCTTGGCTGGCCACCCTAAAAGGGTGCATTTTCAGTATCTCACCGACGTCATCGAACATTCGAATTTTTTTCCTTCGCCAGAAGATCATGTTTGATGTTTAACAAATAATAAGCTTACACCATTGGTTATAAAACTGAGCCATCACGTGTTGATGATGTAATTATAGATGATAAAGAATGCAGTGAAGGTAAATTAGCCGAAGATGAAGATTCACAATCTACGGTAGACATTTACGATTCCGATACTAACGAACAAGTGCGAAAAATTAGTTTCAAATTATAATTGCATAATACTGTATTTTTACATCTTCCGTTGTTTTGTACACATTGCATATTTGATAATACTGTAATTTTAATTTTAATATTGTATAAATTATTGTATATTTTCTGATATTATTATCTATTATTATTTTACGCTAATCTGTTAGTATTGTGTGTAGTAAATTTCACACAAAACATGGTATTCTGTCATTACTCAAATTCCATAATCATATTGCAGTTATATTACATATTAATTTTGCACGTTGAACAGTATTTTAATGGAAATTCTTCATAAGGCAATAAATTCTATAAATCTGGTCTGCCACGCATTTGTGCCAAGTTTTGTTTAAGCAGACCAAGATATGTGTATACAAAACGGTTAGGACTTGAAAATAAAATTAAAAAATCGGATGTTCGATAATGTAGGTGAGATACTGAAAATACACCCCTTTAGCGTGGTCAGTCGAGCACTTCCGCCAAGGCGAAGCAAGACAGACCAAGATAGTTTCAAATAACTGATATTTCTGTACAAATTTTAGCTGGATGTTTCGTAACGTATGTAAGATACCTGTTTATGCAAGTAAATTATAGTAGGGGAGCCCAAGAGGGGATTTTGGGTGTTATTCAAGCGCGACAAAACAATATAAGGGAGGAAACCTTGCACCCTGTTATAAACGACCACCATATATGAACCCTTAATATACAAGGGTGCGTCTAGGGTAGCCAATCAGATTAGTAAAAAAAAATCGATCCTCAAATTAATTCGAGCTCGTCAGATTAATAGAAGGTAAGTTAATTACATGGAAAAAGCGTCAATTTCAATATTCTGACGATTTGATCATGATATAAGAGAATAAGCGAGTAATTAGTTTGCAAAAAAAAAACGTCACCTGGAAGTATTCGAGCGCGGTTATTTTTTTTTCAATTTGAAGGAAATCATGTAAAAATTACGGATATAATATAATCTGACGGTTTCTACAACGTAAAAAAGCTAAAATTATTGATAAAGTGAGGTACGTGCAAGTGCTGAGAACTATGTATTTCCCACTCCGCGCCTCTCTCCCCTTCTCACTCTTTCTCTATTTCTCACTCTCTCGCACCATCCCCCCACTACTTTCTGCGGCCATGATCACAATACAACGCGGTCGTGTTCGTACATTTGTTCTTTATTAACACTTCATTTACCATGAAACCATTTGAAATATTACCATTTGAAATATAAGCAATCGAAAGTCGTACATTTAACATTTATTCCCTATCCGTAGTTAGAGTAGTTAGAGTGAGCATTTTATTTAATAACAGCCATATTTTTCTTAGGATTGTTTTTAAAAACTGAGAATTATTAATTGAGGATATAACAAGTAATTTTTTTCAAAAAAAACGTAAACAAGCAGTATTTATTTTTTTGTAAATAATTTTTAAAGTTGGTGACTTGCGATGATTCACGTGAGTGGAAGTAAGTGAGCGATAGTCAGTAAAGAAAGACAGCACTAGTGAGTGAGAAAGAAAACAATAGCCATTGACTATTGGTGTCCTTTACATGTCACGGTACTACCTTAAGCTGTCAGAACAATGAAATTCCTCCACATAATTATCAGATTATAGGTTAGCACAACAAGGACATCGAGCTGAACTGTCTGCATATAAATCTGATGAGCTTGAGTATTTCAAGGTCACTATTTTTTTTTTACATTTTCAAAAATCGGCTGTGAGTTCTGACTGCATCCAAATCGTCAGTCTTTTGAATAGGATACCTTTTAGAGGTCACTTAACATTCCCCCTGAATATCTGATGAGCTTGAATAACTTTTTTTTTTTCATTTTCTACCCCTTCGTGCTGCCACCCCCGACTTGTAAGCCGTCAGATTAATACTTCTCTGTTACCGGAAGCACATAGGGCGTATACGATATTAATGTCTGACGCGTTCGAGTATTTCTTTATAATAAATTTTTTTTACATTTTTGAAAATCAGTACCTACTTCCCCCGGCAGTAAAAGAGCATATATCATATGAACTTTTTTTCTTTTTAGTATCTAATCTTTATGATCCAATAGGTTCTCGCAGGGCTCGAGTGACTTACCATTTAGCCTCTTTTCCTCCCCTACTATTACCTTCATTAAAGGTGTCCCGCCGGGATATGCTTAGGTAGACCGACGGGTCAATATTGTTTAGTATCTATCCTTTTCAATACAGCATGAATTAACCGGATGTTTGATGATGTGGACTTTCCGATGGTAGACTCCCATACTGTTAGACTGAACCAAAAAGCGGAGCGAGGTGGGAACTGTTTTCCTTTTTTGAAGTTATACTTCTTTAGGCGCGTCATCAAAAACTGATGAGAGTGAAATTTCAAGATACGCGCGCATCACTGTAACACAAAATTGTAACACAAAATTAACAGGATGAAGTTGCCCACTCAACCGAATTCAATTTCAAGATGCGCGCGCATCACTGTAACACAAAATTAACAGGATGAAGTTGCCCACTCAACCGAATTCATTAAGTCTCGAAAAATTTGTGAATATTAGTGAAAAAATTGTGCTAAAATACTTTTTCAAGTGCTCCAATATAATTGAGGTTAGTTATTCGTATGTATTATTTATTGATATAAATTAAAATATCATTATTTAATATAATTAATACTAAATATTATTAAATTATCAATGTTGAATATTTATTATTGGTTTTTTAATATTCACAAAATAAAGAAATAAATTTAATAGAACATTTAATAAAAAGTTCGTAACAAAAATTTAATAGATTATTTAAATATAATGTAAGACATCCGTTATTTGTTTTATTGTTTTTTAAAGATGCCAAAGAAGTATAACTTCTCACGCGGGTACATAAGTACACGCACCCATTTTTGTTCTATAGCTTATAATTCTATCTTCCTGTACATCATGAACGGCATAATTTCGTTTGAATTTGTCGAAATAATTGTGAAATATAAATGACGTGCCTGGAAAATACTTCTGATTATAATTATTTATGTACTTAATCGAATGAAATATTAAGGTATTTTAAGACTCACAGGTTCACTAATTAATGCCGAACACACGTAAGCAGCGATATAGAATTCACTTGCAGACACGCAATAAACAATAACTTTTGAACGTATTAATTTACGGTCGTTTCCTTTTGTATAGATCTTGAAGACATCCGCAACGTATCTCTCCGTTTTACGAGCGGCCGATCCTGCACACGAATCGAAACGTGAATTGGAACACTGAAAAACCATCAGTACTATTGTACGGAAAGCCTTTAGCAGATAAGCTAATGAACAATTGCAAAAAAAAAACGTTAAATTATCAAAATTACAATGAACTCTCATTATTTTTCCATATCTGGTAAAGAGTGGATCGATATAAAAAAAATAAAATTATCAAAACCGAAAAATAAGATCTTTTCAATAGACCATAACAAAAACATTAGTTTTCATACGATTTTGAAATCTAATCGTTGCCGAAATTAATCCTACAGTATAACTAATTACTGAATAGGATCAAACGATATAGTAACGATATGATAGTAGTGGTATATATAAGTGTAGGGATCGATGTTTGGCGGGGTTTCTCACACACAAACGACTAATACCTAGTTACGTATAAATATTATATATTTATTCAATGTCCTAGAACTATTACAACCCAATGATCTCTTTTAATATAAACTTTAACGGCATGCTACAGCTGTAGCCTGTGTATATATAATGGCGTCGATGGGATCCGTTTTTGCGGTCAACGTCTGTTTCCGCCGACTCCGCTGCTGCTGGTTGTCGTCACCGCCTTGAGCACTGGCGTGCTCCCTTGCGGTGACAGTCGGTACTGCCGATCCGGGTGCCACATAAGGTATGGGGTATTATGTATTTTGTGCAACACAGGATATAATTGATAACACATTTCTTATTTTCACCAAGCATTTTTTCAGTAATCGCATAACCCTGCAGAAGAACTTATTTTCTATCACGAAAATGTCACGATCAGCTCTCGAAAACCAAAAATGAAAATGTACATTTCTCGATTTTGAAATTTCTCACAAACATCACAGTGCAAGCTATTTCTTTCATGTTCATACTGATGCTATACGGGTCAAGACGCGGAATCTGTTATTGAAGTGCATACCTAATCTTGGAACTATATGAAAACTCAATGCTAAACTCGATCTGAATAACCACCCTAAAAATGAACTCTCTCACATCTGAGGTCTTTTTGCACTCTATAAAAGAAGACTCCGAAGACTGTAAGTCCCTAAAAAACTGAAAAAAATCACAATAGCAATTGCAGCTAGAAAAACTTGTAGGTATGATTTGCAGGATTTGCATCATGGAGGACCATTGGAAATGGAATTTCCCTGTTTTTGGCAACTTGTTGTTTATTCAAATGAAAGTTTTTACTAATAAATTGATACATACGAATTGCATGCGTCACCACCTCCATCTTGAATGCAATTCACATATGTTAACACCGCCATCTTCAATACAAGTAGCATTCGGCACCGCCATTATCGCGAATATAAATAGCATTTGTCACCGCTATTACGTTTAGGGAAGAACGTCGCGAGAAATCTTTTCTTTACTGCGGGATTTTCGACTTGAGTTCGATTTACAAACCTTGTGGTGTTTAGGTCTCGTTATGATTTCCCGTGCAGCTTCTCTCGATCTGGAACTATGTTGTGGATCGTGCCAACTATCGCTATGCGTGATTGAAATAATTCGTTTTAGACAACACTTCAATTTAAAATACACATTTATTAACAATAAGATGTTCTTTAAATAGATTTCCCGAGATTTGGTTTTACAATGTTGTTATTCACTTATTTAGTTATACTGAAGTTCGAATGTTCTGAATATGAGTATTCTATGATTCAGAATGATCTATAAAATTCTAAATTCCGAACTATTCTGAATGGTTTGAGGTCTAAATTGGTTCTGCAATTAATTTAGTTCTATTCTCTTCTGATGTCTAAAGTGAATCTCTGTTGCCTCCGTCTGGTCCGAAAAGGGTCTTCAATAGTGGAAGGTCTGGAAGAGACTCCTGATTGGTCTTTACCTACGTCAATGCAAGACGATTGATCTTGAAAAGGCCAATTGGTGCAGTCCTGACAAGATAGTTGCAAGAGTACATATTTGAATTCTGAAAATAATACTTCGTGAACAGCTCATCTTTTCTTTTCTCACGTTCTTTGCGTTTGGTCAGTGAAGGCTTATGAGCCTGAGTTCCGAGAATTTCGGTTGTACACCCACATGATCTATGTGGGAGTTGGAATTGAAGATATAAAGTCGAGAAATTAAGATAATATATATACTGCGTGGCTTTACATGAATGTAAGTTCGTTTGCAAAATAACGAATGGTATGTTGTATGCAGATTGTCGATGCGAGATCATTGCACACCAAAATGTTAACTGAATCTAGATCGATATGGATCTTAAAGGCTATGGTATAAACATCTGTGCTCTCTCGTGGTAATTGCACGTCGGTAGGTTACGATACAGAGAGGGTATCAACTCATTCAAAGAACTGCACGGTCGATACTCTAACATAAGCAGGAAGCTGTCATTGATTCCATCAATGCATTGGTTTCATCCATGAACTCGCTGGTTTACTGGAAGGAGGTGCAACGTCAGATTTCGCGTAAAAAACGAGACCCTCCGCCTCTTGCAATAATCGACTTGTTCTCTTTTTCACGCATGAGCAGAGTCACTACGAATCGGTTGTGCAGTTTTTGAGTGATATATTTGATTTCAAGTCCCCCTTGAAGCTTAGTAATTCATATAAAGCACGCAATCCGTAGATATCAAGAAATCCATACACCCCCTTTCTGGAGCCTATATCTCGGAATCTACTGATTTTTAAGACTTGTGTCCACGAAAACTTTTGTTCGGGAGGATGTGTACTATAACATACTAAAACTCTAGCCGTTTCCATAAGGATTTTGCGGAATCCGTTCCATCAGAATTTTGTCGAAATCTGAACATTTTCATGTGCAATTTTTAAAAATGA
Organism: Neodiprion fabricii; assembly: GCF_021155785.1. Lineage (NCBI taxonomy): Eukaryota > Metazoa > Arthropoda > Insecta > Hymenoptera > Diprionidae > Neodiprion > Neodiprion fabricii. The sequence goes on from NC_060239.1 coordinate 18,753,755, forward strand.
ATTCTAATATCTAATAAGCAGTTTTCAATTTTTGTAAGCTAGAAACCAGTGATTATAAATTCATCGATTTTTTTAAGGTTTTCAAGGTTATATTTTTGTACTAAATAATCGATAGCAATAATGGAATTTATCACCCTCGAGCATTTCCCAAATTGACGTAAAGACCTCACCTACTTTTTTTATGCAAACCGTTCAGCAAAAATGAAATTCTACAGAAGATCTGCTATATAGTAAAAGATGACAACTGCACGAAGAGCCTTGTGACGTTGCACCTAGAGTGCAAGCCACAACAAACCCCAAACCCGCGGAGAAGAGCCGAACGGGTGAGTCCCGTCCCGTCGGGAAACACCCGAAGGTAACCGAAGCCCACCGACGCTCGGCGGAGCCGAGCGCCAGCGAGCAGTACGACCACGGCCTGCGAAGCAGCAACTAGTCTAAAGGAGAGAAATCCACGAGAAGCGAAGAGGACGAGCGAGAAAGAGAGAGAGACACACCGACACTCACACCGTTACACATACACCGTTACCCACACACGCCGACGACACCAGGTTAGCCTGCATTCTACAGCCGATCTGCTCCTCCCCTCGCAATACCAACCCTTTCTACCTCACACTCCCCGCCACACTACACCACCCCCCCCCCCCCCCCCCCGCAATACCGACCCTTCCTACCTCACACTCCCCGTCACCCTACACACTCCCCCCCCCCCCCGCCGCGCGCGTATCTGTAAGTTAGGATTAAGTGACGCTAAGGGCTGAGGCGTGATCAGCCCCCGTTAAAGTCTACGACCCTTTTGTACCTTTGGGGTTAGTGGTCGGGTGATTGAGGTAGATGACACTGGTTTACTTTAAACCCAGAAGAATTATTTATTATAAAATACTTGATTAAGTTACGAAGAAAATGAATGATGTGATGTGATGTTGAATGCGCGCTGGCAGAGTTGATGAGCGCGGGTGACGGTTGAGAGGGCACGTCAGTCACTGTTGAGTGTCAGAGAGAGTGTCCGAGTCTTGTGTCTGCGCTGTGTCCGTGCATCGGTTTTATGCACGAGGAAACAGTTAGGAAGTAGGTGGATGGAAGGGATTTCTTGTCTGTGATAGGACGAAAAGGTACAAAGGAGATGACATGCAGAAAATATGGGGAAAACCCAGTAATTAGAAAAACGTGCCTAAAATGCGCATGCACGATCAAGTCATAAAACTTGGATCTGCATGCGGGCGGTCGAGTTGTAAAACTCGAGACGCGCGGCGGCGTCGGTTGTAAAGGCTAGGGTACAGAATTGCGGTGCAATAATTTAGGATTAGGGGAAATATGGATTTTTAAATGAATTTTGGATTTTTGGGATTTGTCACGTCCGGTTGTAATTTTCTGTCCAATTTTATGAGGCGAAGCCGCCACAGTACCCCCCTGCCAGTGATGAAGTCGCGATTAAATATGTTAATTGAATCCAGCTTGGTAGCGTTCGGTGAATCTGACTCGCCGCTTGGTCCGGCGATTGTTGTTCTCGTTCTGGCTTCTCTGGGTTTGAGCCGATGGTGCTGAACTGCTTGGCATTGGAGATTCGATCCCTTGTGGCTGTGGAGCTGTTTGGGGCTGCGAATCTGTTGGCTGCGGTGGAGCTTGTTGTGTAGTTCGTTCAGCAGTTGATTGAAGAGAAGCGTCTTGGTCACCTTCGTGTAGAATGTAAGCTGGTTTCAGACGATCAATGGATACAGTGATCTCTTTTCCTTTGTTGTTGATTACGAAGTCCTTGGTGCCGCGACTGATGACAGGATAAGGGCCATCGTATGGATTCTCAAGTGCGTTCTTGATAGCGTCGTGACGCAAGAGAACGTGGCTTGTTGTTCGCAAGTCCTTGAAAACGAAGATTTTGCGTTGACCATGCCGAATGACTGGAGTTGGTTGCAATTCTTGCATTCTTCGTCGAAGGTCTTTGACGTAACTGCTTGTATCTTCGGATTGTTGAGGTGTCGATGCAATGAATTCTCCTGGTAAACGAAGTGGTTCACCGTAGACCAATTCTGCGGATGTCGCTTGAATGTCCTCTCGCCAGGCTGCTCTTATTCCGAGTAGTACTATTGGGAGGCTGCGGGTCCATTGGTTGTTTTCATGGCACCGTATTGCTGCTTTGAGTTGTCTATGAAAACGCTCAACCATTCCGTTACTTTCGGGATGGTACCCTGTCGTACGTAGGCGTTGATTGCCTGAAAGTCGATTAATTTCGGTGAAAAGTTTCGACTCGAATTGCCGGCCTTGATCCGTGGTTACGCGATCAGCAGGTCCGAAACGGCAAATCCATCCATCGTAGAATGCACGTCCAACGGTTTCAGCTTCTTGGTCCGGTATTGGAAAAGCTTCTGGCCAGCGGGTGAATCGATCGACACATGTAAGACAGTATTTCATACCTTCTGACAATGGCATGATAATAATGTCGATGTGCACATGTTTGAAACGTCCGGAAGGTGCTTGGAAGTCCTGGATTGGTGATTTCACGTGGCGTGTAATCTTCGAACGTTGGCAGTTAATGCATGCTCTGGCCCATTCTCTGCAGTCGACTTTCATTTTCGGCCATACATAACGTTGAGTTATGAGCTTGACCGAAGCTTTTACGCCTGGATGTGCGAGATTGTGCACAGAATTGAAGGCTGCTCTCCTGAAGGGCGCGGTGAGAAATGGTCGCGCTTTTTTCGTTGAGAGGTCGCAGAAAATGGTGGCATTCGTTCCTGGAACTTGTATTTGTTTGAGCTGCAGTGGAGAGTCTGGAGATAAGTATTTCTTCAGTTCCTCGTCATCTTGCTGTGAGGCTTCGAGAAGAATGTAGTCCAGAGGTTGCGAAACTGCTTCGATGCGCGAGAGTGCGTCGGCTACAACGTTGTCTTTTCCGGACACGTGTTGGATGTCCGTGGAAAACTGTCCGATGAAGTCGAGATGTCGTGATTGTCGCGGAGAAGCTTTATCTAACTTTTGTCTAAAAGCATAGATTAAAGGCTTGTGATCCGTAAAAATTTGAAATTCGCGTCCTTCCAACATGTATCGGAAATACTTGATTGCCAAGTAGATTGCGAGGAGTTCTCGATCAAAGGCGCTGTATTTCTTTTCGGCTGGACTAAATTTCTTAGAAAAGAAACCTAGTGGCTGCCAATTTCCATCGACGAGTTGCATCAATGTTGCTCCAGCAGCGTTGTCCGATGCATCACATACTAGTTTGAGTGGCGCTCCTGCTTCAGTATGTGCAAGAAGAGTGGCTTTCGCGAGATCTTCTTTGGTTTTCTCGAAGGCGATGGTAGCTGCTGGTGTCCAGTTGACTTTTGCTTTGCCCTTGATGTTGTTTTGTAACAAATCATTGAGTGGAGCTTGCGTTTCTGCGGCTTTGGGCAGGCAAATTCTGTAAAAATTTACCATGCCAAGGAATTTCCTGAGTGCTTTGGCTGTGTCAGGCTGTGAATAATCGCGAATGATTTTCACGCGGTCTTCCAGTGGCTGAATTCCATGGGCTGACACTCTGAATCCAAGAAAGTTAACTTCTTCTTCGCCGAGAACACATTTGAATGGATTGACGACGACGCCGTACTGCTGTAACCTAGTGAAGAGAATGTTGAGATGCTCGAGATGTTGCTCTTCGTCTTCTGAGGCTATGAGGATGTCGTCGATGTATGGAAAGCAGAAGTCTAGTCCACGGGTAACTTCGTCCATGAATCTTTGGAAAGTTTGAGCTGCATTCCGAAGGCCAAACGTCATGTACGGAAACTCAAATAATCCGAATGGAGTGATGATGGCGTTTTTCGGGATATCGTCTTCGTAGACGGGCAGCTGGTTGAAAGCGCGCATCAAGTCGACGACGGAAAAGCGCTTTTTCCCTCTGAGTAGACCTACGAAATCTCTGATGTGTCTCACCGGGTATCGATCAGGAATTGTTCTCGCGTTCAGTCCGCGATAGTCGCCGCAAGGTCGCCAATCATTGTTTGCCTTAGGAACGAGATGAAGAGGTGCCGCCCAGCTGCTAGATGACGGGCGCGCTGTTCCAAGTTTTACCATCGCGTCAAATTGTTTCTGAGCGATAGAGAGACGATCCGGTGCAAGGCGTCGAGCTTTGTAAGCGACGGGCGGGCCTGGTGTTGTCTCGATGTGATGCCGAGTTTGGTGCTTGACCTGGGGAGCGCGTCCGTCCGGTCGCGTAATCTCCGGGAAGCTTGCAAGTAGCTGATGATACTTCGATGCGCCGGTGATAACTTTCACGCTGGGAATGATGCACTGAAAAAATTTACCTTGTGAAGTTAGCTTAGTTTCTTTGTCGATGAGTTGGCCTCCTTGAATGTCGACTAGAAGTCCGAAGTGAGACAGGAAATCTGCGCCGATGATTGGCTTGGAGACGTCGGCTATGATGAATCTCCATGGGAATTCTCGTCGTAATCCAAGGTTGAGAGACTGTGTTGTTGTGCCGTATGTGTGAATTGTAGAACCGTTTGCTGCTGCAAGTTCGTAGGTTGATTTCTTGTGCGGTCCTCGAGCGAGCGTTCGTGGATAGACGCACAAGTCAGCACCTGTGTCGATGAGGTATCGTATTTTTGTGTCGTAGTCGGTAATGAAGAGGCGGCGTGGTTTTGGGCTGGGCTCGCCGACCGCCATCAGCGAGTGCCCTGTGCGTTTCCCTGGAAATCACATGGAGATGTGCACTTCTTCGCTTTTTTTCCGTACCTGCGATGATACCAGCAAAGTTTCTCATCGTCCTCATCATCACAGTCATCAGATCGTCGTTTTTTGGATTTTGAGCGACTACGTGAGCGAGAGCGTGAGGAATTGAATGCTCCTTTTAGTGCGTTGATCTCTTCTCGTAGAGTGAGAGTTAGCTGAGCGATTTTGATACTTAACAATGTATCAAGTGATTCGTTCGGCTGCTGCACGGCTGCGATATTACGGCCTGAAGATGTTCCTCTTATGGCTTCCATGACTGAATCAGCGAGATCGGCTACATCATTGAGTTCGGCATTCTTTTGAGTGGCGAGCACTGCTTGGACCTGTGTCGGTAGGCCTTGTAGCCAGAGTTGTCGAATGACATTCGAAGGAAACTCTGTTCCTGCGAGATCGCGTAGATGCCGTAGGTATTGCGATGGTTTGCGGTCTCCGATCTCCTGGTGTTCAAGTAGTTGACGAGTTTTTACTTCTTGAGATGATCCCATGCGTTTGATGAGCTCGTTCTTCAGTGTTGTGTAAGGATTTTCACTGTCGTTTGTGTTAGAGCTTTTGATCCAGTTGCAGTTTGTTCGTTGATTGGCGGGGGTGTCATCTTGAGAATTTTCACTTGTTATGCAAAAAAAAAAAAAAATCACTTCAAACACACTATCCTTTTTAATACGGGGTCACCACTTTGGGGTTAGTGGTCGAGGGATTGAGGTAGATGACACTGGTTTACTTTAAACCCAGAAGAATTATTTATTATAAAATACTTGATTAAGTTACGAAGAAAATGAATGATGTGATGTGATGTTGAATGCGCGCTGGCAGAGTTGATGAGCGCGGGTGACGGTTGAGAGGGCACGTCAGTCACTGTTGAGTGTCAGAGAGAGTGTCCGTCAGTCACTGTTGAGTGTCAGAGAGAGTGTCCGAGTCTTGTGTCTGCGCTGTGTCCGTGCATCGGTTTTATGCACGAGGAAACAGTTAGGAAGTAGGTGGATGGAAGGGATTTCTTGTCTGTGATAGGACGAAAAGGTACAAAGGAGATGACATGCAGAAAATATGGGGAAAACCCAGTAATTAGAAAAACGTGCCTAAAATGCGCATGCACGATCAAGTCATAAAACTTGGATCTGCATGCGGGCGGTCGAGTTGTAAAACTCGAGACGCGCGGCGGCGTCGGTTGTAAAGGCTAGGGTACAGAATTGCGGTGCAATAATTTAGGATTAGGGGAAATATGGATTTTTAAATGAATTTTGGATTTTTGGGATTTGTCACGTCCGGTTGTAATTTTCTGTCCAATTTTATGAGGCGAAGCCGCCACATACCTTTCGTAGTTTAAGTCGACTCACCACCCCGATCGCAACACATGTACCCCCTCCCCCCTCACAAATATACACACCAAGTTTTACCTATTCTATCGGCCCCGACTTTCTCGCCCCGTCTCTAATTGTTCCCCCCTTCCACAGGATTAGTGCGGACTCAAAACCCGTCACAAATTGGCGCCCAACGTAAATTACCCACATTTTTACCCCAAATCCGAACAATTAAGAGACAAAACACAGGAATAAACGCTAACAAAGTACACATAGACTCACGAAACAAAGCTACACAGTCACGAAAATTTGAATAAAGACAGTTGAACACACACACTACCAAACACGATACACACAATGGCAGACCAAGGACACAGAGAACCGCAAAGCCTAGCGCGCGAACACATGGACATACACACACCCGAACGCAACCAAAACAACTCGACACAGAGCGAGCCGCGCGCGACACGAGATCAACAAACGCCGACCCAACCACAAGAAATAAATAGACGACACACGATAAACTCACCAAACGCAATAAATATAATTGATGCAGCTATCATAGAGAATACCCACAACTTACATAGTGCACAAATCCAACATCAAGAAAGCCCAGAACCAACAAATCCCACACAAACATACAATACAATCCCAACACCTACACACACGCAAACTAACACGGTAACAATCAGTCAAACGAACCGACACTTCACGGGAACAGACACATTTTTAGCCACCAACACACGTAACACACGACTTATACAAAACCTGATAGACCTCGGAGCACTACCAAGCGACAGAAACGAATACGAAGACCCACACATATACAGCACACAGTCAATACACCCCACAAACAATCAAAACACGACACACCTAAACCACACACCAAGCCCGAACAGCACATACTGGAATCAGCCAGCAATGACAATGAAAACAATACAAACATGGAACATAAAATACGCAGGAAACACAAACGAAGACATAGACGAATTTTTACAAAATCTCCGCGACTACCAAACGGGATATGAAATACACGATACACAATTAATCAACAACCTCAGCCTGATACTCGAAGGTGACGCAAAACACTGGTACAGATTAAATAGAGGCAAATGGCGAACACTGGAAGAATTCGAAAGAGACATTACACACGCATTTCAAGACATACAACATAGGGACAGACTGAAACAAAAAATCAAAAACTACGTACAAGGACCAAAACAAAAAATTACACAATTCCTAATACAATTTAGAACACTACTATCACAACTAAAACCACCATACCACCCACGAACACAATTAGACTTGGCATACAGAAACATGAAAATAGAATACAAGGCATACATAAAACCATACGACTTCGCGAACTTCGACCAACTGGAAATAGCCGCGAAAGAATGGGAAGCAAACATCGAATGGGAAAACACAAGACAAAAAATATTAAATAACTACACACACCCACGAGAAACCTACACACACCAAACACACCAAACATCCCATACAAGTACGCACACAATACATCCCATACAAGTACGCACAAACACAACCCCGCCCAGCATTACTCCCAACACCAAATATACCACCGGCACTCACAGACAACATACGACGAAACCAAACAAACCAAAACACGCAACAGACTCGATACCCCGCAATCACGTATAACTCACCACACTACACTCAGCAACAAACACAAACGAATTCAAACACAGGTACAACACCACGCAGATGCTTTAACTGCAACCAACCCGGACACTTCAGATGGCAATGCACACAGGTACAGAACCAGGGAAACGAGTAAGGGTTGACCCAGCAAGGGTGGAGGGCAGCCCCACAAACAACACAAACACACCCGAGACAGTAGCACCTACAACAGATAACAACAGAACGGAAAGTAGATTTCACATCAGAATCGAAATACACGGTCACGAATTTAACGCATTAATAGACACAAGCGCGATACACTCATACCTAGGCGCAGAAGTCATACAAATACTACGCAACACAGACACACCAATAGACGACACGCCCGACAGAACAGCTACAATGGGAAACGGAACACAGGTGACGATAGAAGAAGCAGTAACACTCCCAATACGCCTCGGCAACATGACAAAAAAAATTAATTTCGGATTAATACCAAACTTGGGCTCGCAATGTATCATTGGGAACAGCGGCTTAATGAGATTTGGAATACAAATAAATTATGGAAAAAACACATGGTCACTTATAGACGACCTACAGACACACTACCACATGCAAGCCAGACCACAAGAACTACCAACACCACTCAAAGAATACATACAAATACATCAAACACGAAAAATACGACACCAATCAACACAAACACACACAAAACAAGCAAAAGCAGCAGAAAAATTAGAAGCAACGAAACAACAAACGAACCCGAAAACAACAGAAAGATACGAAAACACAGAAGAAACAACCATAAAACAAAAACCACTAACACCAACACTACCCAGCACAAAGACACCACCGGAAAACACCCCCCCAAAAGACAACCCACAGAACACACAATTCACAAATCAAAAAATCATACCCACAAAGGCACAAACAACAGACGACACATAAACCGACAAAGAAACCGAACCACAGATATGCGCAGGAATACAAGAACTCACACAATCACAACACACACAACTACAGACGACAATACAGCAGCAAATCTCAACACTACCAGGCCAACTCGGCCTAACACACGTAATCAAACACAAAATAGACACACAAGGACACGCACCGATAAAACAAAGATATTATATGGTATCACCAAAAATTAGAGAAGCCATCCACACAGAAATAGACAAAATCCTGAGAGAAGACGTGATAGAACCATCAGAAAGTGAATGGTCGAGCCCAATTGTCATGATAAAAAAGCTAAATAACACATATCGCTTCTGTTTAGACTTCAGAAAAGTAAACTCAGTATCAAAAAAAGACGCATACCCACTACCATACATGACAGCAATATTAGACAAACTACGGACAGCACAGTACATATCAAAAATCGACTTAAGCCAAGCATACTTCCAAATACCACTCGACGAAGACAGCAAACACATAACAGTCTTTACAGTCCCGGGAATGGGCTTATTTCAATTTAAAAGAATGCCATACGGACTGACAGGCGCACCGGCGACATTCCAAAGACTACTAGACAGACTCATAGGCCCAGAATGCGAACCATATGCATTCGCATACTTAGACGACATAATAATAGTAACACAAACATTTGACGAACACTTACAAAGACTAGAATAAATACTCAAAAGAATTACAGACGCGGGACTAACAATAAACCCAGAGAAGTGCGAATTCGGATGCGCACAAGTAAAATATCTCGGATACATAGTAGACAGACACGGACTACACATAGACCCCGACAAAACACAACCCATAGAAAGCTACCCAAGCCCAAAAACAATAAAACAATTACGGAGACTAATCGGCATGGCATCATGGTACAGACGCTTTATACCTAACTTCGCACACATTACAGAACCACTAACACGACTACTGAAAAAAGACCAGAAATGGCACTGGGGGGAAGAACAAGAAAACGCAATGAACACAATCAAACACGCACTCACATCACCACCCATACTCGCATGCCCAGACTACACACAAACATTCACACTACAAACAGACGCTAGCGGAACAGGGATAGGTGCCGTACTAACACAATCTCTCGATGACGAAGAGCATGTAGTAGCATACGCTAGCCGTGCGCTAAGCGAGGCAGAACGTAAATACTCCACCACTGAGAGAGAATGTTTGGCGGTACTCTGGTCCATAAAAAAATTCAGACCATACGTGGAAGGATACCATTTTAAAGTTATTACAGATCACCACGCACTGAAGTGGCTTAGAGAATTAAAAAACCCCACAGGCCGACTTGCACGATGGGCACTAGAATTATTAGAATACGACTTTGACATTACACACCGAAAAGGTACAATGCACGACGTACCAGACGCACTTTCAAGACGACACGAAGACGAAGAACACATAGAAACAATAGAAGACACGACAGACAAATGGTACACATACAAGAAAACACAAGTACAAACACGCCCAGAGAAAAACGAATCATGGCGAATCAGAAACAATTAACTATACTTCCACCGCCCTAACCCCCTACACTCAAACCTCCTACCAGACACAAACCCATGGAAACTAGTAATACCCAAAGACAAAATAACACACATACTACACGAAAATCACGACGTAACACAAGCAGGCCACTTAGGGATCGAAAAGACATACCAAAGAGTAGCCAAAGAATATTATTGGCCAGGGATGTACAGAGACACAGTAAACTACATAAAAAAATGTGACACATGCCAAAGAATAAAAACAATACAAGCGCGACCGGCAGGGCTAATGGGTACTTGAATAATTGAAGAACCGTGGACAGTAGTAGCCTCAGACATCATGGGCCCACTCCCACTATCAAAACAAAAAAACCAATACATCATAGTTTTCGAAGACCTATACACCAAATGGGTGGAAATTATACCGATACGCAAAGCAAACGCAAAAACAGTAGAACAGACATTCCACTCACACGTAATATCACGATGGGGTACACCACGCATACTACTAACAGATAACGGCACACCATACATAAACAAACTTATACGCGAACTGACACAAAAATTCAATATAAGACACGCAACAATCCCCCCATACCACGCACAAGCCAACCCCGTAGAACGAGTCAACAGAACCGCTAAAACAATGATCCAAGCCTACGTAAACAACGACCACACAGAATGGGACATACACTTACAAGACTTACAATTCGCAATCAATACATGTACACACACATCAACTAAACACACATCAGCCTTTTTGAACCTAGGAAGGGAATTAAATCCTACACAATGTCTAAGAAATCAATTAGGGAACGACGACGAAATAGAATTACAAGACACAGACAGATGGACAGATCACCTGAGACGACTACAAACACTTAGAGACGAAGTACAGAGGCACTTAATAGAAGCCAACGAAAAACAAGCACACTACTACAACCTACGAAGACGAGACATTCAATTCAAGGAAGGAGACAGAGTACTGAAAAAGAACCATACACTCTCATCCGGGCCAGAAAGAACGGCAGCAAAGCTAAGTAAAAAATTCATAGGCCCATACATAATCACTAAGAAAATCTCACCCACAATATACGAATTGACAACAGAAAGCGGTAAAAATATAAGAAAATGTCACATAGAAGACCTAAAATTATATACATAATCAAATAAGCAATAAAAGAACCACGCCCGATAACACATCTCGAAAATAAACTAACATGTGTATTCACCCCACAGAACACAACATGGAAAACAAACAACCGAGAATACCGGCCCTGATGACACTGCGACTGACGAGACCGACAACAACAACAACAAACACAGAGAGAACACCACTACTACAAACACCAGGACAGGCCCCACACCCACACAGATACGGACGCGACGGCACACACCAGACAGAGACCCGACGAACTCTACTACCGACGCCCACCACACACATACAGGTAACAAAGACCGCCACGACAACGACACACATAACAACCACTGCACCCACAGCCACCCAGAGACACTCTCAAACACACACACACATGACCACACACACAGTTACACTCTCCGGACCAAGGCAATGCCCAAAATGCAACGGGCTGGTCCGGGACACTAAGTACCCACAACACGTACAAACCTGCACACACACTAACACAGACACACAACACCCAGCACAAATTGTCACACACCCACCAACAGTCACCCAAACCACACGAACCACAACCACGCACACGACTATACACCCACCCACCAAGAAACAAACACCCCACACAACCACACACCCCACATCGACACCAACACCACGACACACACCACCCCCCGCATCACCCCCTCTATGGACACGCACCAGACTCACGAGACCACAGACAACAGAATACAGGATCCTACAAACATTCGCCAACATGGACACACACACGCAGAACCAACGCAGACAAGACAGACATACAAAAACACATAGGACCACCCCCAGAAATAATATCAATAATTGCTAACCTACAAGCGACAAGCACCCTGGACGACGAACTACGGGCACAAAGAGACAGATACATGACCAGACGGGCACACCAACATACAAACACAGACGAGACAGAAGCCAGCACCTCCACACACCAACCACACACCACACATCAAACAGCACCACACAAAACACAACCTTCAAACACACCAGACACCGACACCGACACAGACTCCACCACCTCCACCGCAGAGACAGTTATACACATCGAAACAACACACACAACCACGCCACAGACACAAACGACGGACGACGACACAGACAATAACACCGACACCACCTCACTCACCGACACAGACGAACATACACAAACACCCCAACCAACCACACACACCACACGGGACTCAAGACGATACAAACAAAAAAAAAAAAAAAAAAAAAAAAAAAAAACCGAAAACACTAAATACACTGACAACACCAAACCGACAGACGAACAACGACGGACGGAGGCCAAAGAAACAGAACACAACCCATAAAAAAACTCCAACGCAGAATCACGGAGAAGCAACCACGAGCCACAAGGAACAAGGAACAACGCAAAAACTCACCAAGACCCACACCGACGAGAGCCACCGAACCGAAATCAAAAATTTAAGTATAAATAGATTAAGAAAAACACCCGAGTTAGTACAAAATAATATAAGAATAGGATAAGTTAGTATAAGAGAAAAGGCAACATTTTGATAAATACACAAGAGACCAAGTAGAATAAGTAGATATAAGACAACCAACAACCCCACACCCAACGCACACCCCGCAAATACAACCCGACCCACATCCCCTAACCCCGACAGATCGGAGCAAACGACCACAGAAAACACAGACGAAATGACCACAAAACCCGCCACCGAAGCCGGCTCACCCTATAGGCCTCGCCCCGCGTGGGGAGGGGGGAGTTGTGACGTTGCACCTAGAGTGCAAGTCACAACAAACCCCAAACCCGCGGGGAAAAGCCGAACGGGTGAGTCCCGTCCCGTCGGGAAACACCCGAAGGTAACCGAAGCCCACCGACGCTCGGCGGAGCCGAGCGCCAGCGAGCAGTACGACCATGGCCTGCGAAGCAGCAACTAGTCTCAAGGAGAGAAATCCACGAGAAGTGAAGAGGACAAGCGAGAGAGAGAGAGAGAGAGAGAGAGAGAGAAAACGAGAGAGACACCGACACTCACATCGTTACACATACACCGTTACCCACACACGCCGACGACACCAGGTTAGCCTGCATTCTACAGCCGATCTGCTCCTCCCCTCGCAATACCAACCCTTTCTACCTCACACTCCCCGTCACACTACACCACCCCCCCGCAATACCGACCCTTCCTACCTCACACTCCCCGTCACCCTACACACTCCCCCCCCCCCCCCCCCCCCTCCGCGCGCGTATCTGTAAGTTAGGATTAAGTGACGCTAAGGGCTGAGGTGTGATCAGCCCCCGTTAAAGTCTACGACCCTTTTGTACCTTTCGTAGTTTAAGTCGACTCACCACCCCGATCGCAACACATGTACCCCCCCCCTCACAAATATACACACCAAGTTTTACCTATTCTATCGGCCCCGACTTTCTCGCCCCGTCTCTAATTGTTCCCCCCTTCCACAGTATTAGTGCGGACTCAAAACCCGTCACAGCCTTCAAGAAAAACCGAATCATTGTAAAAAATCACAGCTTGCTTGTAGTACTAATTCTGTATAAGCGGTAAAAACATCGTTGCTGTTGAAACGTACACCACTAACAATAAGTACACAAAAGTAAGATCTCAACGTTTATCTACAACATAAGACAAGAAAGAATACTCATGTGTAATTGGAAAATTAATTAAATAATGGTATGAAATCACCGTCTGTATTTTAACATTGAGTGAATAAAAATTACTCCACATCGTCACAGTTATTTCAGATAGTAGTAGATGCTGGGCGAACACATTTCTTCCCCCACTCACTTCGGCAACTGTACACTTGGGAACAATGAATCTGAGACGGCTCATTTTTTACACTAGACAGTTATGTTGGCAGCACAGAAAAACCTACAGCGCCATAGTGGGCCGAGCGCGAAACAAACTCAATCTCAATAAACATAAAATAACCCATGACCGTCGAATCTATCCTTAGAATACCGCGGGGATAATGACTTGTTGTCACGGTCTTATAGACTTCCTATATAACGTAGCGTGTCCATCTTGAAGCCTGTGTTTCTCAATTTGTACACCAAAGACCGGAGCGCTGCAATTTCTGAGGCCGATGTGCAACAAAGAGAGGAATATTAGAGGAAAGAGGTTAACGGATTGTAAATAAAGAAACAGTTGCCGCGCATGCGTACTAAGTAGGCCTCACCCTCACTAGCGCTAGCGGCGAAAATTCACAACATCGGCTTCATTTTCGAGCACGGTTTCACAGCCGGAGTGCCCAGACCTGTGTATACGACCGTGCTTTTTGGGTTGACACGGTCATGGGTTATATTATGTTCGTTGAGATTGAGTTTGTTTCGCGCTCAGCCCACTATGGCACTGTAGGTTTCTCTGTGTTACCAACATAACTGCCTAGTGTAAAAACTTAGCCATCTCAGATCTATTGTCCCCAAATGTACATCTGCTGTTAAACATGGCTGTTAAATTATATAACTCTTGACTTAAGAGTGAACCACCGTGGCCACTATCTTTGTAGTCGACGGCAGAGTTGACTGGTGGTCAACGTAGGAACTTCCTCGGTCAGGAGCGTATATATATACAAAAACATTTATGGTGTCTTCGGGGTCCGAAATTTCTAAAACTTTTTTTGAGGATAACATGTGCATAACATTAATTCTTTGGTATCAAAGACTGATTCACTTGTAACAATATGCAGTTTTTTCCTTTTATATCTATGTTGTATTCCGGAACAGAAAACTACTTCACATCTAATCAACGCATGTAACAGCATGATCAATTTAAAAGAATAAGTCAATAACAAACTTGTTGACCATGCATTCATAGTAATATTTGCTTACACAGAGATATGTCGTTATTATAATATCGTAGCCTTATAATGGTCTTTGAAAAGAATAGGATTACCAAATAGATCCATCAATATTTTTGAATAGAATAGAAGTACGCATTTATGTTAGTATGCAGGATAATTACTTGTCAATTTTTTTTATTCCACTTACATTAGTTACAAAAATTTGCAACAAATGTTTTCAAAAATAGTTCAACAAAAATATTATGCATCATGAGAGTGGTCCTTAGAAAGATTATGTGGAAAAGATCTCCAGATCAGCTCGAAAAAAAATGATATAAATTCTTTGAATATTGAAGATAAAAAAAAAAACACTCGACAACAATGATCGATCGCCAACTTCAATAAACGAATTTTAATTAATGACTTCCAACTATTAACTCCTCCATGTAAAATAACTAGAAGATTGACATTGACTACCGTCACTCAAAGAACATTGTCTCCACTAATTGTAAATTGTGAATTCGACTACATCTTAGTCCACTTAATTATAAAAAAAGGTAAATAACACTTAAAGCCATTCTTTTTTTAATTAATCAAAATGTTCTTACTAACCAATAATATATAATAGCCCTAAGAGTATTACATCTACAATATTTAATGTCTGATT
This sequence comes from Neodiprion fabricii, assembly GCF_021155785.1. Lineage (NCBI taxonomy): Eukaryota > Metazoa > Arthropoda > Insecta > Hymenoptera > Diprionidae > Neodiprion > Neodiprion fabricii. Next base: position 18,769,451 of record NC_060239.1, read on the forward strand.
ACTTCTAGTATTATTATTTATAAAAAAATTTTTTGTTGTTCTTGACAGTTAAATAAATAATTCGTTCTGAGGAGGGCCCATATCCGGGTCGAAACGTTACCTAAAAATACGTTTACTTAATTGACCGATCACCAAGATTCTGTAATAGAATAAATGAATAATGAGTGCGAATTGGGAATAATGACTGATTGATCTGTGAATAAATTATAAATGATTCGTCTATTTTTTTATCTTCAATATTCAAAGAATTTTTCTGTCAAGGTTTGAATTGTTTCAGGAGTGTCAATGTACCAAGCTATGCTTTTTCCTCATTTCCCCGTTTGAATAGAAATACTGTTCAAGTAACTGGTGTAATAGGTCATTTTTCACATAGATTTTTCATCATTAGTGATTATTAGCGGTTCCTACGCAAATTCGAAACTTAAAATGAATTTATGCTCACAGGCACCCTTTCTAGTTCTAGATCTAGAAGGTGCTGCACCGGTTCAAATACAAAAATGACCTTTTTCAGGATCACTCTAATAATCATACTGAACAATGCTGATCAATGAAATTCAGAAAATCATGTGCAAGTTATGTGGTATGTTGAGCCATGTCTACTCATCAACCAAAATGATCACGAAGATCTGTACACTCACTCCATATCATCTGCATCGCATTTCCACATCTGCAGAGTATCACCTTTAGGGTTGTAGTTTTCCCACATCACACCACACCACACACATCGCACCATTTTTGAGCTGTTACCATACACATTCTGACTCCTTCAAGGTTGTCTTACTGTATTCGCTTCGTACAATTTTGTACATTTTCAACTCAATGCTTTCATGGAGCCCTTGCTGAATTCATTTTGTGCCTTTTGAACTTCTAGGCTGTGTTCAAGCCATCAAGCGAAAAAGCTGCAGATCTCAATCATGTTTAGTCTATGCCTGGTACAGCAGAGTCTTCTGAAGTTGAAGGTACCTTGTCTAGAAATTTAAAACAAATCTTCATAACGCTTTCGAGGAAGCACGGCTGTTATGCGCTATAGTGTAAAATTACGTAGCGTATAACATTTTGTAGTCGTAACATATAATGTATGCAAATAAACTATAATCTAAGGTTTTTTAGATTTATTACGTTACTTCAATTTATATCATAACTGGAATAATTAAAAAAATTGTTAGTAGTTGAAATTTGGTATTCGGATTCTTTTCCATCGCAGCACTCAACTTTGAGTACGACTCTGGGGTGTTGAATTGCACAACAGCCCCAGCGCATCGAGCACTGTAAGAATTTCCTTTTCGGCAATGAATACGCTTGCCTCCGATGAACTTGCTGACGATAGGATTGTAGCTTTCGACAGTGTTACTGGTGACATTGTACAGCAAACTCTCGGCACGTCAACCAAGTTGTGTAATCGCTTCAAAGATCCTGTCATACAATTCTAGCTCAGTCAAAACTGGCACAATTTTTTCTTTGCCTTCTTTGGATTACTACTTCACAAATGTTAAATCGATTATTTATGTTAATAAAATTCAAACTTCTGACCAGAATTATAAACTGTAACTGCAGTACCTTTTACCAGTTTTTCTTCCACTAGGTGACATATTTCATGATTCAAACTTTCTTTTCGTAATATTGGAGCTAAAATATTTATCCCCGACATTTGACGGCAAGTCTGACAAAAACATTCCATCTCAAATCGAAAGCAGAATAATGAATAATGTTCTTCAAAGAATTTGTCAACGGATCTCATTATCGCTTTTCAATTATACGTCGGTAGACATTTTCGTCAGAGGTAAGCAATGATAAGTTTTAGGTTATGCGTGCAAATTACGTTTCATTATTCTCACGAGTTATTCGAAATTGATATGCATCTCATATGGCCACCACGACGATCTCGCAAATTATAATAAATATAAATACTTTCACATGTTTGGTTCGAATACACTAAGACCTCGATAACTGCAACTGCGATAACTGCAACAATCCCCACTATGCGACGCATATCCGGTCGGTGTGGCGCGTGGTGGGAGAGTGCCGGCCTCAAGCCGGTATTCTCGTAGCACGATTTTTGAAATAAGGGCGCATTCCGGGGCTCCTCAGACGTTATATATACGTATGTACATACGAGACAATGGCGATACCGACGAAAAGTATAACCTATTTCGACCGAAGTAAAATAGTTGAAAAATTGGACCAAGGAATTTCTGGTGTAGTAGTAGCAAAAAAATACGGAATATCCGCTTCAACTGTGTCCCATAAAAAAAAAAAAACAAAAACGGATTTACTAGCTCTCACTCTAAGCGAGATCTCGAAGGTGATGAAGAAAGAAAAATCGTTCAAAACGACACGTTTTCCTGATCTCGAAAAAGCTCTTTATTCATGGTTTCAACAGAAACGTAAACTTGCAGAACCTAAGTGGTCCTATATTACGTGAAAAAGTTTTAATATTCAATGAAAAGTTGAGTGGCCCGAAGACATTCAAGGTATGTATATTTAATCTTATTTTTTTCTATCAATGTCAATTTTTCATCGACAATGGGACATAGGATGTATCATCCTTATTGATAAAACAATTTGTTTTTTAACAATGTGTTCTTTGGGCCGAAAAGGATAATTACGACCGTCAATGTATGTATGTCACAATACAAATACAATGTATGTAATGCAAGACAAATAAATTCTTATTAAGCATTCGAGGTGTTTTTTTTAACTCGCGGCTGTTAAAAATGTTTATTTTTTTTTAGTTTATGTACTGCATGGCAGATTTTAATTTTGTCTTTTTAAAGTATTTAATGAAAGCGAATGAAATGTTTTTTTTTTAACAGTCGGTTACGGTGATTTTTTTTATTTCGCAAGTTTTAAATTGTAAAATTACATATTACCGAATGCATTTGAAAAAATGTTTATATATATTTGTCATGATTGTAATGTACATATTAAGTAGTTGACGGTTTCTTTATACATAGAATGTAAAAAATAGTTTGGGTACTATATATTTGCAATATTTTGAACTCTGATAATAACACGGAGAAAAATAAACCGTAGAGGTTACTTCTACGCAGTAATGGTTACTGCGTCACCGTAATAGTTACTGTTTGGGCCTGAACGATTTTTGCGTTCACTGTAACCATTACGGTGACGCAGTAACCATTACTGCGCAGAAGTAACCTCTACGGTTTATTTTTCTCCGTGTAGTACTCTGGGATAAATTTTGCGAAGAGTTAATAAAATATTTTCACGGTTCTTCGTTTGTAAAGGCCAGCCTTGGATGATTGGCCAAACTCAAACAGCGGCAAGGTATCCGGCAACTTTGCATTAAAAGAGAGAAATGATCCGCCGATACTGAAGCCGCAAATGATTTTGAGGGAAAATTTGGAGAACACATAGCTACAAATGGATATGCTCTTGAAAATGTCTACAACGCAGACGAAACTGGTTTACCGGTGGTATGCAAGGCTCAGAGTAGTGCGTGGATGAATCGTACCCTATTTTTCGAATGGTAATCTATAATTTTTTGATTTTATTCATCTAGATTGAGAAAAAAAATTCGTTGGATTGATTAATATTTATTTGAATACATCCAAATGAATATTTTTTTTATATTGACTAAAATTTTGTCATCTTAAGGTGCTGCTGACCTGGATCTAAAAGTTGTAATCGATCGAAGTGTCCTCTGCGTAAGTTTCTTCGGTTCCAAACCATTCGAAGGTGGTACTCTCCACCGGGGAGTAGCGCAACACAATATTAGACAAAACGCGGTCGGTAAAAGGCCTGAATCTGAGTCAGTAACCATACCAACAGGACCGAGTCGAATTTTGCATGCAAATAATGACGTCATGCGTGTAGCGACTGCATCACGACCGAACTGATTATTTTGATAGTTTTACGGTGAATATAGCAAATTCCATTTCGTGTTCCGTGAAACACCCGTGAATATGGGACATTCTTTGACGAATCCGACAGATTTAGATAAAAATCGACCGACACAATTTTGATGCAGCTTAAAATTTTTTCATGGGTTCTATATCGAAAAAATTGGGATACGTATTCGAGGGTTTTTTTATTTTACATATTTCGTAACATAGAGGGGATCGAAAATTTGATAATTTGGTGTTTTTTGGCATGGAGACTCATTTTCAAAAATTCATAAAGCCAGTTCTATTTGAGTTGAAAAGTTCGTTTTTTCAACCCGAAGCTAATAAAATGAATTTTAATATTACAATTCTTTTATTCACGATTATTACGAAATTTATGTCGTTATAAATAATTGATATGTTTAAATCGATTTTTAATAATTGCCTTCACCTCGTAGCGAGTTCTCAGCACAAACTTCGTATTCTACGTCAAATTATCTATCAATAACACATTTTTATTTGATGGAGAAATTATTATTACTGTAGGAAAAAATTAATTTATCCAGCGCGGCACGTCACATCGGCGTGCGGGTTCAATTGCACGCCTCATTATCTTACCTCGTATCGTTTTCCTCTGTAATATAGATGATTAATGTATATTCTCAATTGAATAATAATATTTAATAGCAAATAAGACTTTGTAAAAAATGTAACAAAAAAATAATAAAATACAAAATATTATTGAGTAAGAATTTCTTCTCTGCATGCACGATGTAAGGAGACTGTAGTGTGTAGATGTTTATGTTTACCCCTTTCAATCCTTCGCTTCCGATGAGAAGCCCGTAAGACAGCAATGCCGTCTAATAAATGAGATGCGAGTGTGCAAATCATTAATCTACGAGAGAATTTTTGTTGAGAAAATGTAAATTTGAACAACTGGTGAATTTGAAAAATTAACGACGGAGCCAGGAATCGAACCTGGAATCTAGCGATGCTTTACCGGAGACTTACTCCACTAGACCACCTAGCCGCCCTGACTCTGTTGTCTTTAATTTCTCTCATAACCAGTGAGTTCAAATTTGTTTTCATGTGCCCGATTTGTATGAGTAAGAATTTCTTCTCTGCATGCACAATGTAAGGAGACTGTAGTGTGTAGATGTTTATGTTTACCCCTTTCAATCCTTCGCTTCCGATGAGAAGCCCGTAAGACAGCAATGCCGTCTAATAAATGAGATGCGGGTGTGCAAATCATTAATCTACAAGAGAATTTTTGTTGAGAAAATGTAAATTTGAACAACTGGTGAATTTGAAAAATTAACGACGGAGCCAGGAATCGAACCTGGAATCTAGCGATGCTTTACCGGAGACTTACTCCACTAGACCACCTAGCCGCCCTGACTCTGTTGTCTTTAATTTCTCTCATAACCAGTGAGTTCAAATTTGTTTTCATGTGCCCGATTTGTATGAGTAAGAATTTCTTCTCTGCATGCACGATGTAAGGAGACTGTCAGGGCGGCTAGGTGGTCTAGTGGAGTAAGTCTCCGGTAAGGCATCGCTAGATTCCAGGTTCGATTCCTGGCTCCGTCGTTAATTTTTCAAATTCACCAGTTGTTCAAATTTACATATTCTCACAAGATATTATTGTGTCAAATAAAAAATCAATTTATTAAGATTTCAATACATTATTTTTAGTTAATAAGTACCTCGTCCTGCAGTACGTCGCAGAATATTTACATTTATTCTTGAAAATTTGTATGATTCCAACCTCTCCTGAAGAATTGGAAGCAGAGCAATTCTCATTGTGTCAAAAAAAAAACGGTTGTACAAATTTTTAAACGAAAAATACTATACATATTAAAAGTGAATGTAAATATTGTGAGACGTAACGCAGAACGAGGTGTTTATTAACTAATAATAGTGTATCAAAATCTTGGTAAATTAATTTTTCATTTGCCACAATAATATTTTTTTGTTTTATTATTTTTTTGTTAAAGTTTTTATAAAGTCTTATATGGTAATAAAGAATATTATTCAATTAAAAATATAGAGTAATCATTTATATTACAGAGGGAAACGATACGAGGCAAGATAATGAGGCGTGGAATGGAACCCGCGCGCCGATGTGACGTGCCGCTCCACATAAATTAATTCTTTTCCTACAGTAATAATAATTTCTCCATCAAATAAAAATGCGTTATTGATAGGTAATTTGACGTAGAATACGATGGTCGTGCTAAGAACTCGCTACGAGGTGAAGGCAATTGTTAAAAATCGATTTAAACATATTAATTGTTTATAACAGTATAAATATCGTAAAAATCGTTAATGAAAGAATTGTTGTAATAAAATTCATTTTATTAGGTTTGAGATGAAAAAAACGAACTTTCCAGCTCGAATGGAACCGGCGTGATGAATTTTTGAAAGTGAGTCATCCAAGCCAAAAAATACCAAATTATCAAATTTTCGATCCCCTCTATTTTACTATAGCCAAATCAAAAATGTGTCGGTCACAAAAGTGTTCGGTTGTCAAAGAATGTCCCATATACATTAAAACATGTCGCGCAATATTAATTTTACACAGCACGAAGTATTTTCAAAATGATTTCATAAATATCACCATTCACCATTTGTAGATATTTGGAAATATACTTCTCGCAAAAATTAAGGGAACAACAAAATTTTCGAAATTTTTAGGTGATTTTCAACAGGTTGTATTTCAGTGAAAAATGGTCGTGCAAGAAATGAAAAAACAAAGCTTTTGAAGCTTGAAGATTCTAGTTTTTGAATTTCTTGGTTAAAAATTTTTCGAATCACTATTAGCCATGCAATCCTTGGATAAAGCACGAAGAAAAAATTTTCAAAACTTTTTACATTTTTTTTTTCGCTCTACGGGCATGGAAAAATTTTTTCGAGCTAAACCAATGCATAGGTCGCATAGCCTGTTTATTCAGCTTCAAGATGCTTTTTTTTAAACCTCGATACGACCATTTGTCTTCGAGATATCGAATTTTGAATGCCAAAGGATCCTTTTTCACTCAACTGCCGATATCTCTGGAACTACTGGTCGCACAGCGAGCCGAAGGGCAGTTTCTTTTTCTGCAGAAAATTTCCTACAAAAATCTGTCATGGTTGATGTCGAAAAAATTTTTTTCCACCAGTAGCGTTAACGTGAAAAAAGAGCAAAAAAATGCCATTTTGCCTTTTTTTGAATAATCGACTGTATCTTCGTCAATATTGGGGGAAGAGCTTAGGTTAGAAGGAAATTTTACAGCCTAATGTACCCCAAAGGTCCCCCTAAATCGGTAGATCGATCGGTTCAGCGGTTTTCCTGGACCGATTGATTGAAATTTTGACAAAATTAAGAGAACAAGGTTCCTTAAGAAACAAAAACCTTGTTCCCTTGATTTTTTGAGGTAAGTTATCGAGAATTCCTGCGAAAAAAACTAATTCAATCGAATTGAATGAATTAATTTGAACTAACAGAAGAAACAAAAAGGAATTAATTGAAATCATTCAGATATTCACTAGAATCGGAGTGTATTATCGAGAATTGATGGTAAAAGTACTGAATTAATTGAATTAAAAGAATTCACTTGAATAAAGTTAAATTTAGTTGAATTAATCTAAATTAACAGAATTAAGTTGAATCAAATGAATTATTCTGATTTATTTCAACCTGCGGAGTTAATGTGGCAATCAAATGTTAAGTTATTTCCCCCTCGACTTATATCTTGCCTGAGCCTATTCGTGGATTGTTGACTGTCGATAAAAGATCTTATGAAATAACCGTATCGATACGAATGACAAATCAGCTAAACTTCGGGTGACGATTGATTTCTTATTTAGACGCAATGATTAAGTATGCGAGGATTCGTCGTTACGTACGTATAGCAGGTATTCCGTATACCCACCAAATTACAGACTCTACGAGCCTGACCATTTTACATTTCATCAGTTCAATTGTTGTGCCAATCGTCACATGAAAGAAAGGCTGATTTTCATTCAATAATTTATCAGCCCAATTCAACTGTCCTTTGTTAATTTTTCAAGCTACTTCGTGAACGTGAACTTTCGTATCGTAAGAAAAATTCATACAAACTCAGTGATGTGAAATTATTATTTCAACGATTTTGTATAGTATTTATCTGTTTTTTGTTTTTCATTTTTCTCACGGTGGTTTTATCAAATCTAAATAATTTTATCGTAATCACGATAGAATGTCGTTGGTCCGGCCATTGATTAGCCGAGGCTCCGGGGTATAAATGTCATAAAATAAGGCACCGAACTCGTTAGATCGGTCCACATCAGTCGAGTAGTCCAGTCGGAACGTACACGACTTCATTCGACAAGGAACTAAGGCTCGGCAATTCTTTGACTGGTTAATTAGATGCCAAGTAAGAAGATCTGTAAGTTTGCCCTAAAAAATGATTCCAGATATGCCGACAATTTTTTCTAGATATTTCAAAATTACGTAATTCAGCGTGGTTTTTTTTTTTTTGCTCATTTTAGAGAAAAACTGTTCCCACAAAAGTTGTCCATCGTATTGCCCTCAAATTAGACTTATACGAAAACCACAAATCATTGTTAGTTTACTTGTGAATTGCCGCTAGGCACAGACATCGAGCGTGTTGTTTAATTGCTGTCATAAATTCAGTGAATTTTCAATGCCATGTCCTGAAACTCATCCGACGTGTAGAACAATCTTTTCTTGATATTCTAGTTCTGATTCGATGTTTTAATGTTGGTAGCAACGAGGAAATGAGAATGGTATAATGATCGTTTGTTCTTTACAATCTAGTTTGTTACTGAATATTTGTTAAACGCTTTTTTTTTAAATCCAGCTTATTTTTTATTCCAGAACGTAACGCAGTACGCAAATCATTACGTGTAAGTGCACGTTCAACCCACTCGTTCGACTATACCCTTATCTTGCGGTCATGCCAATTAAATACTGAAAAATGACAGTTACCAATTTTTTTTACTACTGACACAACATTGCGAAAAATCGAAAAAAATGACGGAAGATCACATCACAGCAAATATTTATACGGTAAAAAGAAGAAACTGATGCCGTTCTAAAATCCACCGGAAATCAGCGATCTGAATGTTCAAAAATTTTTAGAAGGTGGAATTTCTTAAAGGAAAATCCAAATAAAATTCTCGATATGTACACATGGCTGCTGGGTCTGTGTTTTTATTTCAAATCTTCTGAGTAGCAATATCGGAGTCATCGTGAAAAAACTGAAAATCACGTTTTATGCGCTGACTTCGAGCCAAATGGAGCTGGCAGGCTAAAATTTGGTAAGGGTCAGTCACTTACCACACTGAGAGAAATTTTTAGCTTCGATTACCGTTCAGTTCTTAACTATTTTCATTCTCTACCACAATCGAAAAATATTATAGTTCTAGATGAAAAATGAAAATTACTTTTTTAGCTGTAACCAGAAAGTCTAGTATCCCTTACTATACTTTTTCATTACGATCACTATCACTACATTTTCTTGTAACTGTTGTCAAAATTTGATGCTTTGTGCAACAATAAATTGACTCTAAAGCCTTGTTCAACTAAAAAAGTACAGTAAACCGAACAAATTGATTTTGCGTTGCAATTACCAAAAAAAGGATCGACAATAGCGCAAAATGATTACGTGTACCTCGTTCTTCGTAATTTCAACAATATTCAAAGAGTTTTTTTTAACGATACGTGTTTTACTGATTTCTTCTAGTTACTATAACAAATTACATTTCTTTCAGTGCACCACAAATTCGCAGAATTTGTTTCGAGAGAGTGCACTTTCGCATGCTTAATCAACTATGCCCCTCACAATACATTTCCCACGCGAAAGTGTGGCCGAATAAAAAGTTTGTTAGTCTTAACAGAATATTTCAGCATTTTTTTTTTTTTATTTCCAATCAAATTTCATAACTCTTCACTCTTCTTAACTTGGTTGGAAGAACGCAAAAGCATTTTTCGAGTTCATTAAATTACGTAGTATTGTGTAAAATTCGGTAGGCATTTGTTATACTGTATTTGGAATTCACTGAACATACTGCTGAATTTACCTGACAAGTTTACAAAGGAATTCGATTACAGTCCGTTAAAATAAAAAATCTACTGTGGCAAAACTAATCGGTATTTATCTCTATTAATTTCACTGTACAATTTAGAATAAAATACTGTGCGTGACCCGTCCGTGAAATGTTTTTGACTCGTACTTTGATTTACTTATGATTTCAATACGAACTAAAGGTGCGAGCCGTTTAACTCGTTCTCGCGCGTACGGAAATCTTCGTCCTAGCCCTAAAAACACCTACTTTACGGGCATGCCTCTAAAAGTACTATTGAAGGTAAGATCGTCGGCTGCCTGGCTCCACTGGTCGCCGATAAATGACCATAGACTGAAACTGTAAAAACAATTGCCATCCCGAAACATCGGGATTCGTAAGAGTCATCCTCAGGTAAAATAGAAACTTGATTCTGTGTCAGAGTTACATAATGATTATTTTTTAGGTGTTGAATTCTCGTCCGCCGATGACGTGATGTATAAAAAACGGGCTATTGCTTCTCTCCGAAACAGCTACTATTGTGTTATTGTAGTTCAAGAACTGAGAAAAAAATTTTAAAAAAAACCTATTACCGTTTCACAAATTCTATCTTTCAAGCGAATGAAGATATCATCAAACCCTCAGATATTCATTTTTCATGTGCGTCATGAAATCAAGAGCCCTGGGAAATAATAACCGGCCACGGTGTTTCGATTTTTCACCGAAAAGATCATTTTCGTGGTCGTACCGAACTGTGCTTTTTGATACATAATTTCGCATGAAAAACGGGTGCCGCAGTAAAAGCGAACAAAAAAAATAAAAAATTTCAAAATTTCTGTTGGATGACTTACAATTAATTTTTAATTTTCATTAAAAATATCGTCAAAGTAGTACCCCACAGTCGGTAAGAGAAACATCACGAAATTTTTGGCAGATTATTCATAATTCATTTACTTAACACGTATTTTTCATTGGCCAACGCGTTAGGAATTTATATTAGATAACCCACGAAAACCTTCATAACATTTTTTTCAACTGCAGAGTACGTCTTTGATGATAAATTATGAATGGGAAAAGAAACGTAACTCGATGTGACAATCAAACACGATATTCGATGAAAAAATCTCATTTTTTTCCCACTCCTAATCACGGAAAAACGCTGCACCTTAATTCTGGAAACGTAAGTTCTATTAAGTTCGATGAATCGATGATATTACAGTGACGAAATGAAAAACATCGGATGGCACTCTCGTTCGTCTTCATTACTGATGATGACCAATCGGTCTTTGCAAAATTATTTTGTGGCACTGAAAAGTGCCGTTTTGTATTTGGCTCTAAAAAGTGCCGATTTTGATGACTCCTCACCAATGCAGAAATTGTTCAAAATGTCCGCCGTTTTCTCGCAGGCAAAGCCTGCAACGTTGGACCAGTTGGCCAATTGCTGCGCGAACGATTTCCGGCGTCACCGTCGCCGTTACCGCTACGATTTTTACCTCCAGGGCTTCCAAAGTATTCGGTGGATCCTCGTAGACGAATTCTTTGATCAGATCCCAAAGGCAATAATCTAGAGGATTCAGATCGGGTGATCTCGGCGGCCAAGCGACGGGACCCCCACCGCCTATCCACCTATCCGGAAATCGTTCGTTCAGAAATTGACGAGTGCGGGCACTGAAATGTGCCGGAGCACCGTCATGCTGAAACAACATCACCGCTCGGCGTTCAAGGGGACGGACTTTGAGAAGATCTGGAATCCGATCTTCAAGAAACTGCCGATACGTTTCACCGTCTAGCCTTGCCGGTAAAACGCAGAAACCGATCTGTAGCAAGAATTACCCTCTAGTAAATTGTTGCATAATAAATACATAATGCTCGTCGAATCATAGATTAGTTTTGACTAATATCAAATATGAATCATACATATGTCTTGATTTTACTGATTTACCGAGGTTGTTTGTCTCAACATCAGTAAAACGGATCTTCATTGAATTTTATAAAATCAAGCCAACGAGACGATAGAAATTTATAATATCTGTATTCAAGCATTATCGAGTAAGCTCACCAACTCGTCGTCGATCATGCCACCCCACACGTTGAGGCTCCAACGAACCTGGTTTCTCGACTTCCGAATATCGTGTGGGTTTTCTTCGGCCCAATGATGGATGTTGTGGCAGTTGAATACTCCATCGCGATCAAAATTTGACTCGTCCGTAAACAAAATATTGAATACGATCAACGGGTCCGCTTCGGTTTGTTGCAAAACCCATGTGCAAAACATTCGTCTCGTGGCACCGTCGGGCCCGTGGAACGCTTGCACCTTCTGGATGTGGTACGGTCGCAAATCGTTCGATCGTAATACTCGGTGGACAGTCGAGTTGTCCGTTTCGTACTCCGCTGCCAAACCGCGTGTACTTTTATCGGGCGTCCTTGCCACATTCTCCAGAATTCGTTCCTCGAACTGGACCGTCCATCTTGATCTCGGAACGTCCTGCGTTTGATCTGTTGGGGACAAAGGTGCCAGTTTCTAACAGACTCCGTTCCAATCGCCTAAAAGTTTTCGCATCCGGATGTCGTCTTACTGGAAAACAAACTGCGTACTCACGAGCTGCTGCCCCCGCAACGTTGTTGCACGCTCCCATCATCAGCACCATATCATACATTTCACGATTAGAATACTACATCGTTGAATAAAGAACTTATTGGCTTTGAAAAGTGCCAGTTTTCAAGAGTTTATTGTTACTTGTATACGCAAGCGAGGCTGATAACAATATGACCCAATTTTGTAGTTGGAAGCGCGTTGTTTATAACAACTGACTTCCGAATTGCTATGCAATCGCATGAGATTTTGTACACAAAGGGTGTGGAATAAATACGAGTTTGATAAAATACGGAATACTTTGAACTTATTTCAGCGGTATTGAACGACACATTTCTTGAAATCATCAATTGATGATCTAAATAATCAGTAAATACTGATCATTTGAATTCGCGGTAAATCATGTTCCTGCTAGATTTTTGTCCGTCCAAAAAGTTACACTCAATAAATTATTCCTAAATAATCTAGGTTTGTTCAGTCAGTCTTCTCTTATCAGTTCAGCAAGCGAATGATGTACCAGCAAATCAGGAAACTAACCAGGTCTGCTGTGGGTGCGTGTAACAACGTTGCTGAGGTAGCGGCTCGTGAACAGGCGATACGTTATCTGTTGAGACGCCGTACGGATGCGAAAGTTTTAAGACGCTGTCAACAAAGGCGCTGTAAAACCAGTAACTTTACTCCAAATTGTTGAAATGCCGGGCACCCCTGGTCAAAAAAATTAAACAATTCAGAAAGGTTATCATGCAGGATGTGGCTAAAGCACTAGATTCGGCGACGGGGCACGACATAGTCAAGTCGACCGTTTATAAAGTCTTTTCATCAGAGAATTGCGTCCCTTCGATGAATGCGGTTCTGTTTTACGGAAATCCATTCTACAGTGGAATTTTCCTGAAAAATGTGTTCTTTAAACTCGCTTACAGTAATACACTTCTACGGAACTTTTTTCTACAGAAAAGATTTAAGATTCGCATCAGAAATAATCCTTCATGAACGATTCCAGAAGAGAAAAGCTCGATAGAATATTTTTCCATAAAATATTTGTGTAATGAAATTTTTCTACAGTATATTTCACACACGCAACGCATAACCTGTTTGACACAACACATATTCAACACACACATAAATTTAAGGGGGTATTCTAGTGTAGAAATTTGAAAAAATCGATTTTTTTTTTTCATATTTTCAAAGCTTAACCTTTCAAGAATGTGTCCTTAAAAGGACAAGTCAAAATTTCAATTATTTTCAGAGATATAGCTATTTTAGTGACACGTCTTCAAGACTGGCTCGGCTGGAACGAATTTTACTCGAAACTTTAAACGCGTTTTTCTCAAAACTACATTTTTCAAAACGGTTGACATGATTTCTCAAGTTCTATTGAACCGATTTACTTGAAATTTGGTGAGAATCTTCTCAATACATGTCTCTATCGCACGAATTATTATTATAACGAAATAATAATTTTTACTATTTTTAAAAAATTCAGAAACGTCCAAAAAAGTAAAAAAAAACGTATTATTTTTTCGGACAGCCGTAATTTGGCAAAAAAAAATTTTTTTTCGACTTTTTTTTAGTTAGTACGATAGCTGCATTTATGTAGATTAATAATCTTTTTTTTTTTCTGATTTTGAAAATGCTTGCAATCGTGACAACATTGGCGCGCCATTTTTTTTGTACCCCCCACTTCAACAACTCATAGCACTTTCAATTTTGTATTTTTTGACTTGTTTTTTTTTTTTTTTTTTGTAATCGTGAAACAATAATAAACGCCTGATCAAAAAATGGATGGTAAAAATATTTTTTGTTTTTTGTTTATAGCACTTCAAAAAACACCTCAAATTCATGCCTCTACACTAGAATACCCCCTTAACGCAAATTAGTTCGATCAATTTAGATCAAATAAAGTTGAATTGAATAAAAATGTACGAAATTGACGATTGAACGTATAATTTTTAGTATCGATGATCGCTCTCAATGTGGGTTGTGAAAAACATAATTTGTGGAAAAATATTTCTCAAAAAAATGTTTTGTATAAAAACATTCTCCACAACACTACTCCATATCCTCTGGAATAAATTATAGATGATTATTTCCATTGCAAATGTAGAATTATTTTATGTAGTGTAACGCTAAATTCTGTTACCCTCGGAGGAGGACTTACCGTTGACACTTTGGCGCGATTCTCCACTTATTCAAAATATTAAACTATAACAAAATAAATTATGTTGGGCGCCAAACGCGTTAGCGTCGATTGTCAAACAATAATACGAATCAATAAAAATAACACGAAACCGTACGAAAAATTAATAGAGAACCCGTTGTATGGCTGGCTAGGCTCAGGTACGCACACGTACGAACTGGTAGTGTGGCGGTATTCAAGGCAGCTAACAATAATTACAGAATTAAAGCAAATAATGAAATAAAAAATAAACTCAAGTCAGAAGGAAAATGAACAGGTCAATCGATCATATCTTGTCGAGAAGGTTACATGGTTGAGACAGGCAACTGAAATGGTATCGACATCGGTAGTTAATAAAATAGCAATCGTTGTTCACAATAATTTCGGTAGAATAGAATTAAACGGTAGCTTTGAAACGAGAGACGGCAGTTAACAGAGAAAAATGGACGTAGGTCGGGAGATGCGATATAATGCAAGAATTTACTTAAAACTACACGTCACTGGGCGACGTGATCTTACCCAAGGTGCAAATAACGCTACGAAAATTATTATTCTGTCAATTAGAAACGAGAGAACTTTACTGCAATCGGTAGAAAACAAGGTAACGATAGCTCGGTAGATAACACGACGAATTTACCATAGGTTATAACCAGTACGAGAGGTTGACATTCATTAACAATTTACAAAATCTGTAGCGTAAAGGATCGACTAGATAACTTTCGGTAGAATTATTCGTAAACGATAGAATCAATAATTTGTAATGATTACGGACCTGAGGAATCAAACAATAAACTCCTAAACCTAACTTTCGAGAGAATACAAAATACAAAATTATGAGAGAGTGAGAATTTCGGAGAGTTCACAAAATAAAGAAATACACTAAATACACGGCAGTACAAAAGAATTAAGGAAAATTCGCAGAGCTTAACTTAACAAGATACAGAGAAAAGAATAACAAGCAAAAATAATATAAAATTGCCAATAGCAATAGAAAAAAAGGTGCGGTAATATTTAGAGGCTGATTCTACGCTCGGTTGTACTCCAAGGAACTCGATATACGATACAATAGGCACAAAAATAAATAAAAATATAATAAGCAATAACAGAAATAAAATATAAGGCACACTACTATTACAAAAAAGTATGGAATGAAACGTGAAGCCAATAGGGCTCAAAATACGATAGAAAATACAGAAGCAGGCTAATAGGAATTCACAAATAATCAGAAAAGTCATAAATACAAAAGAGATAATTATTCGGCAGTTACGAGGTCGCTCAGACACGAAAATAATTAATTACTGAAATCATACAGTCGCACGGTGGCTTACTGCAACTCTAAGCCGTGGACCATGATTCACACAAAATCGATGAATACCATAAGAAAGAATAGAAATTATGAGCAACTTCGTAATGATACAATACAAAGGCAGAAGCATTACCTTAACGGATGATCTCAGGCACACAACACTGAGGTTAATTTTAAATAAAACTTAGAATAATCAAAAGAAAATAAGAAGGAAGGAAAGAACTTGAATTTATAGGTAGAAGTTAACGGTAGTGCAACGATAAAGGGTGTAGAGAAACGGTAGATAAAGTAACAATAGAACGAGAGGAAAAGGATCGGTAGCTCAAAACGGGAGAATAATCGGGAGAACACGAATAGAGACAACTGTCGCTCAGCAGGTCAAGCGTAGAATAGAAGGAGGTCGGAGTTCGGCTCGCCGATCTCGCGGTTGTCGTGAGGTGATTCTTCTTCCCTTTGATTGGTTGGTTGACCCCCACCGCAAATAGACCATCCCCCTGTGGCGAATATTGGTTACGGCGTGGTCATGCGTTTTCGAAGATTACCGCTAGATGTGGCGTAATGTGCTGCTCGTGATTTCGTCATTGACACCAACCGGAACCGCTGCTTGCAGACGTTCACGCGATGCAAGTTTTCTCCGTCATTTATAAAGATATCGATCTTCTATTAGAAGCATTTTGAAGGCGAAGGAGTAATCTGTGCCCTGTATTTTTCCGAATTTCAAATTTTTTTTTCAGAGTCGTAAAAAACAGCACTGAAAGTGAGCAAATTTCCCGTTGTAATAAAACAAGAAAGAATTTTTTTTCACAATTCTACGAAATACACGGCACAGATACATCATTCACTTTTAATTTAGGACTAAGAGCAATAAAATGGAACTCAAGAGTTGCGAGAAAACTTGCACGAGCTGAAGCATGAAACAGCGGATTTTCGCCGCGAAAAGCGATTGCTTGCCAACCACATCTCTCGCTTAGGCCGCCCGTCGTACGAACTAACAGCCGTAGCAGCAGTCTGCATTTAACACGTGCAAACCCGTAATTCACACCGCGAGCCGTGAGCGTTATTCGGTATGTTCTTCGTTAATAAATATTAGTAAAGTATCTAAAACTCCTCGATAAGTGTTCATCGGTCATTCGCTATGACTAAGATAAGGAAAGTGTTATGGAAAAGTAAGAAAAAGGGCCAGGGTTGGAAAAATTTCGCGGCTTATCAGCGGGAGAGGTTGAGGTAAATAGAATGGCATCAAGTTTGCTTACATAGACTTGATAGTTTTCATTTTCAGACTGACTAACTAACATGCACGATTTATTAATTCAGAACACCGTATTGTCCTAACAATCTCTTCGAATTATTATTTACCGTCCCTTTCTCAATGTGTGTTGTGTCAACCTATTCTTCCAAAAATCATTTTCCATCTTTCGTTCACTCACGATTACAAACTTACCGATGACTTTTACCGCACACTAATCTACCTAACTGACTATTTGATTGTGATATTTGACATCTCCTGGCCAAGGTCAATGCACAATACACTAATGAATTGAAAACATGACGTGCTATCGAAGACATTGTTGCAGCGCAGCGTAACTGTTGTTATAAGTGGTTTTATTCAAAAATATATTCGTGATTACATTTATTACTGCGGATTATCTTTCTCTCTAACAATACACAAGCCTACTCGTGTGACTACAACGAACCGGAAGAAGGACGACATAGAGTATACAACTAAACCTTAAGATTAGAAACGCGCACACGTAAATCGAAGTCGGCGCGTGTCACGTGATTACTGTAGAGTTATTCTTTGGTGTCTCAGAGATGCGCGCTCTGGTGGCATGTCCACCCAACTAGTACTTATCATTTATTTTCATTTATTTTCAACAGTAAAGTTTTAATGCCAGCAACACCGGTACGCTACATTCACGTTTCGAAATGAGCCAATTATTCAGCTCCATGAAACCTGAGACTTGATTCCTGCACTGATTCAGCTTTATCAGTTATGTTCGGGTCTTTTCCACATTACGAAAAGGAAGTGGTGCTATTTCGTAGTTTGGACGCCGAAAGGACTGATCTTTGACAAAATTATTCGCGACGACAATTTTTGGAAATTGAAAATGGAAAATAAATTAGCTGACTCTTTTCATTTCTGCCTTTTGCCAGCAATAGTAGACTCCAGACGTGCTCACAAACTTCCGATTCGCGACCCTCCTCAAATAATTGAAGCTAGAAATTCTGCGGTCAAATCAAAAAACTCAACGACTGATGTTTCCATCCGTAAGAAAAAGAAAATGACAACAGACAATACTAACGAGTAACTATACAGACGTTTTTACATATTTGTATATTTTTCCTTTCATTTATACATAACTATTTCACAATAATCTCTCACACAGAAAACTATTCTTGATTCAAGAATATTTTATTTGTTAGATTAAGAGTATGCTATTTTTTTAATAAAAATATCACATATTCTTGAATGAAGAATACTCAGCACTTGATTCAAGAATATTTTAATTCTTGATTCAAGGATTGTTTTCTTTGTATGTAGGCCATTTTTTTATTTGTTGTATTACGAATCAACCCTCGCATGTGTATCCTGCTTGTTAAATTTTCATTTTTCAGTTACAGCCTATTCGAAATTTGGCACGGATACAACGTGCTTTCACATTATGTTTTCAAGTTCAGAAATTAATGAATTTCTGAATAATGATCTTTCATATTCGCTTGCCGAGTGTTTGCATCTTTCATTCCATAGTATTCATTGAAACAGTTTATTTTGAAGATTCGTTTTATTTCTGTAATAATTACTTGTTATTCCAAAGAAACCTCATAACGGAAAGCGAAAAGTATGATATTCCACGCGATCGAATTTATATATTTTATTTATTGACGCGCCATTACTTTTGATTATGTTTTGTACCATAGATTTTGCTGATTTTTCAATACGCCTTATCTATCAATTTCTAATATACTCCTGCATGAGTAACTCAATTTTTTTGATTTAATAATTTTCTTTTCAATATCTATTGATGTATGTAACACTTCTAATTTTTCCTGGCATGGTTGAGAGGTTGCAACGGCATAGGGTTGGTCTCTTCATCGCAGCGACCCCCACGTGGTGAGACCTGGGTCATTGATAGCAATGTATTTAGTAGGGATGCGCGATTCCAGATCGACTCACTCAAGAATCGAACTTTTGAGTCGAGAAAATAGATCTTTTGTATTGATACTTTACTAATCGATTTTTTCTAGAATCGATTCCAAGACTGCAAGGATCGGATTAGGTTCTTCAATTAAAAAAAGTTTTGTAAGTCTATTTTGGTGTTCTGTATTTTATGAATAATATAGGTTTGAGAATACAAAAGAATCGACCAATTTCTAGCGCTGAATAAATCTAATATCACAACTAATAAAAAAAGCTTCCCACCTAGTCGGCTGGATTTGTGTAATATGTATATGAGAACTATTGCTGTGATAAACAAATACGACACAAAGCAAACTATTGTTAAATATCAAAACTGTTGAATAAGTACTACGTTTCTGTGACACGATTTTGAATCTCCAATATAGCTACCGGTTTCCAGTTAAACTAAAAAGTAAAAATAACGATCAATCTTCTGAAGATGAATCTTTTGTATCCGATTTTTTGGATGAATCGATTTTTCCAAAATCAATTCGAATCGATTCTGAGAATCGATCTTTTGCTTGATATTGCCCGTCCCTAGTATTTAGTCATGAATTAGCTAACTGCTGTTTCGGGTAATTTCTCTTGTAATATTTTTCACTTTACTGCAACGAGTTATGCAATAGATCTCTTGAAAACTCGAAGATTATTCAATGATTTCTGTAACTTATTATTATTTGCATAAGCAATAAATATTTGAAATAATATATATATACGTGCGAACCTCTGCTTGGATAAACGTATCCTAATCTCATCAACCACGCGAAACTCATACGGGCTTCCAGTTATATTCCTCGCACGTCAGAACTTCTGAACGTTCAAGTGCAAGCGGCCTGGTCCCAACGGAGTGCAGAGTGGGGGGCCATAGCACGCGAGGGGCATAGACTTAAGTCCCGCCCACTCTTCCCCTTGGCCGCCTGGGTCGAGTCGCGCGGGAAGCCAAAGTTCCCGCGCGAGCTCGGTAGGATACTGCTCCAAAATTTAAACATTTTTTTCAATAATAGTTTTTTTGTGCTCGAAATGTTTTAATCCGTGCCCCATGGTTCTGCATTGTGTTGAATAAAGTGCAAAAACTATGATTTCTATTTTAGAAGATATTTAAAAAAGTCTTTACTTTGCTCAATCACTTCATCTTTTACGTTTTTTTATATTTTTCCTGAAATAAAAATCAAGGTTTTTGTCCTTTATACTAAAAAAAAAAATTCTAAACACATCAAATAATGATTAAAAAATATATTAGAAAAATGTTCACACACTGATTTTTGAAAGTAATTTAACGTACGGATCTTTGATTACTTTTACAGGTACAACGAATCTTACATTCCATCAGTGAAAGAAAAACAAGAAAATTCAGATCAACGTGGAAAAGTGCTGCTCCTACTCGATAACGCTCCATCGCACCCCGCTGCTGATGAGCTAAACGCTGTTGATAAAGACTTTGCAATTATGTATTTTCCTCCAAACGTAACTTCCATAATACAGCCTATGGATCAGGATGTGATAGAGACAGCCAAAAGAATATATAAACCATCTCTCGTTCGACGCCATCTGCTTAGCGATAATATACCGATGGTACAATTAATTAAACAGTTGTCTCTCAAAGACTGCTGCGAGATGGTCGCAGCTGCGTGGGAAGAAGTGACGTCATCGAGTCTTCAAAAAGCGTGGAATAACTTAATTTGTCTCATAACACCTATGGGACAAGATATTGTTGATGTTACAAATGAATATCTGCAGGGAACTGTTAACTTGATTCCAGATGTCAATGTATCAAATCTTGACATCGCAGAATGGTTACGCGAAGACGATGATAACGAAACATCGGAAGTACTCAACGATGATCAGATCGTGGCGTTTGTTACTAGCAGGAATGACGAGGATTCTCGCCACGATAAGAATTTGGACGAAAACGAGAATTGGGACGAAAACGAGAATTTGGTCGAAAACGAGCATTCGGACGAAAAGGAGAATTGGGACGAAAACGAGAATTGTTATAGTGATCAATATTTTAAGGGCGCGAAGATATTGGGAGGGATGCAATTTGAGCAAGAATTTCTACCAGATACAGCACAGGGTGCCCTAACGGGTATTATAGCAGCGTCACATGGTTCGAGACACAACCTGAGTGTACGTCGAGCGATTTAATCGTCCTCAATAAAGTACGTAATCTAGCTCTAAAAAAATTAATGGAATGGTGACATTTTCTTTATTACGTAAGAATATTGACGTTATGTAATTTGAATTTTGTTCTATAATCATTAATTCTGCCAATAAATATATAATCACCCTGTTTATTTTCCATAATTCTATGTTAAGGTTTTTTTTCCTATACACTAAGGGCTTCGCCCCTGCGCGCTACGCGCCTCATTATTTCCTTATACATTGTCTATTAGACAGGTGAATTCATTTATGCTGATTTGATGACAGGTCCGCAACTGTTGATCGGTTGCTTCCGATCAACCCGACATTGGTATTGGCTCCCTATGCAGGTCTGCTCAGAATGTTTTCGTAAACGAATCCACTCACATGTACAAAACTCCCGATGCCATGCATCCCCAATTGCATTTGGCGATTTATTTTGCTATAGTTATTATTTTCAGATTTATTTACGTATATCTACATATACAAATATAGAGTCTACTGTGTCTGGTTTATGAGTACAAATAATTGATATCAATCCTTTTTTTTTCAAACAAATTTATTTTACATTTTTCACTTTAAATTCAGTTGGAAGTTGACTTCGAATCTCATTTATTGATGAAAAATTTCGATCTTCTCCTTTGCTCGTCTGAGCTCAGAGTAGATTTAATTGTTTATTTGCGAGTTTCCCGAGTAGCGAGAATTGTCTTTCATCTTGGGATCCGATTTGGTGTGGATGAATTTGTTCTCCACGATACACGATTAAACATATCTTAAACATGTCCGCAGCTGCAGCTAATTCTGCTTCTCCCCCGTAAATTTCATTTTACTGATATGTGATTTGTAATCACCAAGTGACCTAATCACGGCACCGTTTGACTCATTACCTGTAATAAAACCCGCAAATGTAGATCAATTATCAACTATATTTGAAACGGTACTCAGTCTCACCTCTGCGTGTCGATCTTGAGTGCCGTATACACAATACGCCAGCGCGCGAAAAAGACAATTCCCGTCAGTAATCATCTTGATAATTCTCGTTTGCAGGTTTATTTTTTGCGTGTCAGAAACAGATACCTATAAAAATATTTGTCAAAGACTGTCATAAACAGCCGATGACAGCTGTCAAAGGAAGTTTTGTTTGCTGGATGCTTTTTGTTTTGTTTTCGGCATCTCACCCCACCGCCAACTTCATGCGTATACTATTGTTATTACAATCCTTTTTACCTGTTGCTATCAAAGGCTTCGGGCTTCTTTTTCATTTGTTCAGGACTTTTTTCTTAGATAGAGAGATAATCTCGAACTTAAAAATTCGACTGATCGAAAGAATTAGACGAAAGACTCAAGATGATTGGGCGTGAATATAGAACTCGTTGCTATTCTCGGTTTTTTCGAGGGGCAAAGATGCAATTTGCAAAGGTGCAATTTCATCGCACCCATTTTCGCTGATATTTTCCGATATATATATATATATTGTGACGGGACGCCTGGCTAGCGTACCGGCACCTGAAGTTCAACGCGTGCCCCCAAATATTGTGCTTGGTGGTGACAAGCCCAAATCTCACTACACACTCGATAACCCCACCACATACCGGTCAACCAACCAAATCACACGATTTACCGTGCCCCTTCTTCATGGGACACGGCCAATCTCTATCCCCGAAAATTGCGAAACTAGACAATAAGAAAGTATAAAATACGAGCGCAAATGTGGCTCGAGATCTATCATCTATTGTATGATACACCAAGGTAGATCAACGAATCGTCCAACGCGAGGACCTATCCTTGCATATATTTACGGAGCATCCCACGTCTACGAGGAGCCAGATATCGACACGACCCACGATCAGGAGACGTGGAGTCGTCCTTCCAGGACTCCTCAAACACCACTCCCCACCAAAGGAGGGCATTCAACGTATTAAACATTTTATCTGTTTTCAATAAAAGTTCTTAGGTATTAGGGAGCCGCGTCTGAGTGAAAAACAGCATTGCGTCTGACCTCATAGCTCAGATACGGTGATCGTCTCACAAACCTCTGACCCATAGGTAGGGCACTTGAACCTGTAGAGAGTCTCTGTCATTGCGACTGGATGTCTTGATACAGGTGACGGTATGTTTGCGTAGAATTCCCTTTCATTTGACTACCACGCAAATAATATTCAGTCTTGCCATACGTAAGCCGAACTACTATCCAAGTCCTTCTGACTACTATGCTATCATGTGAATAATATTCTGTCTTAGTACTAACGAAACGGATCATTATTAATATTGAAACAAACTGTCAGCGACGATTCCGCATTGTCGAATACCGTACCTCTGACGACCACGCTATCGCGCGAATAATATTCAGTTTTGCCGTAGGTAAACCGAACTATTATTTAAGTCCTTCCGACTACCATGCTATCACGTAAATAATATTCTGTCTTACAAGGAAACGTTTTCAGGTGTCCCCCTCCGATTTCGATGAAACTCTGGTATGTTATAGAGGGTCAAAATCGATGACATACGTATTTTTTTGTTATCGGCCCAAACTCATTTTAAATGGGTGAAACACCCCTCCAAAGTTGACCACCTCCCAAGATGATTTTTCTGTTTTACGTGAAAGGAGGGGATTTTGATAACTAATAATGACAGTAATAAATACCTTGTCAAAAGTGATGAAAAACACACTTCGAATATTATCAAGAACTCTTTATTTTAGGGGTTGACTTGTATATACAAAGTTAATTTTTTACATTAGAAACAAGATGTTCATCAGAGCTCAATGAATCCAACAGCACTGTGAAGAGCATGCAAGAATACAGAATACGTGCTTTCGATTTTTTCCCAAAAACTGAATTCTTATCGACTTTTTTCCTAATATTGTGGATTATGTCTAGTATTTAGCCATGAATCATTGAATAACATTGTTTGAGGCTCGCATTCATTCTGGCGTCGCTCTCTTATCATTTTACTGTTTTATCATTTTTTTTCAAGAAACGTAAATATTTTTCATTTCAAGCAGACTATCAACTACTCGAAAATTCGATGTGTGTCATATGTAAACAAGTCATATCTCTACTTGAATTAATTCTATGGCACAGATATTTGAGGCGTAAGGGCTGGGAAAAAGATAAACAAAAAACAAGTAGTGATTATTAGCCATTTTGCATTGAAAAAATGAATAAAGAACTTTTTTTTGTTCCTTTGATTCATACACTAAATACACCTGTAAATAGTTTTGTAAATAAATTACGTTTTTATATAATACAAAATTGTTGAATATGCACATGATTCTACTTCCTCTACCGTGGCCACACCCTTTAAATAAAAACAAGTTCCAAGTTTATCTATAAATCGCTTTATGGATGATAGTCGGTACAATAATGATATTCATCCAAAAAATGCTGTAGGCAAAGTGCTTTTTTACACCAAGAACATCTGATTACTGCGACATTCGTGCAACCTTCGATTTCACAATTCGGATGAGATGACTGTCCAAATGCAAAATCGTCGGGGTTATCAAATTCATCAGGTTCCTTTGCAATGAACCCGCTTTTATGCCACGCATAACGAAACAAATTATGATATCGCGGAGATGACAGTTGGTTGTGAACTAAAGATTGTAATTTTATTATATTATTCCTTAAATGTAAATTTAAATCATAATCAAAAAGAATTACGGTGTCTGAAAAATGACGAATATAATTTTTCCATATACGGAAGCCGAAAACGTCGAGAGGTTCCATTTTTCTAGTGGTTCCTTTCGGTATCAATAAAGTCGTCAACTTTTTGTCTGGGGGTGTTGTCTCTTGCACAACTCTAGAACAATGCCCACTCCAAGAATCAATTAGAAGTAGACTCTTCGGTCCCACTTTTGGGATAAACACTTTTTCTAACCACATCTTGAGATGCTCTGTAACGAATCATTGTGATTAATACCGTTTGAATATATGCAGCGCGAAACAAGAATTATTATACCTGAGATAAGTTTTCCTGATTTGAAAGCTGTGATGAAAACATTTGGTGGTATGAATAAATGTTGTTCAACTATAGGTCCGAACGTTCCGGATGGTTCTTTTAAAACAATGAATGAAGGAGACAATAATTTTCCGTCCGCTGAAATTGTAGGCTGTATAGTATAACTGTGCGTTGTTGAAGTTACTGGTTGTACTATGCACGACACTTGTTTAGTTCCTTCTTCCGTTAACGTTCGTCCAGAATGAATCTCTATTTGGAAACCACTCTGATCAGAATTATATATATTTTGTATTCCGTATTCGGAAATATAAGGTTCAACTCTTTTCAAAAATTCTTCAGCACTCTTGTGTAAATATTCACTATTTTCCACTGATTTTCGCGTGACGAATTTATTGATTTTTCTGCTAGTAATGCGATGGATCTTCTTAAAGTGAAGTAACCACGTTGGCGATGCTTTAAATCAAAAATCCTTATGACTGATAAGTCCTTAGGCCTGTAAAGCCCATCTTCGCAGATCCGTATCATGAACAATCAAGCCTACGTCAATGGCATTTTTCATATTCTGCAATGTGCACTCTGATATGCGAGCCAATTTTTCCATGTATGTCCCTCCCTGGTTGATTCGTGTGCACAACGACGCAATTGTCGTACTGATTTGACTTTTTTATATCTATGACGAACCGTATCAATTGAGCGATTTTCTTTCGTCTTTGCACGTCTCCAATATTCAACAGCTCTTCTTTTATAATCGAAACTTAAAGGTTCGTCATCTTCGGAACAGCTATCTTCAGCCCTTCGGAAGGCACCTGAAAATCTGCATCTTCCACTGCGAACGTTTCAAGATTTTTGTAGGGCTCTTCAAAGTCAAGAGAATTTTCCTCAATCATTTCCACACTATTATATTCTGTCATGCTTTGTAATAAAATGTTTTCGAAGTTCGATACTATTTCGCGTTCATCATTTTTTAACGGGGACTCGGGTATATTCATTACTTCAAATGCTGCCCACAGAAGTTTAATAACGTTTATTGGATTCACTTTCATTGTAAACGTGAGAAGAAATTCAATAACTGCTCGAATTTCTGCTATTAACGTATTAACAAGCACTGAACGGTCTCACGACTTTTCATATTGAAAATATCCGAAAGATACACGTAATCGTTAAAAAAAATATCTGTGCCATAGAATCAATTCAAGTAGAGATATGACTTGTTTAAAATGAGTTTGGGCCGATAAAAAAGAATACGTATGTCATCGATTTCGACCCTCTATAACATACCAGAGTTTCATCGAAATCGGAGGGGGACACCTGAAAACGTTTCCTTGTTAGTACTAACTAAACGAATCATTATCAATATCAAAACCAACTTGTCAACGACGATCCCGCATTGTCGAATATCGTCTTTCCGACCACCATGCTATCACGCAAATAATATTCAGTCTTGCCGTAGGTAAACCTAATTATTATCAAATTAAATAAGAAGGAGCTATTTCTTCATAAATTACCACAAATTTCTTAAAGATCACAAGGAAAATAAATTCAAAACTTCACATCCTGTCTCTCATCCCGCCTCCCGGGAACGAAACATTCACTTATTATTTAAATACTTCCTTTCTGGCAACAAATTTTTCGCATCACGAGTCAACCACTCATAGCGATGGATCTGAGCGTACCTCACACACACAGATCAAGTTTGACCCTCGACCGTTTACACGGCCTGTGATGACGGGTTTATTCCACTCGTGCCATTGCACATGAGGGTGAGGAAACAACTTCTGAGGCTATCTCGGAAACCAAGTTGAAACGGTCAAACTGTTCAAGCTCTTCCAGGAGTTCATCAAATAATCGACAAGTAATCATTCTCCACCTTCCTTCCGAGTCCAGAGACCGAATCCTGCAGCTCTATCCAAGAGACAGGAAACTCTTAAAATTAATATAACATTCGAGCTTGCACGAAATCTCCTACGTTACCTCACGAAATTCAGCCCGCGAACAAACTCGAAACGTTTCAATATATATATATATATATATATATGTGTGTGTGTAAGTTTGAGACTAGCCCAAACTACAGTGAGGCCCTTGACTGGTTTCAAAGCTTTTTGAAAATAAATAGGATCACAAGGCCATGAGAGCATTGGAAAAATTCTTTTTTTGATACTTTTGCCGTGATAGGGTGGCCAGAAATAAAGTATGCATACGAATTTCCTTATTTAAATGGGTCGCTTTTAGAGTACGCGTTAAAAAACAGAAATCTGCTTTTAGACACAGATTCTAAAATATCCGAAAACACTCAAATAAATTTAATTGTTTTGGGTTTACCAGCAAAAATTCATGCACACATAAATAGAAAAGATTTAGATACAATTGATAAATTAATGTCGCTCATAAATCAGTCAGAAGGTCTTGTAGAGAAAAAAATTAAAACAAAAATCCCAGAGGAAAATAAATCCGAAAAAAAACCATGCTCCGACTGCAATAAAAAAGGATTTCCAAACAGGTATCACTCAGAAGATGTGTGCAGGTTAAAACTCTATGATAAAGAGAAAACAAGAAATGATAAAATAAGAATAATAAATAACACGAATATTGAAGACAGCGTAGCGTCTTCTGACGAATCAAAAAACGGATTGCGACCCCACTTATCAGATTAAAAATAGGTATCGACGATACTCCAGTCGTTGCGGTATATGACTCGGGAGCAAACGTATCGATAATAAATTATGATACAGTGGTAAAATTAAAATTAAACAAAAAACTAAGTGGAGTAAATAAACTCAATACATTTGCAGGCACTACGAATACGTTAGGCTCAATAAATCTAAAAACAAAAATTTTTAATACTTCAAATACAATATGTTTTTATATTGTAAAAAGTGACTCTTTTCAGGATGACATTTTGTTAGGTTTAGATGCAATCAAAGAATTTAAACTGTGTCAGGATCAAAATTTGAAAATTTTTCGAAATGATACAAAGAAATGTCGGTTACATGAGAATATGAAAACAGAATCTATGTCAACAAACATAGTTGTAAACAGTGAGAGCTATTTGGAACGCGTGTGGAATAAACACAAAGAGCTGTTTACAGAAGACAAATTCGAAGTAGGCAAAGTAACAGGCTACGAGGCGTCAGTAAAGCTTACCAAAAATAAATATATTGCGCGAAAACCGTACAAATACTCTATAGCGGATAACGAAGAAATAAATTAATTGAACGCTCGACTAGTCCGTTCGCTTCTCCGGTAACTCTTGTTTTGAAGAAAGAAGAAGGGAGAAAGTCACGGTTATGCGTAGACTATAGCGAACTAAATAAAATAACTATACCAGAATGCCACCCATTCCCAATTATTGACGATATGTTAATTCAAGTACGGGATTGCAAAATTTTTTCAAAATTGGATATAAATTCGGCCTTCTGGTCAATCCCGATTAGAGAAAAAGATAGATATAAAACCGGGTTTATAACCCAAAACGGGTATTTGCAATGAAAATGTTTGCCTTTTGGCTTAAAATCGTCTCCGGCAATTTTTCAGAGAATTCTGAGTGACGTATTAGCGAAAAACAATCTCGAGAATTTCGCGATAAATTACATCGATGATATTTTGATATTCTCAAAAAATTACCTCCTTCAAGTTCATACTTTCAAGTTTCTCCGATTGCCGCTTGGACGCGCATCAGTCGCGATTCTCTCGCGACTGATGTCACTCCTGATTCAGATTATAATACGGTGCTACTCCAGCCCTAATATGTTTGTAGGGTCTGATAAATAACTATGTACGGTAATGTGTTCTACGGATATCTATTTATTTTGGTGCGTTCGTCAGGAACGCTGACGTACAACAAACTTACACCTATCGTCGGATGATACGTGTACACAGCCTAGGTATACACACATAGGTGTGTGTATCCATATACATACATACAATGTATCCTTAGTCTCAGACTCCACACTCTCCCGGATTTATTCGTAAACCGAAATACGTTACTTACAATTAACCGTTGTAGCAGTGGTTCGAAGTTCAATGCGCTCCGAACGCCTTGGACCCGGATCACTTTGGTTCGAGGGGGACTCGTTAATAGATTGATTTTCTGTCGTTAATACGTCTAGTTCACATTTTATTAATTGATCTGTGTGTCTGGTCTAAGGTGGTTCATTTTTTACTGACACTTGATAAGTTACGACTGGAATTATAATTTTGGATATTTTAGCTGGAGTCCAGCCAGTCTTCCCCCCTCTATAATCCCTTGATACAACTGCATCTCCGACAGAGAAATTTATTTTCCTCACGGTGACATTGTTTCTGTTGATATTCGCAAATTTTTTTTTCGAGGGGTGGTGGACGCAACAAGGAAAAACAAGTTCTTAATTCGCGTTTAAACATTAAACTCGCAGGCGTTTTAATTTTAAAGGAATTTTTTAATAGCTGCTGACAGTGTAAATCCGTCTTTCAACAAACAATATACCTTGCTCTTGAACGTTTTCACCAGATTTTCGGCAGATCCGTTAGTAGCCGGAAAATGAGGTGGTGACGTGCTATGCATGATGCCACCCCTTTTTACAAAGTTAGAAAATGCTTTTCCTTTAAAAGTTGCAAAATTATCAGTTACTAAGTGAGACGGGTACCCAAAACGAGTAAATACTTCTTCCAAAAACTGCAATCGTCAATTTTTCGGACATATTTTGCATTATGAATGCTTCCGGCCACTTACAAGGAAAGTGTTTCCGCTGACATCCTTCGATTTTGATGAAATTTATATATGTTATGCTACATGAAAACCTAAGAGACACGTATTTTTTTGTATCGGTGGAAAAACGTTTCTAGGGGGTGAAATTATCCTTTGAAGTTGAGACCTTTGTAAGATCAATTCAAATTATTTTTACTTTTATTTAACATATGAGGCACATATTTTCACACACAGTCACATACAGATACACACACACTCATCCCAATTTATACATCGTTCTCTAATTTGTCTCGGAGTTCGCTGACATTTTTGAATAAACAATCATTCAAATTTTGACTCATCTATGATGCTCGTTTTTTCCCACGTCAGCTCCTGCCCTGGGACTGGAATCCGGAACCGGAATTCTCCACGTTAAATCTTGTTTTAATTACTGGCCAGTTTCCGTTGAGTCGACTATAGAGAGATGAGCGGACGACCGGTCCCTTCGACGTCCCAGAGCCAAGAGGCCGAGCTCACGAAAGCGAACTCGGTAGTGTGATCGGGGGGGGGGGGGGGGGGGGGGAGGGGGGGATGAGAAATCGAGGATCGATTAATTCTTCGATTATAGAATTTGATTTTAACCGCGGATAAATTCAAAATTTGGATTTATCACCTTACACCTTCGAGGGGTACTTTTCAGGTTTCACCTATTTTCACTTGAGATAATCGACCCTGCACCCAAATGGATAATTACCTTAATGATAAACAATGAAAAATGCAACTGGTTTCATATCGGGGGGTTGCATAGGAAAAAAGTTACAGGGGTTGAAATTCATAAAATCGTTAGAACAAAAAAAATATTTGCACCCATCTCGAGGGATTTAATTGCACTTTGAAGAGCGAAAAAAAATAATACATATGGGTTTTTGCGTTTTTCTCGCAAATCAAGTTAAGGGGGTTAACTACCCCTATGTATGTATTTCTTCTCTTAGTGATACGTTTTTTCTCTAAATTCCCAACATCTACGTATCAAACGATGGACAGATTTTTCTCGAAATTACATTTTCATAATTGGTGAAAGTGATAGGACCAAAAGTATGCATCCAATCTTGATGGTTTCTTTTTTCTTTGAAGGCAATTTGAGACTCTTCTATTCATACTTAAAACATTCCATTTAAAATTTATTTAAACAATGGATTTTACCTAACTGAGCAAGGAAAATTGGAAAAAATCAAATTTTTCCGCTGAAAATTCTACCACTTTATCAATTTTTTATTTCTTGTAACTTTTTACGGTATTCATACGAATCACATTCACAGTTTAAAAGAATTCACTTATTTATTTTTGCCGCAAAAAATGACAGATTGGATAACTTTTACGGATAATAATTTTTTTTATTAGTTAATATTGAATATACCACAAGACGAATTTCAAAAATATCTATTCCTTATATTTGTCACAAAAATTAAGTAAATACTGACATATTTTTATAGTTATCGTAATCCGCCCCCTTACTTGAAGGTGTTATCTGGGAGACACCTCTGTTCAGTCTGTGACTCGCTCCCATAATTAGATTTGAAATACGACGTAGAAGCAGTGATAAAACTGCGATCGCGGAATATATTCACCACAGTCAGCTATTTTTCTTTTACACGACGAAAAAAGTCACTTACAATTCGAGACTATTTAAAACGAAATTGCAAATATTAATCAAAATGAAGATAAATCCTTTGAACGTTATTAGAATGCTTCTCGCAACTTTTGAAGTTATGCGTTTACTGAATTCGCCAGTAAATAACGATGAAATACAGTTGAAAGAAAACTTTGAAAATATTTTGTTGAGTGCAATGAACGAATACATTGGTTTCGAAATGGTAGAAGAAAATTCTTTGCATTTCGAAGAACCGTTTAAGGATTGGGAAATGGAAATTGTTGAAGATAAAGAATGGGCAAACGCCCTGTATAAACCAGAACTTTCGCCTGATACGTGCACTCGTGATAACGAAGACTTATCTTACGAGTACAAATTAAGGGCCGTTGAGTATTGGCGCAGCGGGAAGAAAGGATATTTGGGTTTGGGCAGTGTTAAAGAAAAGTTCAAGAAAGTGCAATCTATACCACAGTTGCACCGGTGGGCCCACAATTTGAACAAGGTGGGGACATACAAAGAAAAATTAGTACGAATTTGTGGTTACACTTTCGAAAATTTCAAAGCTGCTGTGGATGCTGGTTTAATAGTGCACGATTCTGATTTGAAAAAATGGGCCTTACGTGCTCAAAAAGAAATAGGGCATACTGATTTTCGTTTCAAAGCATCGCGTACGTGGATGAACTCATTCAAAGCAGCTCATCGTATCGTATCGAGAAAAATTAATAAATTCATTACATCCAAAACAATTGAAGATGGAAAAGTCTTGGAACAACAAATTCAAAAATTTGTCTATGACATAAAGCAAAATATTAGAACGTACGGATTGTCAAATACATTTAACGCAGATCAGAGTGGCTTCCAACTAGAAATGCATTCCGGAAAAATTTTAGCAGTCGAAGGAGAAAAGCAAGTACAATGTCTTGTACAATCAGTCTCTTCTACGAGCCACAGTGACACTATTCAGCCGACTATATCAGCTGACGGCAATAGCCAGGGAGCTGGGTGCCAAAATTTCTCAATGATTTGTTCGTCTGGCAGACGTTATTAATATCAAATTTTGTACCATAAGAAACATTAACGACCACGTCTGCCACCACGACAGGCCTGCGTTGTCAATTGACAGCGCATAAAGAATTGAAAAAAAGGTGTACTAAATCATTTGTTCATGTCTGCCTCTTGGACTAATGGTCAGAATCATCCTGAAAACGATCAAAATCCAGAGGCAGACATCCAGACCTCTGACTTTTGTATTAGTAATTTTTTTAAGTTTTTTTTATGATTTAAAAACGTGTATATGAAATGTTCGCTCGGTAGACCTGAATTGTTCGATTAAAAACAATGTTAAGGGCCACAGAAGAATGGTCTGCCACCATGGTAGCGCTGAGTTGCCAATTGACAGCGCTTCAAAAATGTAAAAAAAAGGTGTGCTAAATCATTTGTTCGTGTCTGCCTCTTGGACTGATGCTCAGAATCGTCCTCAAAACGTTGAAAATCCAGACGCAGACATCGAGACCCCTGATTTTCCAAAACCAGACCATTTGAATATAAATTTTTTTTTTTAACTCTACGCTTGCGCCAAGCCACAAGTAAAAAATTCTTCGCCTACAAAATGTTAATGAAAATACTTAATGTTACATACAAGCAATCGATAGGAACAATTTTAAAAACATATTTCAAATATTCGGGTTCTAAATCTGTTACCTGTCGTCCCGCAGCGCAGGTATAAAATGTACTGTATAGTTTCTCTTTCTTTCTTAAAGAGAAAAAAGAGAGATCGTTATAACTTCGTAGAGAGTTGGGGCATACATAGTGTAACGTGGCATTTTTACTGGGCGTTTCACACGGCTCCCCAAACCCTAGACGGTACCCAAAATTAGGGAGCCCGCGGAGCAGACCGCGGCTCATTTTGAAAAAGAGCGCCAGGACAACGGTCACGCATCCGAGACTCTGAGAGGGGACCATAGTCGGTCTAGCGAATACGACTTTTCAGGATTTTTGTTTATTTCTTTTTGGGTGGCGAGTAAATGCGGCCTCAGACAGGGGATCGGCAGCAAATTCAAACGACGTTACCGGATGGCAATCGCGGCGGATCGCGACGAAAGGAGGGCCTCACACGGGGCTACGGAGAGAGCGTCAACGGAGAGCTCTGCCGCGGGGGAATCCAAGGCGGACGAGATTCCCGTTGGTGGCCGGCGAGCCGTAGCCCCCCCCCCCCCTCCGTCGCCCAACTGACGACAGGTGCCCTCGCGAAGTCATCACCACGCCACTGCCAAGCTACGGGGTACACGAGACTGGTCAGCCAATCAACACCCCGCGACAGCGGAATTCAACGATAGCGATACGCTAGGCTGTAAGAATTTCGTAACGAGAATCCCAATCAGATCGGGAGAATTTTGACTACGGATAGCGCCTATGTTCGAGGCATGTTCCAATTGCGGCTCCGATTTGCAGGGCTCGTCACTTGAGTTCTGGCGACGCTTCGCGGTGGTTCAGGTAGACGCTAGCAGAAGTTAAAAGAAAAAAGAAAAATTGTGTGCGAGATGGCAGAGACCGGGGTCGGGGAATTCCTCGTGTGGCTGCGGAGCGGTGAACGCTTGTAATTCTTCGCGAGCATATTTCGAGCACAAGTTAGATTGGCACACTGGTAAACGGTCGGCCCACTTAATTATTGAGTTAGAGTAGCGCTCGAAATTTGCTGGCCGATCTCCTTGATGATGACCGTAGCCTGAGTTTTCGCGATAACGCGTAGCGTCAAGTTGATCCCTGTCAAGTCTCGCGTAGAGTCACGGTTTCGAGTGGGCAACAATTTCGGTTCGACATTGGGTGTGGCCAAATTCCGCTGCACGGGGTCTCGTCGAGTCTGCGTATGTAAGAAGTGTCACCTCTCGTGGGGGTCGCGTGTTACTGTGCGTAGATGCTCGGTTTAGCGGGACGGTTTGCGAACTTTTTGGAAATAGTGACTACGACTGGAGCTCGGATGCGTCATACTACGCTACACACCAGCACGAAAAGAAAAGCTTCCTGGATTTATTAATTCGGTCGCGATTAGTGCGTCGAGTCACGTCTTTTTGGTTTATTTTATGAATTATTGTGTACCAGTAAGGTGGCGACTAGCGCACGTAGAAGTAAGACATCACCTAGATTTAATAACGATCGCGGGTAGCGCGTCGATTATGATCTCGATTACGTTTTTGTCTAGCGGTTTATGATTAAGTGACGATTAGCGTTGTAGTCGAGGACGATCGCGGGCAGCGCATCGAGTCAAAAATTTGTTTTTGGTTTTTTTGAGTTAGGGTATTATTAAGACAGCGACTAGCGCAAGTAGGCCGTAGAGGTGTTCTAGATGTATTCGTTTTTGAAGTTATACTTCTTTAGGCGCGTTATGAAAAACTGATGAGAGTGAAATTTCAAGATGCGCGCGCATTACTGTAACACAAAATTAACAGGATGAAGTTGCCCACTCAACCGAATTCATTAAGACTCGAAAAAAAGCTAATGTTGGTACGCTTGTCACCTCTGATCACTGTTTTCATATTTATTCATAATATTTATCCACATGGTTTTAGTTTTTACAGTCACAACACGTGTTTTATTTTCATACAAGTGCGATGTGGCAATAAAATATATTCAGTAGTGATTTAAATTAAATATTTGGATTAATATTATTTACTATTTGTGCTAAAATACTTTTTCAAGTGCTCCAATATAATTGAGGTTAATTATCCGTGTGTATTATTCATTGATATAAATTAAAATATCATTATTTAATATAATTATTACTAAATATTATTAAATTATCAATGTTGAATATTTATTATTTAATGATGCCAAAGAAGTATAACTTCTCACTCGCGTACATAAGTACACGCACCCATTTTTTTTTTATAATTTTGTTTGTTCCGTCTCTTTTTTTTTATTTTGGTTAAATCTAAGCATTTGTATTTGGAATCACGAAGAACGACTTACGCAGTATTATTATTATTTTTTTTGTATTATCGCTGACTGGAAATATATTATTGGAATTTTATAGTGATTTGGCCAAACCACGCGTTGGCTTACGTATATTGTATCTCTCTCTACCCAAAAATTACCCCTCCCCTCTCCGCGGTACTGAGCTATCGAGTATGTGGTCACGGTATTTCGCATTACCGATTTCGAGGCGTGTTAATGACGCCAGGCGCCCAACAAATTTCGCGATATTGTTTTAGGTCCAGGGTACATCGTGGACGCCGATTTATTGTGCGCGAGGTAAGTTCTCGGTCATTTTCTCCGAGTGACCGAGGAGCGGGAAAAATCCACGTCACAATAGATATATGTGTAGGTATTGTAACGTGGCGTTTCAGAGTCGCCCGTCACAAGGGCACACAACCGTTATTATTTCTAGTTTACGCGTCCTCAGCAGGGTACTCCAACCGAACTCGATACAAAATAGGCAATAACTACTTTTAACTAATTTTTTTTTTGTAAATTCTTTATTTCGCGCTTCGGCGCAAGCTAATAAGGTACTTGGACGACAACGATCCCGACCAACGAGGGACCACTAGCTACCGTTTCCAGCTCTCGACCACTTCGCCCACCGACGGTCTAATCAGGTCTAGTGGAGTAAGGCTCCGGTAAAGCATCGCTAGATACCAGGTTCGATTCCTGGCTCCGTCGTTAATTTTTCGAATTTACCAGTTTTTCAAAATTATACGTTCAACAATGAAAAATGCCTCGTGATTAATATTAATATTGATGATGTATATCCGCATTTCACTATTAGACGGTCATTGACTGTCTTACGAGCTTCGCATCAGAAGCGTAAGATTCCAAAATGTAAACACACTTACAGACATTCTTACAAGTTGTGCTCGAAGAGGAAGAACACTTTCTATATTCACACTAATCAGACTATACTGGCTACCTTGGTGCACCTTTATATACACCTGGGGTAGCATCCACCCGAACTTTCCGTATCGCCTCGACTGCCGGTGAACAGGGAGATAAAAATCCTCCCGGCGGCCGAGGGCACCGTTTCTCGAAGAGGAACCAGCCGCCAGCTCTATCGGATGCCGTAAGGATGGCGTGAAAGGCAGACCATAGCCTGCCATCTTCCTATGGTCGGAAGACCGGCCTGGTGCCGGACCGACCCCAAACCACTACGTTCAGGTTGATAAAGCCATCGTTCCGAGGATCGACGCTGCCTTCCTATCGGCAAGGACTAATTGTGTGGGTCGTGGTCCACGGTTTGGCCAACCGTCTGACTGCACGACCTCAGGTACAGGCAGCTAGCTACTGTCTGTGCAAAAAGCCGGTGGAGGTGAACAATGAGGCGTCACTCTCCACTCGGTAACTTTGGCCGAGAGGCACCCTGTGTATGCCTCTGTCAAAGAAGTCCCCGATGATAGGCAGCCTGGACCGAAGCAGCTACAAAATCGTACGAATTGGTGTCAACGACGAACTCGCGAGCAGCACATTACGCTACATCTAGCGGTAATTTTGGAAAACGTACGACCACGCCGTAACCAATATTTGCCACAGGGGGATGGCCTATTTGCGGTGGGGGTCAACCAACCAATCAAAGAAGAAGAATCACCTCACGACAACCGCGAGATCGGCGAGCCGAACTACGACCTCCTTCTATTCTACGCTTGACCTGCTGAGCGACGGCTGTCTTTTCCGTATCCTCCCGAGTATTCTTTCATCTTGAGCTACCGATCCTTCTTCACCTCGTCTACCGTAAGTTTATCTACCGTTTCTTCATACCCTCTATCGTTGCACTATCGTTAACTTTTTCCTGTAAATTCAAGTCCTTTCCTTCCTTTCTACTTTCGTTTGATTATTCTAAGTTTGATTTCAATTAGAGTCAGTTTGTGTGCCTGAAGTCACCAGCCAAGGTAAGGCTTCTGCCTCTGTATTGTATCGTTACGAAGTTGCTCATAATTTCTATTCTTTCTTATGGTATTTATAGACTTTGTGTGAATCATGGTCCACGGCTGAAAGTTGCAGTAAGCCGCCGTGTGGGCTGCATGATTTCGGTCATTAATATTATATTTATTGTTTCTTGGTTGCATCGTGTGATGCCAGATTTGTGTGAATCATGGTCCACGGCCTAGAGTTGCAGTAAGCCGCCGTGTGACTGCATGATTTCAGTAATTTATTATTTTCGTATCTGAGCGACCTCGTAACTGCCGAATAATTATTTCTTCTGTATTTATGATTTTTCTGATTATTTGTGAATTACTATTAGCCTGCTTCTGTACTTTCTATCGTATTTTGAGCCCTATTGGCTTCATATTTTATTCCATATTCTTTTTGTAATAGTAGTGTGCTTCATATTTTATTTCTGTTATTGCTTATTATATTTTTTATTTATATTTGTGCCTATTGTATCATATATCGAGTTCCTTGGAGTACAACCGAGCGTAGAATCAGCCCCTAGATATTACCGCACTTTTTCTTTGTTGCTATTGGCAATTTTGTATTATTTTTGCCTGTTATTCTTTTATCTGTATTTTGTTAAATTAAGTTCTGCGAATTATTCTTTTGTACTGCGGTGTATTTAGTGTATTTCTTTATTTTGTCAACTCTCCGAAATTCTCACTCTCTCATAATTTTGTATTTTGTATTCTGTCAAAAGTTATGTTTAGGAATTCATTATTTAATTCCTCAAGTCCGTAATAATTATAAATTATCGAATCTACCAATTACGAATAGTTATACCGAAAGCTATCCAGTCGATCGTTTGCCGACTATGTAAATTGATAATGAATGTCAATCTCTCGTACTGGTTATAATTTATGGTAAATTCGTCGTATTATCTACCGAGCTATCGTTACCTTGTTTTCTACCGATTGCAGTAAAGTTCTCTCGTTTCTAATTGACAGAATAATAATTTTCGTAGCGTCATTTGCGACTTGGGTAAGATCACGTCGCCCAGTGACGTGTAGTTTTAAGTAAATTCTTGCATTATATCGCATCTCCCGACGTACGTTCATTTTTCTCTGTTAACTACCGTCTCTCGTTTTAAAGCTACCGTTTACTGCTATTCTACCGAAATTATTGTGAACAACGATTGTTTATTTTATTAACTACCGCTGTCGATACCATTTTATTCGCCTATCTCAACCATGTAAACTTCTCGACAATATATGATCGATTGACCTGTTCATTTTCTTTTTGACTTGAGTTTATTCTTTATTTTGTTATTTTCTTTAATTCTGGAATTACTCTTAGCTGCCTTGAATACCGCCACTCTATCGGGATGTACGCGTACGTACCTGAGCCTAGCCAGCCATACAACGGGTTCTCTATTTATCTCTTTTGTACGGTTTTGTGTTATTTTTATTGATTTGTATAATTGTTTGAAAATCGACGCTAACGCGTCTGGCGCCCAACGTAATTGATTTTGTTATAGTTTGATATTGTGAATAAGTAGAGAATCGCGCCAAAGTGTCAACGGTAAGTCTTCATCCGAGGGTAACAGAATTTAGCGTTACAAATTGGCGCCCAACGTGGGGCCACAACAGGCCAGCTACAGAAAAATTTCAGTTAAGGTAGTTCTGGAGGTACACGTATCAGCCAAAAGTTTCGACCGCAGCGTACAGTAAAACCCAAGTCTTATATGATGCCGTCGGTTAAGAACTTTTGACAGAGCTTGTACACTCTGTGTCCTACGCAATCACACCTCATGCATGGATAGGTCCCCTACACGCATAGAGCGCGGCGCTGTAATCGTGGCAACAGCGCAATCTTAATATATATAAATCTCGTGTCACGATGTTTGTCCTCAATGGACTCCTAAACCACTTAACCGATTATAATAAAATACGCACACCATGTGCAGTTCGATCCAACTTGAGAGATAGGATAGTTTAAATCTCAAATTATAGTCGCAATTTTAATTTATTGCTAATTATTTGTCTGTTATTATTTGACAGTCACAATCATCTGTTAACTCCAAATGATTCTAACAGATGTCGATACCTTTCGACTGGGTTGAGTAAGTAATCAATAGATGGCGCTGCTATGGTAAATCTACGAACGTGTCATATAAGCTACATTTTAACGGCATAATTACCACGTGTTGTTGACGCTATAAAATTAATTAAATTTATTTTGGAGTGAACGAAATACCGTACAATTCAATTATTTCCACTTTTTAAATTTTTGGTGTTAGCATAGCCGGCCACGTGTTACTTAGACTGAAGTGTAAATTGCATTCATATTATAATGAAGATAATACAGTGAAATTAATCCTGTTTTTTACTTATTTGTGCTTCATTGATCAAAACTTTATAATTTAACTAGCAGCCCATCCCGGCTTCGCACGGGCATATAATAATATAATAAAAGAAAATACACAATGTTTACAGTGAGTTTCTAGAAAAATATTACATTTATATTATTACATAATATTATTATATGCCCGTGCGAAGCCGGGATGGGCTGCTAGTTCTCTTATATATTTGTAACTTCCACCGTGTATCAGTGTTTTACGAACTATTGTTAACAAAAGAGTGTGAAAATGTCATTACGAGTGAGATTCAAGGGTCGGTTTTTGAAGAAGATTTTGTTGGAGTTTGTAAGCCTTATAAACAATTATTAATGGTAAAGACTTTACTACCAACTTTAAAAGATTTGAAAGGCGTGATTTCCAACGAGATGATTATAAAAATAGCAGGAGCCGGAATCCACTATGAAATTCTAAAAGAGATATATTTAAAAAACGGCGAAGTGGAAATAAAAAAATTATTATCCGAGAAAACGATCTTAAACAAACCAAAGGTTACACAAGCCACAAAAATTATCGACAAGGTTGTTGTGCACCTAAAAAATAAGCGTTGATTTTAATATAACTTGTTTATTTATTTTTAAAAAATATATTGTTGTTGTTTTAAATATTTTTCATCATTTGTTAGACACTCAATACATATTTGATTTATTGATGCATTTTATTTTATAAAGACACACAAATGCCGAGCAAACATGGTTGTCATATGTCGTGTATATATATATACGTATGAATGAATGAAATAAATTTCATTTGTTGAGAGAAAACATTTATTTCAACTCGTTTCCGCAATTATTGAAACTCAGAAAAAAACACATTTCAAAAATCCCGGAATTTACCGCGCGCCCACCAGATCGCCGCAGCGAACACTGTTGCCATTTCATCACAGCTGATTGTGTTTTCGTGGCGTGAATTCCGTGACGAATAAAATTAATACTTTTCGAGTGTCAATATCTCCGAAACTGAGTAGTGTAAAATTACCATTTTTTTTTTTAAAGAATCGCACAATAGTACTGCATACACGTGCATTTTTATTCGAAAACGGTAAGTGGCGTTTAGCGCCTATAATAAAAAATCTGAGCAAAGTCTATCCATTCACGTGTTAGGTATAGGCATCACGTACAAAATAACCGATTTTTAATTGCAATTCTCTTACCAACTACGTAGTGGATTGATTTAAAAATTTAGGAATTGCTTCATTAAGGTTGTTTCTACACCATATTGAAATTTCAAGCAATCCGTAAGTCGATGAAAAAACTCCAGAACTACCTTAATAATTCAATTAAGAACTTGAGAGAGAATAAGAGAGAGAGAGAGAGTGAGAGAGAAAGAGAGAAATTATTATTAACAAAAGAAACCTCTTCCCGCTTTTATTCAGTCAGTTACTAACACAAAGATTCAAGGAGATCTTGAAAAACAGTTGATATTGAGTGACCAATCGACCCAAAATATTTAAATATTTAGCGGACTGAACATCCCGGATTACAGATATTATTCCGACGACGGTATAATCCCTCGCGAGTCTTACTTCTAGCCGACGCATTGTTCGTGGAGAGCAGCGCGCGGCCCAAAACAATTTTTTCTATCGCCCGCTACAGTTGTTGACAACTCACG
This sequence comes from Neodiprion fabricii, assembly GCF_021155785.1. Lineage (NCBI taxonomy): Eukaryota > Metazoa > Arthropoda > Insecta > Hymenoptera > Diprionidae > Neodiprion > Neodiprion fabricii. The sequence goes on from NC_060239.1 coordinate 18,810,890, forward strand.
AGTGAGACCGTATTTCTTGCTCGTGACCGCGTATTGACACTCAGAATCAGCCGTGTGTATGTCACTCGCCCATCCGTGTTCGTTACAAGCAGTATTGTAAATCGTAAACAATAATACATGCCTTCGTTGCCGTCTGTAAAAAACGCGTGGATATATTTATTAACTGCAGCGGAATTACGTCACGAGCTAAGACAGCGTGCATTATCAGCAGAAGGAACTTTACCGACTTTACGAGATCTTTTAATCCGATTCTACCGAATTTCTCGCGGAGAAATGACTGACCCCGCTACTCCCGATAAAACAACGCTTGATGCCGGAGCCGGCACATCGTCTTTACAAATACCGACGGACGAAAGACAAAGTCCACAATCGACGCGTGAAATCGGAATAAGCACAGAAAATAATATGTCGTTGAAGAATACTTCTCCCGGTAATACGCATGATTTATCGTCAAACCAAAACAGCGCTCCGGCTATCGATATCAGAGATCCTCTGGAACACCGAACGCAAAATATAAACGCTGCGCGAGAACACCTCCCGATACCGCCTAGCTTTACCCCCCGTCGCGAAGCTCCCCCGTTCCATCATATCACGCCGCGGCAACCTTTCGACTCATTCCCGACAGCTCAACCGCCGCGTTTCAATAATAACACCCCAAATACGCTCGCCTCATACGAGGTTATGCGAAAATGAAATCTAAAATTTGCAGGAACGCGTAATGAAGATTCGGAAGCTTTCTTAACGCGAATAGAGGAGGGTAGAACCTTGTTTAATTTACGTGATAATGACATCCTTAACAGTCTCCCGTTTTTTTCTTTCTGGAGTAGCTTTATACTGGTTCCGAAGCAAACGACCTCAATGGCACAGTTTCTCCGATTTCGAACGCGCTTGGCGTTATAGGTTCGGTGATCCGAATTTACAGTTTACATTGCGTGAAGAGATCCGTAACCGTACGCAAGGCAAAAACGAGCCAGTCGCCGATGACCTCACATATATGCGTGCGTATTTTAATCGATTAAGTCTCCGATTCTCCCACGACAAGGAGATGAACTACGCCTATCGAAACCTGCTACCGCGTTTTCAAGTGTTAATAAGACGGAGAGATCTCGAAGATCTTGATGATTTAGAGGATACCGCCCGACAATTGGAGATGAGTTTTGCGGCAAATGATAAATATCAAGCACCACCTACTCCCGAAAACTCACTGCTACCGGAACTAGCATTTCGCGGAACACGCGCTAACTCCCGTCAATCGCGATTCGCGTTAGCCAACTTAAATCTAGAGGATGAACCAAACGATAACATTAATGCTGCGTATCAAACACCTACTCGAGAAAATCGATCAAACTCGAACGTTGATAGAAAACCCCCGGATCCTAGACCTGACACGCGTTATAACCAACGACCACCTAGGAATAATACCAGCAACCGGAATCACTACCGTCAGAATGAAAACCCGAATAACGTTAACTCGCCTGTAACTTCTACCGCTCCGTCTACCGACTCCAATCCATTTCTACCGACTACCGAACAAATAACTGCACGCGCACGTCCCAGATTTGCGTGTTACAAGACCAGCAACCCGGACATCAGCGACAGTGCACCGCTCCGCGCACAAAATTCTGCTTCACGTGCGGATTGACAGATTACACCCGAGCCACATGTACCCGGTGTGCGTAAAACTATCAGGGGAACCGCACGCAAGGGCAACCTCGGAACCCAGACCCACAATAGAGCCCGAAACCTCGCTCGAACAAATTGTCAGACCTTGTTCTTTATCTACCGAGATTAATGATACTACTGAAATTAATAATACTACCGAAACTATTAATACTACCGAAATTATTATTATTACTACCGGTCCATCTATTGAACAAACTGACTTCTGCAGTCCAGTCTACCCGCTTCACGGGAAACCACTGTTATTTTTGATTTTCAAAATATGCGACTTACGGGTAACGGCTTTATTTGACTGCGGCTCATCATGAACCTTTGTAAATTTAAAAACTTCGGTATTGATCGAATCGAGAGGTTTCCTAATTCAAAAATCTCATAGCGGAGCAGTCGTAACGGCCGCCGGCCGAATCGCTGACGTCACGGGTGAAGTAATCGTGCCGATAGAATTTGAAAGGGACTACCCGCGATATTCACGTTCGCGTTATACCTTCCCTTAGCTTTGATTGTATAATAGGTCTAGATTTCATTCACACATTTGATATAATAGTAGATTTTACAGAACCTAATTGGTCATTCAAGTATAATTCTCCCGTAACTTATAAATTTCAAACGCACTCCCGATTTACTCCCGATACACAATGTAACGGAATTGTAGCTCTGAACGACGAGCAAACCATCAAATTACGGAATTTACTACAAACAGAGATAGCACCAGCGTCCGACAAAATAGGTACGACTAATTTGGCCACCCACCACATAGACGTAGGTGACCATCCCGCGATTAGGCAACGAGCGTATCGAGTATCGCCGAAAATACAAGAAGCTATCGATGAGGAGGTTGACAAAATGCTCGCTAACGGAATTATCGAACCCTCACACAGCGAATGGGCAAGTCCGATTGTAATGGTTAAAAAACCAAATGGCTCTTACCGTTTTTGTATTGACTTCCGGCAAGTAAATCAGGCATCCAAAAAGGACGCGTATCCGCTACCGCGAATGGACAGCATTCTGGACAAACTCCGATCCGTCTGATATATTTCAACTATCGACCTAAGTCAGGCATATTTCCAAATTCCTTCAACTCAAGCGAGTCGCGAAGTAACCGCTTTCATTGTTCCCGGTAAAGGACTTTGTCATTTTACGCGAATGCCGTACGGATTAACCGGAGCACCGGCTACGTTTCAACGGTTGTTCGATCGCTTAATTGGACCAGACATGGACCCATACGCTTTCGCCTATTTGGGTGATATTATCATCGCCACAAAAACATTTGACGAACACCTCGAGTGGTTACGACGCGTTTTACGAACTATCCGACACGCGAACTTCACGGTCAACCCTGATCACGGTCTTACATACAGGTCTTGCGACTCTGAGTTTCGACGTGGGCCTCTTAACGTGTCAAGCCGCTAGCGTCGCTGCGATCGAGGGATGCCCGGTGCGACAAGGATGACGATAGTCGCGCTCGCGCGTCACATGGGCGTGGAATCCTAACCCATAAATAGAAAGAAATCCGAACTCACCTCTGCGATAACTTTTCCATCTGCATCATGCTTGATGTATTTTCGCAAAATACATTGATCTTCGCAATGTCTTTCACATACATAATGCGAAGAAGTCAAAACTTTTTTGGGAATAGCACTTTGCCACTTTTTGAGTCTTTCACTATTCGATGGCACTTTGAAGACCGAAAGTTTTGTTTTTACACTTCTTGACCCAGTCTTACACTGCGGTACGATACAGGGCTTCGTCATGTCTCAAATAGTCTTTATCTCACGATTTGATCCACGTAAATTCTTCACAACTCACTAATAAGTTTGGACTTCGAAATTGTGAACGAAACACGATACGGAACACGCACGTCAGTCGTCAAAGGCTTATTCAAACATTGTAGGTTATGTTGATGCATCCCTCGATCGCAGCTCCATCTGGATTTTTCTTCAACAGAGGAGCCACTCTCTACCATTGGAATTCTATTGAGTCGCAAGACCTGTATGTAAGACCGTGACCCTGATAAATGCGAATTTTGTTGCTCTGAAGTTAAATATCTCGGCTTCCTAATTAACGAATATGGATTACAAATAGATCCAGACAAAATAGCTCCCGTTGTAAATTATCCGGTTCCACATACGGTGAAACAACTACGTTAATTTTTAGGAATGGCTTCTTGGTACCGAAGGTTTATTCCAAATCTCGCCTCGATAAACGAACCACTGACGCGGCTCTTGCGAAAAACCCAATCATGGACTTGGGCTGAATCGCAATCTCTCGCTTTCGAAGAAATTAAAAATCGACTAACTACCGCTCCAACGCTATCGTGCCCCGATTTTAATAATCCTTTCGTCGTACAAACTGATGCTAGTAATTGCGGACTAGGCACTGTCCTAACTCAAACCGACCAAGACGGAGAGCACGTAATCGCATACGCAAGCAGAACCCTATCTAATGCCGAAAGGAAGTACTCCGCTACCGAACTAGAATGCCTCGCCGTTATCTGGTCAATCGGTAAATTCCGCCCCTACATCGAAGGGTACCATTTCACGGTCGTGACCGACCATAGCAGCCTCCAATGGCTTCACAAGCGAAAGAATCCTATCGGTCGATTAGCTAGATGGTCACTTGAATTACTTGGCTATGATTTCACTACCGTATACCGCAAGAGCGCCTTGAATCACGTGCTGGACGCACTCTCCCGAATCCCGGAACCTGATGTCGCTTTAAATTTATTTTCTACCGCCGATGAAGCTACCGCCACTATCGTACCAGATCAACTAACCTGGTACGACCGCCGGAAACGCGACGTCGAAAACACTCCCGGAAAGTTCCCGGATTGGAAGGTAGAAACTGGTCACCTATACGTTCGACGCACAAACCCCTTAATCGGCACGTTAGTACAAGACTTACACGCCTGGAAATTAGTCATACCCGAAGAGTAACGTGAAACCGTTTTACAAGAAGCTCACGATGACCCTCAGTCCGGTCATCCGGGAATAGAGAAAACCTACCGCCATTTAGCTACCCGTTATTATTGGCCCGGAATGTACCATACCGCTACCGAATACGTGAGAAAGTGCGACACTTGTCAAAAATGTAAAGTGACCCAAACTGCCCCCGCGGGTTTAATGGGAAGGCGCGTCGTAGAACAACCTTTGATCGTCGTAGCAGCCGACATAATGGGACCATTTCCCCCGAGTAAATCTGGCTTTGCGTACCTACTGGTAATGCAAGATCTCTTCACCAAATGGATTGAATGCGCTCCCCTTAGAAAAGCTACCGGACAAAAGATTAGCGAAACTTTCAAAGACTTAATACTATCGAGGTGGGGAACTCCCCAAATATTACTCACAGATAATGGGACCGAATCTAATAACCGTACAATCAAGGAACTTACGGAGGCCCATGGCATAAAACATACCACGACACCGCCGTATCATCCACAAGCCAACCCGGTCGAAAGGGTTTACCGCGTTCTAAAGACCATGATAGTTACCTTTTTGAACGACGATCACCGAGAATGGGACCGACACCTCTCAGACTACCGATTCGCATATAACACCGCGCACCATACCTCACTCAAGACAAGTCCCGCTTTCCTAAATCTGGGCCGCGTACCCGAACCGATTAATTCCTACCGACGATCAGCTACCGATAAAATCGAAATAGAACCCACACCTCCGAAATTATGGGCAGAGCGAATGACACATATCCAACTACTTAGGGACTGGGTTACGGAAAACCTTGACGACGCCTTCGCTAAGCAAGCGCGATACTATGACCTCCGACGGCGAGACCAAGCTTTCACTGTAAACGACCTTGTGTTAAAACGACAGCACACGCTGTCATCTGCTACTCAACATGTTGCTGCCAAACTGGCACCAAAGTTTAGTGGACCCTACCGAATCTCCTGTTTTCTCTCTCCGGTGGTGGTTGAACTACAACAGGTAGATGGGAATAATGTAGTGGGAAAAGTGCATGTAAAAGACTTAAAGACCTATAGAACTTAGCCTTCGTAACTTAACATACTAGATCATGGGAGACGAGGTTCCACCGCTTGCTTATGTCCTGCGCGGCTGGCGCCGACTGGAACGTTTCGCCGAGTTTATTGGGCTCCTACCGATGTAGTACCCCGACCTCGCTCGCGAGATCCATCTTGCCTACATCGAGGCCGATGAAGACTACCGGGCATCTCAATCGGCCCAAGCGGCCCAGGGAACCGTGCGGGAGATGCCAGAGGGCGTGGACCAGGCCGTCCAAACCACACCACCGGCTGAGACGGTTGCCTGCCCGCCGTGCTGCTGCCGCTGTCGCGATCCCGATCCCGCTACCGAACCGACTGTCACCATCCCGCTTGTCTCACCTCTGTCCCCCTTCACTCCTCATCCTCCTCCCTAGCCTCCTCTTTCGAAGTAAGCGACAAGCTGGAAGGTTTATCAGACGAGACCCCGCTACTACCGGCTAGGAGCAAACCGCGGCGAACGGTCACCTTCGCCGAGTCCGGGGCCGTCAAAAAGAACACGGCCAGACCACCACCACCGCGGTGTGAGTCGCTGGATTTCGGTTTTACGCTGAAGGTCCGCACAGACAAGCCTAAGGCCGCAGCAGCGCCACCACCGACACCACCTACACCAGCACCAGCGCTAGTCCCGGTAGTACGCGACCCCCGGGCGTGCTGTAATTGTGATGAGGTGGGGCACCTGGCCAGACAGTGCACGAAGCCGAGGCGGAAATTTTGCTACGGATGCAAACAGCCCGGCTTCGCCAAGGCGGAATGTCCTCGATGCCGCGCCGGTTGGGCGCTTGACTTCATGGAACGATACCAGGTCCGGCCCCGCAAGGCGGACAATATTGGACAGTGTTCCCAACCCGTCCGTGGGGGGCTATGTGACCAGGGCCGTAGCATTATAGTACCGAACAAAAAATTATAGTACTTTTTTGAAAATGTTAATAATGCAATAAAATCACGGAATATTATTTTTATAAGTATATTAAACAAAAATTGTCAACTTTTTTCGTAAAAATTTGTATTTAATTGGGCAAATAATAAGTACAATAAAATTATATAAGATACACTAGAAGGAGAAATAAATTCAAAGTTAATATTTTTTCCGATCCATCCACAGATTATTTATTGATCATTTCACACACTTTATATTATAACATTTATATCACATAACTGAATTTTTTTTCCAGTTCAGTCTTTTTTATGTTTTTGATAGATTTCTTTTTAATCATAAATATTTGGAATCTTTTTTTACAGCTTTAAACTTATCTGTTAGCCCACTTTATATTATAACATTTATATCACATAACTGAATTTTTTTTCCAGTTCAGTCTTTTTTATGTTTTTGATAGATTTCTTTTTAATCATAAATATTTGGAATCTTTTTTACAGCTTTAAACTTATCTGTTAGCCCACTTTATATTATAACATTTATATCACATAACTGAATCTTTTTTCCAGTCCAGTTTTTCTATGTTTTTGAGAGATTCTTTTTAAACATGAATAATTGGTATCTTTTTCTTACAGCTTTAACTTTTGCTTATAAAAATTGATAAAAAATAAACTTTGGCTTAGAAATTATGCGGTAGGACCACATCATTTTCGCTATCAAATTGATAATTTAATGCAGATGCCGTCGCTGTCGCTTTTGATTTGGGTTCAGTCGATTCAGGATAAAGTGACGATGTAGTCATACGACGATACTCTTTTTCAGTTGGTTCAAAATTGATGCAATCTGATTGCACTCTCTGTTTAGCCAATAAAATACCGTTAACAGTAGATGTTATCAACTTATTTCGAGTCTTGGTTTTTATTAAGTTGACTCCACTGAAAACGCGCTCACAATCTGCATTCGAGTGAGGAAGAGACAAAACGTTTAACGCGAATTTGGACAGATTTACGAAACCGATAAAATTCTGATCACTGGGACCGCTGTGTAGTAGTTTGTGCCAGAACACGTCGATATCGTCGTTAACACTCATATCACCAGGAAGCTCAAAATTGGGCAATTGTCGCCACTCATCATCAATATTTTGATATTGCTCTGGCGTTACGACTCGAGGTAATGACCCCATTAACGGCAATAAACTCGGTGTATTGGTCCTCGTTTTCTGAAGAATGGCTTTTGAAGGATTCAGCACAGCCAAATTTTGCATTAATGGATCGTGGAAATCAAATTTTGATTTTATCTGTGCACAACCGGTGACTAGGAACTTAATGCAGCCCTTCAAAAAGTCATTCTTCAACTCAACGTTTTGACGATACTCCGGTTTGTTGAAAAAGCTTGTTACATCCACGCCAAGATAGATCTGTTGAAGAGGTAAAAATCGAGCTGAGTTTGATGGGTCAATTGCGTGTAACGGTGTTTTATCGATATAATCCGCTGTCATATACGATTTCAACAGATCTTGATACGTCAAACGAACTGAATCATGCATTACCGTAATGACTGGTTTTGCAGACTGAAACAGCTGATTTAATTTGGTGAATTTTGGCAAGACCCACTTTAAGAACAAACAATATAATTTGATGAGTGGATTTTTCAGAGAATTCAAAATCAACTCAACTGCCAGTAACCTCTCGCTGTATACTTTTTCCGTGAAAAAGAGAATCAGAGCTTCCCATTGTTCGAGTAATCTCGATACTACTGCGTTTAACGAGAGCTAACGAGTTTGTGAAGGATGGAAAAGTTTGTGGATCTTGAGATCTAAGAACGTTTGAAACTCTATCAGTGCGAATTGTCTTTTAGCACTAGCTTTGAAGAAATTATAAACTTCGTGTGCCAAATCTTTACAGGCTCGGGGCAACTCTTTACACGCATTACTTGCGCATAAATGCAATGAATGACAAATGCATTTTAGAATCGTTATATTAGGGCGTAAATCCCTGAATCGACTCGCCACCGAATTATCGCTGCCCATCATCGTGTTGCAACCATCCGAAGCAAATCCGATGACGTTTGCGAAGTCCACGCCCTGGGCATCAAAGGTTTTTTTGAGACAGTTGAATAGATGTTCCGCACTTGCTGATTTCGCGTTATCTTCATCATTGAATACTTGACAGAGTTCCCAGAAACGAGAGACGACTTTTCCCATCTCAGGATCGTAGAATCTGAAAACTTGATGCACTCAATATTATTTGTATAACCATGAAAAGAATTTTTCGAATGATATGTGATAAATGCTTTACCTGACAACGATACACATCGTTTTTATTGCTGATATGTCTGTTGATTCGTCAATCAAAATACTGAAAAATCCACTTTTCAATTTTGCACTGAGGTGATTTTTTTCTGATTCACCAACGACGTTGGTGATTATTGCAGTTGACTTAGTCGATTTTAATTATATCGATTGCGCAATTTTCGAGTCTGGGAAACAACATTTGATTAGAGGGGTTAGATGATCAACAGTACTCATCGGAAGGTTGTGTTCGACAAGAAATCCACAGAATTTTGTCTCCGCTCGTTTGACTGATTGCGTCTGTTTATTCTCAATAGTCGGCTTGGTGAATGCTGTGATAGCTTTCTGATTCTGGACTGTACCAATTTTAGCGAGATGAGTTCGACTTTTTGCGTGATTGCGTATTACCGCCAATTCTGCGGTCATCGTCGAAGAACATAGAGTACACTTGGCTTTGTACTTATTGCTTGGATCAGGGCTAAGCCATGTCCTGAAATCACTCTCATTTGTCCAAATGTTTCGAAATTTTTGGGGACGTCACGTGTCAATCCTAACCTTCTTCCGGGGGGGCGTACTGGAACTATTACCTTCAATCCTATCCCTATCCATTACAATACGCGTGCGTACTTACATTGAATTGTACGAATGACCAGAAGGTACTTATTTGAATTATTTTTGTACACACTAGGAATGACGGCAGGAACTGGCGGGAAGCGGGAAACGGGGCGCTCAAATCAACACCAACGCGCCTGAGCCCGAACCGTGCATGTCAGCGCCCTCCGGAATAATGTGGTTAAAATTAAAAACCACATTATGGTGAATGGCACTGACAATTTTTTGCCTAGTGCGAAAAAATTTGAATACGTTTCTTTTGAAAAGTATTAAAAATCTTTTTTTTTCGAAAAGTATTAAAGAATTTTGTGCCGCCAGTTTTTGTATTACAAAAAAAAACTTCTTTTTATACAAATTTCCAAATTATAGTAGATTTCCGTCACATAATGAAAGTTCTATGTTACATAGTACGAAGTTCATATTTATGTGACATCTACTATAATTATGTGACGGTTGGGAACACTGATATTGGATAAGTTTAATGTGCGTTCACCCTGTACGAGCCAATGAGAGCTCAAAGAGCGCGCATGCGTGAGAGTGTGAGAGACTGCGGTCACTGCCACGTTCGCAATAAGGCAGTCATCTTTAGAACGTGCGTGAGAAAGTACAAAGAATAAAATACATCTGTTTTTGAATATCTCTTCAGTTGAATTGGTGTTACGTTGATTTCACAGCCTGCTTCCCATCCTCAAACTATCTCTTACAACAGACAACAACCATTTAGCGGGCCCGTATCAGCGCCGTGAGCTTGAGGATCCGCCACCCTAAGTGCCTCCTCGGTTAAAGATTTTTTCTAAATTCTATTTCGGCCTATCTAATTCAAAATTAACTAGCGCACACTATCATATGTTAAAAACTACCGAAGCTTACGCGTTTTCCGTTTTTACCGTCTCTTACGTAATTTCCGTTAATTGTTTTGGCTAGTGTTGTCAATGGACAACAAAACCACTTATTCGTCAGTTTACGGGTCAGCCTCCATAATTTCTGATAAGAGCCTTCGTGACATTACCTAAGTAGAAGACCTGCCCGATCTCCCCCTGGGGGAAGGGAGTTGTAACGTGGCGTTTCAGAGTCGCCCGTCACAAGGGCACACAACCGTTATTATTTCCAGTTTACGCGTCCTCAGCAAGGTACTCCAACCGAACTCGATACAAAATAGGCAACAACTACTTTTAACTAATTTTTTTTTTTGTAAATTCTTTATTTCGCGCTTCGGCGCAAGCTAATAAGGTACTTGGACGACAACGATCCCGACCAACGAGGGACCACTAGCTACCGTTTCCAGCTCTCGACGACTTCGCCTACCGACGGTCTAATCAGACTATACTGGCTACCTTGGTGCACCTTTATATACACCTATGGTAGCATCCACCCGAACCTTCCGTATCGCCTCGACTGCCGGTGAACAGGGAGATAAAAATCCTCCCGGCGGCCGAGGGCACCGTTTCTCGAAGAGGAACCAGCCGCCAGCTCTATCGGATGCCGTAAGGATGGCGTGAAAGGCAGACCATAGCCTGCCATCTTCCGATGGTCGGAAGACCGGCCTGGTGCCGGACCGACCCCAAACCACTACGTTCAGGTTGATAAAGCCATCGTTCCGAGGATCGACGCTGCCTTCCTATCGGCGAGGACTAATTGTGTGGGTCGTGGTCCACGGTTTGGCCAACCGGCTGACTGCACGACCTCAGGTACAGGCAGCTAGCTACTGTCTGTGCAAAAAGCCGGTGGAGGTGAACAATGAGGCGTCACTCTCCACTCGGTAACTTTGGCCGAGAGGCACCCTGTGTATGCCTCTGTCAAAGAAGTCCCCGATGATAGGCAGCCTGGACCGAAGCAGCTACAAAATCGTACGAATTGGTGTCAACGACGAACTCGCGAGCAGCACATTACGCCACATCTAGCGGTAATTTTGGAAAACGTACGACCACGCCGTAACCAATATTTGCCACAGGGGGATGGCCTATTTGCGGTGGGGGTCAACCAACCAATCAAAGAAGAAGAATCACCTCACGACAACCGCGAGATCGGCGAGCCGAACTACGACCTCCTTCTATTCTACGCTTGACCTGCTGAGCGACGGCTGTGTTTTCCGTATCCTCCCGAGTATTCTTTCATCTTGAGCTACCGATCCTTCTTCCTCTCGTCTACCGTAATTTTATCTACCGTTTCCTCATACCCTCTATCGTTGCACTATCGTTAACTTTTTCCTGTAAATTCAAGTCCTTTCCTTCCTTTCTACTTTCGTTTGATTATTCTAAGTTTGATTTAAATTAGAGTCAGTTTGTGTGCCTGAAGTCACCAGCCAAGGTAAGGCTTCTGCCTCTGTATTGTATCGTTACGAAGTTGCTCATAATTTCTATTCTTTCTTGTGGTATTTATCGACTTTGTGTGAATCATGGTCCACCGCTGAAAGTTGCAGTAAGCCGCCGTGTGACTGCATGATTTCAGTAATTTATTATTTTTGTATCTGAGCGACCTCGTAACTGCCGAATAATTATTTCTTCTGTATTTATGATTTTTCTGATTATTTGTGAATTACTATTAGCCTGCTTCTGTACTTTCTATCGTATTTTGAGCCCTATTGGCTTCATATTTCATTCCATACTCTTTTTGTAATAGTAGTGTGCTCCATATTTTATTTCTGTTATTGCTTATTATATTTTTTATTTATATTTGTGCCTATTGTATCATATATCGAGTTCCTTGGAGTACAACCGAGCGTAGAATCAGCCCCTAGATATTACCGCACTTTTTCTTTATTGCTATTGGCAATTTTATACTATTTTCGCCTGTTATTTATTTCTCTGTATTTTGTTAAATTAAGTTCTGTGAATTATTCTTTTGTATTGCGGTGTATTTTAGTGTATTTCTCTATTTTGTAAACTCTCCGAAATTCTCACTCTCTCATAATTTTGTATTTCGGATTCTGTCATAAGTTATGTTTAGGAATTCATTATTTAATTCCTCAAGTCCGTAATAATTATAAATTATCGAATCTACCGTTTACGAATAGTTATACCGAAAGCTATCTAGTCGATCGTTTGCCGACTATGTAAATTGTTAATGAATGTCAATGTCTCGTACTGGTTATAATTTATGGTAAATTCGTCGTATTATCTACCGAACTATCGTTACGTTGTTTTCTACCGATCGCAGTAAAGTTCTCTCGTTTCTAATTGACAGAATAATAATTTTCGTAGCGTCATTTGCAACTTGGGTAAGATCACGTCGCCCAGTGACGTGTAGTTTTAAGTAAATTCTTGCATTATATCGCATCTCCCGACGTACGTTCATTTTTCTCTGTTAACTACCGTCTCTCGTTTCAAAGCTACCGTTTACTGCTATTCTACCGAAATTATTGTGAACAACGATTGTTTATTTTATTAACTACCGCTGTCGATACCGTTTTATTTGCATGTCTCAACCATGTAAACTTCTCGACAATATATGATCGATTGACCAGTTCATTTTCTTTTTGTCTTGAGTTTATTCTTTATTTTGTTATTTTCTTTAATTCTGGAATTACTCTTAGCTGCCTTGAATACCGCCACTCTACCGGGATGTACGCGTACGTACCTGAGCCTAGCCAGCCATGCAACGGGTTCTCTATTTATCTCTTTGGTACGGTTTTGTGTTATTTTTATTGATTTGTATAATTGTTTGAAAATCGACGCTAACGCGTCTGGCGCCCAACGTAATTGATTTTGTTATAGTTTGATATTGTGAATAAGTAGAGAATCGCGCCAAAGTGTCAACGGTAAGTCCTCATCCGAAGGTAACAGAATTTAGCGTTACAGTATATACCTTGTGACGTGGATTTTTCCCGCTCTTCGGTCACTCGGAGAAAATGACCGAGAACTCACCTCGTGCACAATAAATCGGCGTCCACGATGTACCCTGGACCTAAAACAATATCGCGAAATTTGTTGGGCGCCTGGCGTGATTAACACGCCGCGAAATCGGTAATGCGAAATACCGTGACCATACACTCGATAGCTCAGTACCGCGGAGAGGGGAGGGGTAATTTTTGGGTAGAGAGAAATGCAACACAAGTAAGCCAACGCGTGGTGTGGCTAAATCACTATAAAATTCCAATAATATATTTCTCGTCAGCGATATTACAAAAAAAAAATGAAATAAAAATAATAATACGACTGCGCAAGTCGTCCTTCGCGATTCCAAATACAAAGGTTTAAATTTAATCCAAAAGAAATAAGAAAGGGAGAAACAAACCAAATAATAAAAAAAAGGTGAATAAATCTAGGAGACCTCTACGGCCTATGTGCGCTAGTCGCCGTCTTAATAATACCCTAACTCGCAAAAACCAAAAACAAAATCGGACTCGATGCGCTGCCCGCGATCGTCCTCGACTACGACGCTACTCGTCACTTAATTATACACCGCTAAACAAAAACGTGATCTAGATCATACTCGACGCGCTAATCGCAATCGTGATTGAATCTAGCTAATATCTTATTTCTACGGGCGCTAGTCGCCACCTTACTGATGCACAAGAATTCGTAAACTAAATCAAAAAGTCGTGACTCGACGCGCTAATCGCGACCAAATTAAACACTCTAGGAAGCTTTTCTGATCGTGCGAGTGTATTATGACGCATCCGAGCTCCAGTCGTAGTCCCTATTTCCGCAAAGTTCACCACCCTTTTTACGTACGCAGACTCGACGAGACCCCGTGCAGAGGAATTTGGCCGCACTCAATTTCACTCCGAAATTGTTCCCCACTCGAAACCGTGACTCTACGCGAGACTTTACAAGGATCCACTTGACTCTACGCGTTATCGCGAAAACTCAGGCTAAGGTCATCATCAAGGAGATCGGCAAACGAATTTCGAGTACTACTCTAACTAAACAAGGGCTAGGCCAACCGGGTGCCGGTGCGCCGATCTACTTGCACTCGAAATGCGTTCGCAAAGAATTAATAGCGCTTACCGCTTCGCAACCACACCAAGAACTCGCCAACTCCTGTTTCGGTCATGGCACACACACTTCAAACAGGTTGTTTTTTTTTTTTTTTTGAATTTCTTCCCTACTTGACTGTCGCGAAATGTCGCCAGGACTCAAGTGACGAGTCCTGCAAATCGGAGCCGCAATTCGAACATGCCCCAAACATAGGCGCCATCCATAGTCAAAATTTTCCGGATCGAATTGGGGTTCTTGTTACGCAATTCTTACAATCTAGCGTATCGCTATTGTTGAATTCCGCTGTCGCGGGGTGTTGATTGGCTGGCCAGTCTCGGGTACCCCTTAGCTTGGCAGTGGCGTGGTGACGACTTCGCGAGGGTACCTGTCGTCAGTTGGGTGACGGAAGGGGGGGCTACGGCTCGCCGGCCACCAACGGGAATCTCGTCCGCCTTGGATTCCCTCGCGGCAGAGCTCTCCGTTGACGCTCTCTCCGTAGCCTCGTGCGAGGCCCTCCTTTCGTCGCGATCTGCCGCGATTGCCATCCAGTAACGTCGTTCGGATTTGCTGCCGATCCCCTGGCTGAAGCCGCATCTACTCGCCACCCAAAAAAAAATAAACCAAAATCCTGAAAAGTCTTATTCGCTAAACCGGCGATGGTCCCCTCTTAGAGTCTCGGATGCGTGACTGTTGTCCTAGCGCTCTTTTTCGAAATGAGCCGCGGTCTGCTCCGCGTGCTCCCTAAGTCTATGGTCCGTCTAGAGTTCGGGGAACCGTGTTGAACGCGCAGTAAAAATGCCACGTTACAACCTATACATATATAATGAATTGTTGAATAACTATTAGTTTAAACAATTTGTCAATAACTTTTGGGCAGTATTATTATTCATGATTGTTATTCACAGCATGCCGAATGTTGTTGAATTTTTACAGATTTTTATTAAATAACAAAGTACGAAAAGTCTGATCGTATACAATTTTTAGCTAGGACGATCCATGACACACCCTTAAATTTATTTGCGTCTTCTGAGGTTGTAATGAACTGTTTTTTTTCTTTTCTTTATTAGATCCAATAAAAAACACTCAACAATATAATAATACTAAAACTATTAATACCAACAAAAAAATAGCCGTAATACCCACTTTCCCTTGATTCTGCGTGAACTTCAAAAAATGGTACACCTCAAAATCAGTGACCAAAATATCTGCCAACTTATTTTTTGTATTCGGGTAGTCCTATTGAATCGAATGGATGCAACTAGAACGACGAACAAATGATTTAGTAGAGCTTTTTTTTTACATTTTCACAACTACGTCCCGTGATAATGCAGGGCCCTGCATGTCTGCCTCTGGATTTTCAACGTTTTGAGGATGATTCTGACCATCAGTTCAAGAGGCAGACACGAACACATGATTTAGTACCCTTTGTTTCTACATTTTTCATAGCGATATGAAAGACGAACAAATCATTTACCAAAATGGAAGCCAGCTCCCTAACTATTGAAGAATTTCAGAATCGATATGTTGGAGTGCAAGCCGGCATAAGGTTTCACTATTCTCCGCCTCTTCATCTCTATAACAGCTATTTCTTTCGGATATTTCTTCAACAATCCCACACAGTAATGAGACATTCATTGAACGTCGCAGGGAGCTCACATTACGATTGTGACGTCCCGGGATTGGTCCCAGAAAAGTCGCGGAAACGTCTCTAGAACCTCCTATGTCCCGATTTCGAAACTCTCTCGAACGTCACTCGAACGTCTCACGGCACGCTCAACGGAGGTTCTAGAGACTTCGGGACGACGCGACGTTTCAATTTTCAATCTACAGTAATGATATTTTATATTATACATTTGAAGGATAGTTTGAAGAACCTGAGTGCAATAAATTTGCTTCTAAAGTATAGATTTTTCTTCAGAAAGTTGGTATATTTTTGTTAATATTAGCAACTTGGCTGACACAAGCAGTTTTTTTTTTTAAGTGCAGTTAATTCTCTCCGATTCTGCACTATCTATATAATTATTGACAATCGACAGAGTTGAATGGGAATGAAAAGACAAATATCGTGTAACTACTTCGATTATAATATATATTTCGACTAGGGGCTTCGCCCCTGCGCGCTTCGCGCGCCAACCCCCCTCGGCGCTACGCGCCTCGTTGTTCGGCACTACGCGCCTCGTTGTTCGGCGCTTCGCGCCTCACTGTTTCCTTGTACAGTGTCTGTTAGACAGGTGAATTTATTTATGCTGATTTCATGACAGGTCCGCAACTGTTGATCGGTTGTTTCCGATCAACCCGACATTGCTATTGGCTCCCTATCCAGGTCTACTCAGATTGTTTTCGTAAACGAATCCACTCACATGTACAAAATCTCCGATGCCATGCATCCCCAATTGCATTTGGCGACTTATTTTGCTATAGTTATTATTTTCTCCATAGTAGAAGAAATTCATAACTTTGCTATAAGAAGAATTTCTATGGCTTCAGACAAATTAAAAACTCGTTATGATATTCGAGCCAAGGATATAAAATTTAATCCCGGAGATTCTGTCTGGCTCTTTCAACCTCGAAGACAGAAAGGACGGTGTCCGAAACTACAAAGAAACTGGGAAGTCCCTTACTTAGTGGTTAACCGGATCAAGGATTTACAGGATATAACTCTCGTCGAGTTCTGTTTCATTACTTCTACTGACATGTTTGCCATTATGATTTATTTGAAACGATACTCAGTCTCACCTCTGCGTGTCGATCTTGAGTGGCGTATACACAATATGCCAGCGCGCGAAAACGACAATTCCCGTCGGGAATCATCTTGATAATTCTCGTTTGCATGTTTATTTTTTGCGTGTCAGAAACAGATACCTATAAAAATATTTGTCAAAGACTGTCATAAACAGCCGATGACAGCTGTCAAATGAAGTTTTGTTTGCTAGATGCTTTTTGCAGAGATGAGTAGGGAGATCTCCAACGCTCGGCTTTTCGTGATACCAGCTAGATTGGAGCGTCGACGTGACACCTAGGCGGCCACGCACCGAAGGTGGCTCATTTCCGACCTGACACCTAGGCGGCCATGCACCGAAGGTGGCCCACAATCGTGTATATATAGATATACTCGGTCGCTCGAGCAAGTGGTTGCCAATCGCATCCTTGTCCCCGCTCGCACAGATGTTTCCAAGAATGCAAGAATTGGGATTTTTCTTGTTTCAATTATGAATGTCAGTGAATAAGAGTATCTCCAGATTTGATAAATTTTGGATTCAACTAGCGGACGCTGAACCAAAATAATTCACCATTCCCAGCCCGAATACTTATTTTTTTTTTTTATAATAAATATTATTTTTTTTTTTATGTGAAAATATGTGACGCCTGGTGTTCTCGGATATTTGTACAGGCAGTCCATGTAAAAATATACGAAGCCAGCTCGATAACATTTATGCAAAATGTGCAATCAGCAAGTGGTTGGGGGAAATTATTTTTTTCTCGAACTGAATCTTCCAAAGAATCATCAGCCAATTCCGAGCAAGCTCCGTAAACGTATCCAGCAAACGCACGTACATGGACGTAGCTGTAGCGCAGCTGAGTGTATACCACATGAGGATGGAGTATTGCGGGACACGGGTTCGATCCCGGGTCGCTTTTTATTTTTTTATTTTTTTTTTTATGTATTTATTTTTTTCTTTTAGAAGAGAACAAATAATTGAAACAATAAAATACCGAGAGTGAATCGATTTGTTCCCCGTTTTTGGCGCCTCTTTTTTTTACCTAATCCCCGCCCCTTTTTTATTACGGGTAACTCAGAAGAGAGAAAATAAATGAAAGTGAGTGTGGACCAACTTTTTTTTTCCTTACACTTTTTTTTATTTCATATTCTCACTTAATCCCGCTTTCTTTTTTGTGTTTTTGATAACCGAGAAGAGAAAAAAAGAATGAAAAAAAAACAATTCCGAGAGTGTTAGATTTTTTTCCATTTTTTTTTCCGTTTCGTTATTTGGTAATCCGGATGAGAAAAATTTCAGCTATCTCTCTCGCAATCATGTGTCGGCTGATCAATCCTCAAATATTTATGAGAAATTTTGCATGTATATCTCGAAATATATCCCGAAATGACGAAGTTTACAATGTATTACCATAAAAGTTTGAATCAAATATCGAGGACCCTAACTTGTGTCTGGAATCAGTAGAATCACCCACGTATCATTAATTGTCATTGCAGTTGATTTCTACTTTTCCTAAATATCATTGAATACCCTGAAAATGTTCTGAAAATATCCTTGAATTTTTTATGGATTCTTTAGTAGGCACCACGAATAGAATGCGTATGCTCTATTCGAAAGGGTGACCAATGTAAAGAATGTCGCACGAAAGCTGGTTGTGTTGGGATAATGGTCAACATGGAGTCGAATGCACCATGTCCACTCCTCGTGCTGTCATTTCAAACAGAACAATCACTAGGAAGACGTTACTACACTTGGCCAAACAATCAACGAACGTACGTCAGAAAATAGAATAAATGTTGTCATTGCCCAATATTATTATTATTCTTATTATTATCAGGAATATCATCATTATTATTATTAGTCTTTTTTGTATTGTTTTTATTTTTACTGCATCAATTTTTATTACGTACGATTGAGTATCGTGTTCACCACTACCGCTAATGCGCGTTCCTCCGTCGTCCGCGGGTCCGAAGACGTCTGCTTCGACGGACCGTCAGTGCGAGTCTCTCGGAACCGCGGATTCCGAGAGACTCGCTTGTCCCACTGGTTCGGGGTGGGTCTGGCCACCTTGTGGAGTTGCGGAGTATCCGACGCAGATGCGGACGTTTTTTCTTTTTGTTTCTTGGCCTTTTTTTTTGTCCCACCATCGCCAATTTTTTTTTCTCTTCTTATTCTCGTTCGGGGTAGCTGCAAAAGCAGAACAACACAATTGAGAGTAACCTATTGCGGTCCACTACAATCATCTACGCTGGTCCGCGTGGAAAATTAAAAAAAAAACCATATAAGGTCGTATACGACCTCACCCGATTTCTTTTTAACTTTCTTTGCAGTATTTGTAAAAAAAAAATTGAAAGTAAAAGTTGAAGTTTTCGATCTTCTTTTTAATAACATTTGCAACATAATTTTGACGGCCCTGTAAACTCTATTTTCCATGAAACAATTTTTTTTAAATTGTTTCCTCCAGACAGACCACCTTTCCGTAAGATTCCATAAAAAATCACCAAATCGGGCCCACCTAGAGTTCTGGACTTAAAAAGTATATTCTAAATCAAATCATGCAACTGTACAATGTTTTTTTTTAGAGTCCACAACCCTACACGACTGCATTCTGACGATTCTTTTACTGAATCTACACATTTGGCCGAAGATTTACTAAAGTTGGTAACAAAATAAGTGTGTTCTTTTTATTAAAAAAACAATCTAAATATGCAAATTGCATAAAGTACCCATCCGCCAGCAGGGCTTGCTATACCCCGTACTCTTTCGCAATACCGAATGGAAAACTTACAACCTTCCCCAGCATTGTCTGTGTAAGCTATGTGTAAGGCTCCACTGTATGTTTGGAACGCCGATATTGAAATGGTGAATAAAAAATCGCACCGCATGCATCACACAAGTACTTACGATTCGGAGTTTTTGGGATCTCCGCGCTGTCCGAGGCAACACCAAGTTGACGCGTTGTACTTTCATCTATCCTGCAATGAATAAAATATTCTTTGTACAGATGGGGTGTAGGGAATAAGACCGGAATAAGTCGGGATGCGAACATGTCGGGTCAATTGTTATTGAGGAAGGGGGACTCTGCATAGAGGCCTTAACATTTCTTTATTTATGGAAACAAAAGTCGTATCTACAATCCGAAACGATAGATTGTTTGAAATGCTTCAATCGGCGTGTTAGAAAAATTGAAA
The DNA here is from genome assembly GCF_021155785.1 of Neodiprion fabricii. Taxonomy (NCBI): domain Eukaryota; kingdom Metazoa; phylum Arthropoda; class Insecta; order Hymenoptera; family Diprionidae; genus Neodiprion; species Neodiprion fabricii. Next base: position 18,831,188 of record NC_060239.1, read on the forward strand.
TTGGTATGTAACAAATTGTCGGAAGTGTTGTTTAGGAAATATTTTTTTTTGTTTAAAAAAAATGCATCTCCTACAATTTATTAGATTCCGATGTGAATATTTGATGACATGATTATTGAACGATTACCAACAAACGCTGATTTGGGATTTCCAAAGCGATTTCTGCGCGTACTCACATTTCGCCCTGGTTGACGATCCGGGTTAACGCCTCCATCTCAGTCGCCAAGTTGTCAACAGGATTCGTCTGTACATAAGACAACGAATATGAGATAATTCTGTTTGCAGCATTCAGTTTATTACGACTGCCATTGTTTCGTCCTATGAACGATTAAAATGCTAATCGACAACGCATACTGAAATGTTGATACAGGATATTCTTTCTCAACTCTTACGATTTTGCGTACGCGGGTTAGCGATTTTACCGTTCGTCTGAAAATTACTTCCGTTTTATTATGTACACAAGGGTGGTCGTTAGATGGCTTTTTTTGGAATTTCAATGTTGGATGGTCGTAGATCAGCTTGAAATATATTTTTTTTTAAATCTCTAATTTTTAAAAATTTTTATTCTGAGCCCTTAGTGACCCTGCTGGCCCGTGATTTTCTTCGCTCAAAACAAAAATCTGAAAGAGATTAAAAATTTTTTTTTTATATATTTAAAGCCGATCTACGATAATCTAACATTGAAATTGCAAAAAAGCAATTTAACGACCAATCTAATATCTATGGGGCATTCCACATCAAATTGCAACCAATGTACCTCACCTCCTCTCATTTTGATAATTTGTTAGTAGGATCTTGCAACCGACCCACAAGGATCTCGGAATTTTTTTCAGATTTTTTTAGCCACTGGTGAAATTTAAAAAAAAACGGAAAACCAATTTCGAGAACGACATTTTTAAAAATCTGAACAAATTCACACTGATTTTATGATTTAAAATACGATCCCATTGTCGTGTCGTGCTTACAAATCATATTTTTAATTATAAAATCAGTGTAAATTTTCTCAGAATTTTAAAAGAAGCGTTTTCGGAATTGGTTTTTCAATTTTTTTCTATTTCAGTGGTGGCTAAAGAAATCTGCGAAAAATTCCGACACTGTTTCAACCCTTAATTGGCACTCTTCCGCGCTCGAACGTAATTGGCACAGTGGGTCTGCTGGACCCGAGCGTGTTTAAACGTACATTCCTCAGCCTGTATTTGATATTTTTACTTGAAAATTTTTTCTGGACTACTTTTTGATATCCTTTTTAAGATGTCATTGGTTTTGTAACGATTAACTACTTTTAAATATGTTAAAAAAAAAAATCTTGAAAAAAAAAAGAAAAAAATGGGTTTTTTCACTTAAAAATTCATAAGTCATGTAAATTTTAATATTAAGAGCTAAAAATTTAGGGTAATACTCTTGAGATACTAGGCTTTAAGAAAAAAATTAGTATTGTAGCCGAACTTTAAAAAAAGGTATTCATTTGGAACATTGAATATCGATTTTTTTAGGTATTTATTAAGTACACAATTTCCAATGTTTGAAGCTAATTTATTTAATTTTATTCAATTATTTATAAAAAAATACACACAAAGTAACTTATGAATATATAAAATTGAACTTAACAAAAAGTTAGGCACGAAATTCATTCATCAAATTTACATTTGCGGCACAAAGGCGATCGGTGATCGTTGCACATGGCCACATGGCAAACGGCACAAGCGAGGCTAGTTTTGCGATCTTTTTTTTCTGAGCAGAAACCGCATCTTCTCTTTTCTTCTAATAAAACAAGTTGAGTATCATTCAAGTCAAGATCGATACCATCATTCAACATTGCAGAAATTGCAACGCGAACGTCCTTCCGAATAGTTGCAGTTGTCAACCTCTCTTGCAACATCGGCTTGGCCAGGTGAGCAATCAATTCTTCTAAACATTGCTGTCCACTAACTTTTGTAGTGTTTCCTTCGTTTATGAGCTTACATTTCAATAAAATCCTTGCATTGACTGCAGCCTGGTCAAGCATGCCGAAGAAAAAACGCAATGGCCATCTTTGCGTGCGCCTTGCAACAGTAAAGGAATGACATAGCTGATCGTAGGTGTCAGTGCCACCTTTTGTTGCGTTGTAGTGTCGAACAATATTTGGTTTGCTTCCAGTAATCTCATTCGACCGCATGAACGTAGACAACAGCAACACAATTTTATTTTTTCTGGAGTGTAACACACCAAAGTCATATCATCCGTGTAACAAAATTTACTATCAGGAAAATCTTTGCTGGCTACTTTCATTTCAAGCGGAATCTCGTTCTTATTTTTTCGAACGGTGCCAGTGGTAGTTAGATTATATGGATCTCTTAACATTCTAATCATCAAAGGAATAGTAGTAAACCAATTATCACACGTCACAGTGCGATTAGTTCCATGTATTGGAGTGGTCACTTCACGGAAAAAATATTCCGGCACTGACTCTGCGTTAGAAACACCATGAGTTTTTCCTAAATAAGGAATAGCATAGATCTGAAACAAATTTTAATTGTTAGTATTTTGAACAAATATTATTACATACAATCGTGAAAAAATAATACAGTTAATTTTACCAAGTATGAAGTTTTTGCATCGTTGAGCGTTTTCAACATCAGGCCATACTTATCCGGTTTTGATTTCATGTACACGCGATGCTTACAGCGTCCGCGAAAAACGTGAAGTTGCTCATCAACTGTGCACATGTTACTTGCATGATAATTTTTTGTACAGTTACTTATAAAAATATCCCAGATTTTTCGTATTGGAGCTAATCTATCTTCTTGATTTCTTTCTTCTTTCAAATCAAAACGCAAGCATGATGTTAAAAAATTAAATCGCTTGAAAGGCATTACGCATCGATAAAATGTTACTCCATTTCCATAACTCCAAAGTTTATCTGCATTTACTCGATGAGTTTTCCACATCCCTGAATGTTACAAAATGGCAAAGAGAATTTTGATTTCTACTGCATCCGTCGAACGATGATAACTTTGTAAACGTACATTGCCAGTAACAAGATCAGAACAGACTTTCAATATTTTATCATTAGTACATTCAACTATGATATCAATTATTTCGTCAGAAAATAATGCACTCCAAAATTCATGCATGGATTGTAAGTTAGCAGCATCACCAGTAGGGCCAGGTGTATAGTCAGGTGCGTTACTGCTCAATCGATCTGAAAAAAAAAAAATAAAAAACTTTACTATTTAATTTATTTACATGAATAAAAGTTGCTATACAATTTTGAAATGTATGATTTTGGAGAGCGCAAAAAAAGACTACTACTATATATGAAGTATACAGTACTTGTATATGTATGTATTGTGACGTGGATTTTTCTGCACCTCGGTTACTCGGAGCAAATAACCGGGAACTTACCGCGTGCACAATAATTTGGCGTCCACGATGTACCCTGGATCTAAAACAATATCGCGAAATTTGTTGGGCGCCTGGCGTGGTCAACACGCCTCGAAATCGGTCATACGATATACCGCGACCATATGCTCGGTAGCTCAGTACCGCGGAGAGGGGAGGGGTGATTTTCGGGTAGAGAGAATTGCAACCAGTAAGCCAACACGTGCTGTGGCCAAATTACTATAAAATTCCGATGGTATATTTTTCATCAGCGATAGTACAAAATAAAAAGAAAGAAAAATAATAAAGAAAAAAAAAATGATAATACGACCACGCAAGTCGTCTTTCGCGATTCCAAACACAATGTTGCTATTATCTAAACTAAATAAGAAAGGTAGAAATACTCCAAATAAAAATAAAAATAGAAAAATAATAACAACAAAAAAAAAGTGAATAAGTCTAGGAGACCTCTACGGCCTACGTGCGCTAGTCGCCGTCTTAACAATATCCTACTTCCTAAAAACCAAAAATAAAATCGGACGCGATGCGCTGCCCGCGATCGTCCTCTACACAATGGCGCTGGTCGCCAACTTAATACTAACTGATAATGCAAACAAAAAAAAAAGAGAAGGAAAAAAAAGAATATTAAATAACTAAGAAGAATATTAAATAACTAAAGTGATGCGAGGCTCGTCGCGACACCCGCGATCCTCCTCTAAAAACGCATGCGCTTATCAGCACGCACCCGAGCTTCACTTCCTCGGCGACGGCGGGCCGCAGTCGCGAATTCGAATGCTCCCCGTGATTGCTCGCGACCTGTACGATAATCGAAGATGTGTCGGATGACGTGAATTGACCCCGTGTAACGGACTTCGGTCACACTCAAGCTCGAGACAATAACGTCTCGGCTCAACCCGTGGCTCGACTCGATTTTCTGGAATCCATGAAGTTAACGTTACTCTCTTACGCGCAACTCAGGCTACGGTCACCAAGCAAAAGAATCGGCAAACAAATTTCGAGTACTTTTCGACACGCAAACTACCAAACGGCGATCCTTTATCTGATCAGCCTGTACTCAATTTACCCTCGAAATTCGATCGCGAGAATGTTAGCAACGCTTACCGCTCCACATCCAATTGACAAAGGGACCAACTCCCTCGTGTCGGCTCATTTTCCTCGCAATCACTCAAAACTCAAAATAACAAAACAAACGCACAATCGCTCCGTTCACTCGCTCTCGTGAACCGCCAGAACTCGAGTGATCTCGGATGGTCGCAACGCCGATCTCATCGCGCTAATTTTTCGTGACGTCATCACCCTAAGAATGCGCAACAATCGATCGGTCATCGATTTTTGGGGATTGCGCAACTGGCCGCGCACCTGTCGTCTCTACGCGGCGCAGAACTTAAGGCTAGATCGCGATGTCGTCTCCCGCGCAGCTCTACGTAGTCTTGGGGTTGGGCGGGGTGGTGCTCCCTCGTCGCTCGCTGGTGCCTCGCGGTTGCCTTGGTTGGGCGTAAGCGGGGTGAGCGGGGAGGCTGCGGCGCGCCGGCCGCCAGCGGGAATCGCGTCCGCCTTGGATTCCCGCGCTGCAGGGATCTGCGTTGCCTCCCCCTCCGCAGCCTCGGTATCCTTCCCGCGAGATCGTCGTGATTTCGCCTTGCCTCGGAAGATGTTCGGTGTCGGAGTTGGTCACTGGAGGGTAGCCGGTGCACTCAAAAAAAAATAAAAAAAAACAAAAACCTGAAATATCTTGTTCGCAATGCTCTATTTCGTCCCTGTCGAAGCTCGGGTGTGTGACTCCAGTTCTGGCGCTCTCTGAGATTATTCCGCGACTCGATTTTCTAGACCCTTATTCCGGGATCTCGCCCAGGGTTCAGGGAGTCTCTTGTAACGGGCAGGCCTAACCGAACTGCCACGTTACAGTATATATTGTGACGTGGATTTTTCTGCACCTCGGTCACTCGGAGCAAGTAACCGAGAACTTACCGCGTGCACAATAATTTGGCGTCCGAGAGGTATCCTGGACCTGAAACAATATCGCGAAATTTGTTGGGCGCCTGGCGTGATCAACACGCCTCGAAATCGGTAATACGACACACCGCGACCATATGCTCGGTAGCTCAGTACCGCGGAGAGGGGAGGGGTAATTTTTGGGTAGAGAGAATTGCAACACAAGTAAGCCAACGCGTCAGGTGGCCAATTCACTATAAAATTACAATGGTATATTTCTCATCAGCGATATTACAAAAACAAAAAGAAATAAAAATAAAAATAAAAATAATAATAATACGACTACGCAAGTCGTCCTTCGCGGTTCCAAATACAATGTTAAATTTAATCTAAACGAAATCAGAAAGGGAGAAACACACCAAATAATAAAAAAAAATAACAAAAAAGGTGAATAAATCTAGGAGACCTCTACGGCCTACGTGCGCTAGTCGCCGTCTAAATAATACCCTGATTCGTAAAAACCAAGAACAAAATCGGCCTCGATGGCCGTCTTAATAATACCCTAATTCGTAAAAAACCAAAAACAAAATCGGACTCGATGCGCTGCTCGCGAACGGCCTTTACAAAATGGCGCTGATCGCCAACTTAATATTAACCGATAATGCAAAAAAGAACTAAACGGAGGCGAGGCTCGTCGCGACACCCGCGATCCTCCTTAGTCGAGGAAATAAAGCAATGGACTGTCGATTTTTTGAGCAGTAAGACGGATTTTAATGCGGTTTTTTGCATTCGCTTCGTAAGAGCGCCTACAAACTTTGTTAACTAAATTGATTAATTAATTTTTTGAAAATGCATTATGGCATTAATAATATGCATTTTGCAAGTGCACTTCCAAGAGACACTAAATAAAAAATTTGCTACTCGGGGATTTTTGGGGTCGCTGAACACGAATATCGCCACGGCAACCGTCTCCGAGGTACCTGGTGCCCAGGGTGGACAGTATCAACGTCTTCTCCTAGAGTTTTGGCGAAAATTGTGATCGAATTTGTGATTGAATAAAGAACAATATACTTTAATTGAGGTAAAAATGATAATACTCAAGATAATTCCAGAAAAAGACGTTGAAACGTTCACCCTGGGCACCACGTACCTCGGGGACGGTTGCCGTATCGATATTCGTATTCAGTGACCCCAAAAACCCCCGAGCAACGAGTTTCGACAAATTCGATCACAATTTTCGCCAAAACTCTAGGAGAAGACGTTGATACTGTCCACCCTGGGCACCAGGTACCTCGGAGACGGTTGCCGTGGCGATATTCGTGTTCAGCGACCCCAAAAACCCCCGAGTAGCAAATTTTTTATTTAGTGTCTCTTGGAAGTGCACTTGCAAAATGCATATTATTAATGCCATAATGCATTTTCAAAAAATTAATTAATCAATTTAGTTCACAAAGTTTGTAGGCGCTCTTACGAATCGAATGCAAAAAACCGCATTAAAATCCGTCTTACTGCTCAAAAAATCGACAGTTGGGCCGTTTTTAGTGCTTTATTTCCTCGACTACCTCTGAGAACGCATATTTTTATCAGCGCGCACCCGAGCTTTCCTTTCTCTGCGACGGCGGGACGCAGTCGCGAATTCGAATGCTCCCCGTGAGACGGTTCGCGGACTACACGAGAATGGAGGGTGTACCGGACGAAGTAAAATGACCCCGTGTAACGGACTTCGGTTACACTCAAAGTCGAGACAATAACGTCTCGGCTCAATCCGTGGCTCGACTCGATTTCCTGGATCCCCCGAAATTAACGCTACTCCCTTGCGCGCAACTCAGGCTACGGTCACCAAGCAAAAAAATCGGCAAACGAATTTCGAGTATTTTTCGACACGCAAATTCCAAAACGGCTATCCTTTATCTGATAAGCCTTTACTCAATTACTCTCAAAATTCGATCGCAAGAAAGTTAACAGCGCTTACCGCTCCACATCCACCGCACGAATTCACCCACACCCTCGTGGCGGTTCATCGCCCTCGTCCTCGCAACGAAACAAGCCTTCACTGGCGCAAAACTAACGCAAACTCGACCTCGAAAAACAACTCGGCTACCTTGTTCAATCGCCAGAACTAGAGTGACCTCGGATGGTCGCAACGCCGATCTCGTCGCGCTAATTTTCCGTGACGTCATCACCCTAAGAATGCGCAACAATCGATCGGTCATCGATTTAGGGGATTGCGCAACTTGCCGCGCACCTGTCGTCTCTACGCGGCGCAGAACTTGAGGCTAGATCGCGATGTCGTCTCCCGCGCAGCTCTACGGAGTCCTAGGGTTGGCCGGGGTGGTGCTCCCTCGTCGCTAGCTGGTACCTTGGTCGGGCGTAAGCGGGGTGAGCGGGGTGAGCGGGGAGGTTGCGGCGCGCCGGCCGCCAGCGGGAATCGCGTCCGCCTTGGATTCCCGCACTGCAGGGATCTGCGTTGCCTCCCCCTCCGCAGCCTCGGTGTCCTTCCCGCGAGATCTCCGTGGTTTCGCCTTGCCTCGAAAGATGTTCAGCGTCGGAGTCGGTCGCTGTAGGGTAGCCGGTGCACTCAAAAAGAAATAAAAAAAAACAAAAACCTGCAATATCTTGGTCGCAATGCGCTATTTCGTCCCTGTCGAAGCTCGGGTGCGTGACTCCAGTTCTGGCGCTCTCTAGGATCATTTCGCGACTCGATTTTCTAAACCCTGATTCCGGGATCTCGCGCAGGGTTCAGGGAGTCTCTTGTAACGGGCAGGCCTAACCGAACTGCCACGTTACAACTCCCCCCCCCCTAGACGGATTGTGGGGTGCCAGAGCGCCAGCGCTGCATCCCGCGAGCCAAACTTCGCGAGGTGACCGCAAGCTCGAAGTACCCACACGCTATTGCGCGGTACTCACCGAGAATCCCCTCCCAAGAGGACAAAAAACAAAAAAAAATTTCTCCCGTGTGGCCAGATGCCCACTCCCGTGTCCTCTGGAATTCTTCGCGAGCTCAACTGATCCCCTTCCTCACGCCATGGTTGTCTAGGGGAGCTCTCTACTCCGCCACTAGCCCTGAAATTTTTGTCAAAACCCGCCACCTCGGATCTAAGAACGAAAGCGGACGCCATTTATGGTCGATACTCGGAATTTATTATGGTATAATAACAACAAACAAAAAAAAGAAAGAGAAAGAAAGAAAAAGAAAAAAAAATCTTCGTGCTGTTTTCGGCCTAGCCGCGCCGCCCCGGCCGGCCCCGATCCCGGCCCCGGCCGGTCGCGGACGCCACGATCCGCCGGCGGCGCATCTCGACCTCCCTGTTTACGTTCTCTTCGCCCCTCGCAACGGGGGGGTCCTGGAGGGATCCTCTCGCGACTGGGGTGTTGGGGACGACTTCCCTCGCAACGGGGTTATTTGGGGTGGCTTCCCTCGCCATCTGGGGAGTCGGGGCTGTCCTTGGTGAATACCCCGGGGGGGGGGGGGGGGGGAAATCTCCCTCGCCATCAAGGGGGGGAGGCTGGCCGCTGGCCCGGTCCCCTCGCGAACGCCCCCCCTACTGGGTCGGCTCGCCTGGTCGTGGCAGGCGGGGCACTTCGTCTTCGGGTACCCGGGCCATCCGCACCGTCGGCAGAATAGCCCGAGTACCCGAGGGCAGTCGTGGTACGAATGGTACCACTACCAGCAATTCCAGCAGCCGCCCGCTGGCAGCTGCTCCGGCCACTCGGGGCCCGCTGGGGCTGCTCTCCCCCAGCTGATGGTCGCCGGGGGGAGAGGGACCTTCGCTAGGACCAGAAGGTCCCGAATCGCCCGGACGTCGTCTTCCTCCCTCGCGATCCCTCCGCCAACTAAGGGGTAGAGTCAGTCAGGATCGTAGTTATCGTCGGTTACCCCTTTCCTCTCCCCGAGAAGCCTATTTCCCCCTCACGATTCCTCCCCGTTTCTATGCGCACTTGCCTCAGACTCCACGTACCGCTTCAAATCCTTGATGTGGTGTCTACCGCGACCCCCTCCTTCGCTATCCTCTAATTCGTAGACGACGGGCGAGATTACCTGCGCAACGCGAAATGGACCGGCAAACTTGGGGGCTAGCTTCGCAGCGACCTGTTGGGTGGCCGAGGACAGAACTCGGTTTCGCTTCCATACCCACTCCCCTACTTCGAAACGGATATCCCGGTGCCCTCGGTTATAATGACGCGCCTGTCGCTCGTGGGCTTCCTCGAAATGTTTCGTCACTAAGTCACGCAGCTCACATAATTTCGCCATTCGGTCCCCCCATACTTCGGGAAGGGGTACGGGGATTTCCGCGGGACCTTCCACGAGTCGTCGCAACTGCATCCGTGGTTTGGGATCGCGACCCAAGTTTAAAAACGCGGGACTGACTCTTAGTGAGCTATGCACAGCGGTATTATACGCAAATCGAAATTCGTGAAGGTGCACATCCCAGTCCCGGTGATCTGCCTCGATGTAGGCCACGATCATGGTTTTTAATAAGCGATTCACCCTTTCCACGGGGTTAGCTTGCGCGTGGTACGGCGGTACTTTCGTGTGGGTAATATGGTACGCAGCGCACAGTTCGTCGACGGCCTTATTCGCGAATTCCGTGCCGTTATCCGTCAGGAGCACCTCCGGGGTACCCCATCGGGACAGCACGAGATCTTCCAGCGCGGCAAGAATGTTTTTCGCGTTTGATTTCCGCAACGGCGCTACCTCCACCCACCGGGTAAATAGATCTTCAAAAACCAACAAATACTCGAACCCGGCGCGACTTCGGGGAAATGGACCCATGACGTCCGCCGCAACCACAGTCCAGGGCGTGTCGACGACCCGTCGACCCATAAGGCCCGCTGGTGGCACCTGTTGTACCTTGCACTCCTGGCAACGCTCGCACGCTCGGACCATCAAAACTATATCGCGATACATCCCGGGCCAGTAGTAGTCGGCCCTCGCTCGCGCGTAGGTCTTTTCGACGCCAAGATGCCCTGCCTGGGGGTCCTCGTGGACTTCCGCAAAAATCCGCGATCGCTGCTCCCTCGGGAGCACCAATTTCCACGGCGCCAATTCCGCTAGTATTGGCTCGACTAAGGGGTCCGCCCGGAAATGGTATAGACGCCCATCGACTACCGACCAAGTTCGGAACTTGCGTGGGTAGTCCAGGACGTCCTTTACGCGATGCTGGTACCAGGGGTCGACGACGACATCCCAGACGGCCTAACGCTTCGTCCCTGGTCTGCCGTCCCCAACCACGTCGAGGGCGGCTAGCTGCTCCGTCCCCTCGTCTTCGCCCTCGTACATCCGCGATAGTGCATCGGGCACATGGTGCATCGCCCCCTTTCGATGTTTAATGTCGCAATCATACTCGAGTAAGTCGATCTAGCTAACCGACCCGTCGGATTCCGCGATTCCCGCAACCACTTTAAACTCGCGTGGTCGGTTATCACCGTGAAGTGATATCCTTCTAGGTATGCTCTAAACTTTTGAACGGCCCAAATCACCGCGAGACATTCCTGTTCGGTTGTGGAATACTTCCGTTCCGCGTCCGACATCGTCCGACTCGCGTACGCGATCACACGCTCCATTCCGCCAATAGTCTGTGTCAAGACGGCGCCAATGCCAAAGCTACTCGCATCGGTGTGTACTACGAACTCGTGCTCAAAATCGGGACACGTTAGAACCGGAGCCGACGTTAACGCAGCTTTTATGCGTTTGAACGCGGCTTCCTGTTCGCTACCCCAGTCCCATCTCTTATCCTTACGCAATAGCCGGGTAAGGGGTTCCGCCACACTCGCGAACTCGGGGATGAATTTTCGATACCACGATGCCATACCCAAAAAGCGCCTCAATTGCCGTAGGTTTTTCGGTGCGGGATACGCTAGGATAGGTTCCACCTTTTCGGCATCGACTTGTAGGCCGTCCTGGTTCACCTTGAACCCGAGATACCGGACTTCGCTACGACAAAACTCACACTTTTCCGGGTTGATGGTAAGCCCGGCCAACACTATCCGCTCGATCACGCGAGATAGCCATTTCAAATGCGAACGAAAATCGGTGGTCACTACAATAATGTCGTCGAGATACGCGAAGGCATGCGGCTCCATCTAGGGAGTAATTAATTTGTCGATTAACCGCTGAAAGGTGGCCGGGGCTCCGGTAAGCCCGTATGGCATCCGCACAAACTAGAATAATCCGCGACCTGGGACCGTGAACGCCGTTATTTCGCGACTCTCGCGTGTCAAGGAAATCTGGTGGTAAGCTTGACTCAAGTCTATAGTCGAAATGTACTTAGCCGACCGCAATTTATCCAATATACCGTCCATAAACGGGATCGGGTACGCATCCTTTTTCGAAACGCTATTTACTTTTCTAAAATCCAAACGGAACCGATATTTCCCGTTTGGCTTCTTGACCATCACGATTGGCGTCGACCACGAACTTTGGGAGGGTTCGATCACTCCATCCGCGAGCATACGGTCTACCTCCTCGTTAATAGCCTCCTGCACTTTCGGGGATACGAGATAGTACCGCTGCTTGATCGGGGCGCTTCCCTGCACGTCTATTTCGTGCTCCGCGAGATGAGTGAGACCCAAGTCTCCCGAGACTTTCGGTAATTCTTTCGCTAAGAATTCCTGTAATTCGCGATTCTCGGTATCCCCTAGCTCTACGATACCGCTACAACTTGACACCTCGGTAACGGGGATCGGGCGACCCTCCTCAAATTTTCCCTCGTATTCCGGAATATTCGCGATTCTCCATGATTAGCGCGCGCCGTCAATTGAAAGGCCAAATTTTCGCACGAAATCCATGCCCAGAACGCAATCTCCAACTAAGGTGGGGATAATCCGCAACGAAAACTTATGCGCGACACCCAGCAACGTTATCGGCAGCTCTACGTCTCTGGTTATTGACTCTACCGATCCATTCGCCAATACGACACTCGAACAGCTGGGTGATTTTACCGGTCGCCCGTACTCTAACGCAATTTGGTGTCCGATCGTACCGAGAAATGTTCGCGATGAGCCGGTGTCTAACAACGCACTGACCCATGTGCCCCCGATACACACCCGCAAAAATCAGCGTTGATCGAACTCCATGGTCTGCATCGGAAAACACGTCGCGACTTCCCCCTCGACGCCACGCAATGCCGTGGTGTCCTCCACTCGGGGCGCGGCCCCGACACTTAGCGAGGCTGCCCTCCCTGGCTTCCCGAACACCGCGGACAATCCGTCGAATAGACGTCGTCGTACCCGCAATGGTAGCAAAAGATTCGCAAGGGGTCCGGACAGCGGCTGAATCGGTGACCGGGACGATGACAATTCATACATAACTTTTCGTCCCACACCTTGTCGCCACGAAATTGTTCGGCCCGTGACACGCTAGGGGCCGGCTGGTTAACCGAGGGGGCCGCTCCCCTCCTTGTTCCTCGCGCGGGTCGCTTCGGCGAGGTCGGCCTCGTTGGAGCCGGGCCTCCGCCTCTTGGCTGTGTGCCGCTCGATTTACCCCTCTGGGTCGCCACCGCCATCACCTTCAACAATTTTTCCTCGAGCCCTTTCACCTGGGCCGCGAGTAGCTTCTCTATCGTCTGCGCTACGGTTGACTCGATCCCTGCTTCGGTAATCGCGGCTAATCCAGGTTCGCCTCGAGCCGCCGCGGTTTTGGTCCGGCACGCTAATTCACTAATAACGGACTCTTTCGGCGTGGGCGGGGGGCGGTTTTCGCGATATAACGCGAGGTTTCGTTTCCGCTTCGTGGCGAGATAGATCAATTCGCTCCACGTACGAATTTCCTTTCGCCGGAGGACTTCGCGAATTTCGGGACGCAGGTTCTTAAAGGCCAGGTCTAGTTGCTGTTCCATAGTGTACGGATGCGGCATCCGTCTCAACAACCCTCGAACGCAGGAAAGATATTCCGTAACTGACTCTACTGGTCCCTGAGTTCGCGACCTAGCCTGGTCCTCCACGCGACTTCCGACTGTCCCGATCCCGAACCACAAACGTAATGCCGCGCGAAACTCATCGTACGTGACCCAGCTATCTCGTTCGCAACGCAACCATTCCAAGACCACGCCCGAGAAGATCATCGTGAGCAAACTCAACACCTCGTTCTCGCTCAACTCCGACGAACTACGCCACTCCTCCAATCGCGTCAAGAAATCCTCGACACTCGGCTCGCCAATCCCAGAAAACTTGAGGTTCCACCCGCGCAGGGCCCTCGGGATGTCACGGATTGTTTCCCGGGTACGCGATTCGATGTTTGAATCCCGGGCCCAGGTCGGCCGGGCAGCGGTCGCCATATCGCGAGGAATTGTGGCGGGATCGACCGGCAGCGACCGGAACTCGACCCGCGGAGCTGGTGCCCCCGCCACTAGCCGGGTAGAATCCACGATGGGTTCCTCGAGCCCATGTCGGTGCCCCTGGATTGGGGAGGCCTCTCCCCAGTGCCCCTGGGCTCCGCTCGCCAGTGAAAACGGGATCGAGTGGAAGGGTATTTGCGTCGGAACCTGGTACGCGGTCGGTCGCGAGGCGCTACCATACACCGCCGAGGTGGTGATAGCCGCCGAAGCGACGGCTACGCTCACCACCGTACTCGTCGTCGCTACCGTGGTTAGCCGGGTCGCGATGGTAATATTCACGGGTTCTAACAGCCGCGAATCGCTAGCCCTTCGGGGCTGTTCCCGCACCGGTTCCGTAATGGTCGCTAATTCGGCCAACCCCGCGAAGACATCCTCGTCCTCTGGTTCCCAGGTGACAGTCAAATCCCCGCGCTCACGCAAGAGGTGTCGTACGTAACGGTCACGACGCACCAGTAGGTCACCGGTGGAATTTACCCTCGCGGTCACTAATGCCAACTCGAGCTCATCGCTCGTCATTTCGTACAACCACGCGCCAATGGTTACCTCCGCCATGTTGATTTCACCAGCGAAACGAAAAGCCGTGACGAAAGTAAAAGCACGCAAAACCAAACTATTCGCACCGAAAGACAAAAGCCGTGGGTAGAGTCTGAGCGCAAGCAATGATACCCAGTATGGATACTTCCGCGAAACTTGTTGAATTAATTCGCTATTTTCCACCAGCACTAACAGAACGTGAGAGAGATGTTTCCTCGTATTGGTGTAATCACCTCTATTACCTTAGCGATATTAAAATTTCGGATAAAAGCGCCAACAAAAGAAATACCGTAAACAAAATAAAACAGAACAAATCACAAAAAAAAACAAAAGACGGGCTGAAAGAAAAAAAAAAAAAAAAATATGTTGTCGCGCCAGCAACAAAACCAACAAAAAAATTCAACCGCGATGCTGAAATCCGCCTTTGAAACACACAAAAAAAAAACAAAAAAAAAATATTTCGAAATCGCAGAAAACAAAAGAAAAACAAAAGGAAGCAGAAATCCAAAAGCAATAACAAAAGAAGATAAAATGACATAAGCAAGAGATTGGCGGTAAAAGCAGGCGATCTTATCCCTAGTATTAGAAAGGTAAGGTGTGAATATACACGGTGTAGTTTTCGTCACCCGGTATATTCGTCAAATCGTAGCCTGAGTCGTGAATCGCAAGTTTCGGTGTTATTCGCCACCCTTTGTATCCAATTTTATTCTCGTCCTCTGTATTCAAAATTGTCTCGCTGTACTGCAAACGTCAACACGCTTAATTAACCGAAGTGTCGTGCGACCTCTCTCTCCCCTTTTCTCCGACCGCTGTTGTTTTGGTTACGCGAGCGCAATCCGTTACTAAGTCGAAATTTCCGAAGCGCGCAACGCTACTATCTTTCTCGGAAATTTACAGCGGAAATTTCGCGAAGGCCCCACGTTGGGCGGCAATTTGTGACGTGGATTTTTCTGCACCTCGGTCACTCGGAGCAAATAACCGAGAACTTACCGCGTGCACAATAATTTGGCGTCCGCGAGGTATCCTGGACCTGAAACAATATCGCGAAATTTGTTGGGCGCCTGGCGTGATCAACACGTCTCGAAATCGGTAATACGATATACCGCGACCATATGCTCGGTAGCTCAGTACCGCGGAGAGGGGAGGGGTAATTTTTGGGTAGAGAGAATTGCAACACAAGTAAGCCAACGCGTGATGTAGCCAAATTACTATAAAATTACAATAGTATATTTCTCGTCAGCGATATTACAACAAAAAAAAAAAATATAAAAATAAAAAACAAAAAATAAAAATAATCATAATACGACTACGCAGGTCGTCCTTCGCGATTCCAAATACAACTTTGAATTTAATCCAAAAGAAATAAAAATAAAAAAATAAAAAAAAAGGAGAAACAAACCAAATAAGAAAAAAAATAAAAAAAAAAGGTGAATAAATCTAGGAGACCTCTATGGCCTACGTGCGCTAGTCGCCGTCTTAACAATACCCTAATTCATAAAAACCAAAAACAAAATCGGAATCGATGCGCTGCCCGCGAACGTCCTTTACAAAATGGTGCTGATCGCCAACTTAATACTAACTGATAATGCAAACAAAAAAAAAACTAAACTGAGGCGAGGCTCGTCGCGACACCCGCGATCCTCCTCTAAAACCGCATATTTTTATCAGCGCGCACCCGAGCTTCACTTTCTCGGCGACGACGGGACGCAGTCGCGAATTCGAATGCTCCCCGGGACTGCTCGCGACCTACACGAGAATGGAGGATGTACGAAGTGAAATGACCCCGTGTAACGGACTTCGATCACACTCAAACTCAAGACAATAACGTCTCGGCTCAACCCGTGGCTCGACTCGATTTCCTGGATTCCCCGAAATTAACGCTACTCCCTTGCGCGCAACTCAGGCTACGGTCACCCAGCAAAAGAATCGGCAAACGAATTTCGAGTACTTTTCGACACGCAACCTCCAAAACGGCTATCCTTTATCTGATAAGCCTTTACTCAATCACTCTCGAAATTCGATCGCAAGAATATCAGCAGCGCTTACCGCTCCACATCCAGTGTATGAAGGCACCCACACCCTCGTGACGGGTCCCTGACATCTCTCGCAAAGCCGTCGCAATGAACACCAAAAAAAAGAAAAGCACTGATGCGCACGCTATTACCCACTCGCTAGGAACGCCAAAACTCGAGTGATCTCAGATGGTCGCAACGCCGATCTCGTCGAGCTAATTTTTCGTGACGTCATCACCCTAAGAATGCGCAACAATCGATCGGTCATCGATTTAGGGGATTGCGCAACTTGCCGCGCACCTGTCGTCTCTACGCGGCGCAGAACTTAAGGCTAGATCGCGATGTCGTCTCCCGCGCAGCTCTACGTAGTCCTGGGGTTGGGCGGGGTGGTGCTCCCTCGTCGCTAGCTGGTACCTTGGTTGGGCGTAAGCGGGGCGAGCGGGGAGGCTGCGGCGCGCCGGCCGCCAGCGGGAATCGCGTCCGCCTTGGATTCCCGCGCTGCAGGGATTTGCGTTGCCTCCCCCTCCGCAGCCTCGGTGTCCTTCCCGCGAGATCTCCGTGGTTTCGCCTTGCCTCGAAAGATGTTCAGCGTCGGAGTCGGTCGCTGTAGGGTAGCCGGTGCGCTCAAAAAAAAATAAAAAACAAAAGCCTGAAATATCTGGGTCGCAATGCTCTATTTCGTCCCTGTCGAAGCTCGGGTGCGTGACTCCAGTTCTGGCGCTCTCTAAGATTATTCCGCGACTCGATTCTCTAGACCCTGATTCCGGGATCTCGCCCAGGGTTCAGGGATTTTCTTGTAACGGGCAGGCCTAACCGAACTGCCACGTTACAATACATACTAACAACAATAGATCTTTTTAATTTCTTAATTTCATAGATACTGATATAATACGAGTTAAAACTCATTTTTCTAGCCTCCATTAATAATGAATCTTTCATTAATCAATCTCCTGCTTTAATTCCTTTTTTATCTGTATCTACAACAGTCTCGATACCAAAACCTTCTTCTTTGATATCTTCTTCATCTGTGTCGACAACAGTCTCGACACCAAAACCTTCTTCTTTGATATCTTCTTCATCTGTGTCGACAACAGTCTCGACACCAAAACAGAACGCTTTGAAATCTGAAATTTCAGTACTTGACGCTGAATTAAATGCTGTAGTAAAAAAGCGAGATGCAGGACTTGCAGACGAAGGGATTGAGAAGATAATAAAAAAATTAAGGCATGATAATGATGAAAAGAAAAAACAGTTACAGAATAAAATAGTCCGTGCAACGAACATGCGAAAATTTAGGGCAAAACAAAAAGCTGAAGTTTTAAGCCTGAAGTCTGCTCATCCCAACGTGCAATCCTCGTCTATAAAGACTCAGCCAGGACGTCCTTCTCTTGAAGAAAATGAGTCAGGCCTTCTTCAAGTAATTTATGATATAGCAACACATGGAAGCTCAGCTGCTGATCGACGCCGATCAGAGGTATTGAAAACTTGCAAAACTCTTGATGAATTGCATACACAGCTTGTTGAAGATGGATTTTCCATATCGCGGACCTCTACATATCGTAGGCTCATTCCAAAGTACTCTGGATCCTTAGAAGGTAAGCGTCATGTCACAACGGTGCCTGTGAGATTGTGTCGAGCCAAACAGACAGACATCGAGACCACGTCGATCAACATTTTTGTAAAGCTACTGCTAATGGTCTCGAGGAACTTGCATCTATACTTGGGCCAAAACAGGTAGTTTTTATCTCTCAAGATGATAAAGCAAAAGTACCGATTGGAAAAACAGCTGCAAAAGTACAGACTCCTGTTTTAATGCATTTGAATTATAAAGTGCGCCTCGATGACCACGATTTTGCTGTTGGAGTACGTCATCAACTTACTCCTTCAGTATATGCTGGTATTACAATAAAAGAAAATTGCATGGGTAGGACAGAAGCTGTTACATATTCTGGTCCAACGTATATCGTAATCCGCAGTGGAAAACATAGCAGTTCGACAGCAGCAACTCATGCCAAAGACCTTAATAAACTCTTAACATTAGATGATTTTAAAAATTTAGCCTTAGGTAAGGATGAAAAAGTCAAGCCTGTGATGATTTTATCAGTCGACGGAGGACCAGATGAAAATCCACGTTACAATAAAGTGATATCTAACTGTATATCGCACTTCAAAGAATATGATTTGGATGGGCTGTTCGTGTTTACGAATGCACCTGGTCGATCAGCTTATAACCGAGTTGAGCGAAGGATGGCACCTTTGAGCCGTGAATTAGCCACTGTCGTACTTCCTTATAAACACTACGGGTCACATCTCGACCCTCAAGGAGAAACCATTGACAGTGAGTTGGAGTTGAAAAACTTTCAACATGCAGGTACATTTTATTGAGTGATATATAGTCTTCTCTGCTGCTAATATATTTAAAACTTGAATTCAAATTTATCTATAATTTTATTGTATATTATTTTCAGGCGAAACGTTAGCTGAGATTTGGTCTCAGATGGTTATTGACGGTCATAACGTAATAGCGGAATATATGCCTCCTGGGGAAGTTCTTCCGGAAACTGGACAAGTTTCTGACACCTGGTATGGAAATCACGTTCGTGAAAGTCAATATTTCCTTCAAATCATCAAGTGCTCCGATGACTCCTGCTGTACTCCTCGTCGCAGTGCACTAAAAAATGTTCTGTACCAAGGCTTTTTACCGGCACCTTTTCCGATGTCACAAAACCCTTTCCGTATACCAAGTCCAGATGAAGTAGGATCGGAAATATTTCCATCATTGCTTGTACGTCAATTTATAACATTACGGCCGGATTTCTCACACGGTAGAGAAATACCTTATGATTCATACTGTCCATCTATTAAAGACGATATCAACGGAAGAACGTGTACAATTTGTGGCCTTTATTTCGCCTCAAAAAAATCAATGAACAGCCATCGAAAAAATTTGCATGGTGGTGCAGTGGACAATGTGTCTCGCGTGCGACCGCTGCGGATTCTCTCCAGGAGGCCACATGAGGTTTTATGTGTTTTGGCAGAAAGCGTGGAGTGGTTAGACGTTGAGGCCATCGATGAAGAGGAAATAACCAAGACTGAAGAAACTCCTGATATTACTGCCCCCTTAATCAACGATGTATCCGAGTGGATTGATGCTGGAAACGTATTTGTTGAAGACGTATGAGACGAATATTAATAAAGGTGATTCAACAGAAAATAATTGTTGTGTTCGTAAATTCAGTTACTCTAAGTTACATACTGTATAGCAATATGTTTTCACAAATGTTCTTTTTCATAGTGTATTATTCACTAGTAATTTAAGTATGCATGCAGTCTAATGTAATAACGATGAGTATGAGCCAAATTATTTTTTTTTCACTTTTTGCCTGTAAGATGATTAAAAATCATAATTATAAATTACTACGTGAAAAATAAAGGGGAGGATGGGGGGTCTTGGCATATACTACGAGAAGTCACCGAAGGGGGGGAGGGGTCGAAAAATCTAAAAAAATAGGTCACGTAGTATGGGTACGTTCCCTTAACTGGCTGCCTATATCAGAAAAGGAGAGGGGTCCATACATTGTTGCTACTCAAATAATTTTGTCGTTCCGATCTCGCATCTCTCAAGATTCGAAATGCTCGTCAAGACTGATATAAAATGGGCGTATGCTTTTTTAATAAGGAAAAGTTTTGACAGTAATGAAAAATAGAGATAACTAAAAACACATGTATTGTTTTTTAATAATAATTTGCTGTATCTCTTGTCGCTTACGAGATAAATGCGAAAAAACACGAAATTCATGGAAAAATCAGGTTTAGTGGCCCGTACTACCTCGCCGGTGTGAGTTACGACTTTTCCGCAATGGGCACTTTTGTAGAGCGTTTAACTCTGAGAAATCCTTGTCTATGGTCAAAGCAATGCCATGAAATGCCGCTGAGCTATAGAAATTTAAAAATAAAAAATCCGAGTTTCCGTGTATTTTTAATGGGAAATCTTTACATGCCTTGGTCTAGGACTTAATATTAACATTAAGGGCTCAAACATTCAGGGAATTTTTTTTTTGTCTTTCTAAAAAAATTTTGTGATGGGACCGAAAAAAAAAATAGTCGAAAAAAAAGCACCCTAATATACCCCCCTTTGGTCGTTTACCCACCGAAAATGTTGGATCCAAAAATTGAAAGCTCATTGATTTTTTTTTTATCACAATCGACTCGGTTTATTGTTTTTTGCATTATACTTCGACTTCGCCGGTCGACTCTCGATTCAATTATTTATGAGAAAATTTGCATGTATATCTCGAAATATATCCCGAAACGACGAAGTTTACAATGTATTACTTTGTATGCGATCACGGCTTCCCCCAAATCTAGCTACCAATTTTTCGATCGTCAGTCGCAACTCGTGTTACGAATACTCAACATCGTAATCTCGTAATAAGGGAGTGGCTTCTGTATGTGCTTTGCTGCGTCGAAAAACATACACAAATGGATAAAAACAAACCGCAACGTGCGCGCGATCTCTGCGCTTACCGTTGTTGTAAGAATTCGAAATTTACGGGAACAAAACCATACAGGTTTCCTGTGGCAGGAGATTGCCGCTTTGATGCGTGGGTGAAAAATACCGGTAAGTGTTGCATTGTAATTATTTGCATTTTTTCTCGAAATGGAAAAGTGCAAGAATCTCGGAGAACAGTGAAATCCAAAATAACTAACGCTATGCGAAAAAGGATGTACTGAAGAATGCTTGGTATATTTATTTCTTAATTTTTTTTTAAGTTTTTTTTATTTTTTGTCGATTCTATCCAGCATACAAATTTTTTTTTTTAAATTTCATTTCCTAAATGAAAAATGAGTGCTTTCATGCATCATGAGAAACGTCTGCCCTGTGGCAGACGTCTGCCGAGAAACGTCTGCCGTGTCTCTTGATAATGCAAAAACTTGTAAAAAAATTATGGTGGGAAAAAATTGTTGAACAAATTTCCGTTCATATTCCTTTCTTATATTATAGAATGAATTCGTTCGTTTCTCTGAACATGTATGAAATTGTTCAGAATTTTCACTCCATTTTAAATTCATTTTTTATAATTTTGGTAAAATTGTGAAGAGTGAATTGTTGATATATGTTCGGAGAAATATTCCGTGTTGTATCTAAGAAGTATGCGGGGTATTAAACGATCAGAAATTAAACCTATATGAATTCTCGAAAACAGAAATTTTCGAAAAGAGACAATTAAAAAAAAAAATCATTGCACTTGCTTGCAAATATATTTACATTAATTTCATAGTAGAAAAAATAAAGTTTTCTGGAGGTTTTCTGAACAACATTTTTTTAAACGATTGATTTCAAACTTTTTCACTTTATGATGACAACAAAAAATGTTCTTCGCATCTACAGAATGTTTTTTTTTACTGATTTTTACCTTATCGCAAAGTACTCAAAATTATCACCAAAACTCACTTTTGGTAGGAAAAAAAAATTCTTCTATCGAGTTTCAAATTCAACATATTCACACGGCGCGGTTTGGCGCAGATGAGTCACTTGTTAATGCAGGTACATTTCTTCCGGAATCGCAGGCAATAAGTACTTGCTGACTTTATCACCGGAAACATTACGGACGTGGGGGTTATGCCGGGAGCATTTCAGCCCGATGTATTTCATTGGCAACAGACTTTCGCAACATGCGATTCCTCTTATGTTTCTCGAGAGTGTTGACGATTCGAAGGCCCACCCGGAAGTCCGAACTTCATCCACATATGTGGAAGGTCCAGTGGATGATTGCGCAGTCCGTACAATGGTAAGTGATGCAATTTCTCTCGCAACGCCGCACCCGGTCGAGTTCGAGTCGTTGATTCTCAACGATTCTGCCGATGAACCGGTGCCGTTCATTTCCGCGTTGGCGGCCAACCACTCTGTCATATCGGCGGGTACCGTTTCCTCGGGTTTGACGGAAACGGTGCTTGTTATGCCTTGTGAATCTGTAGAGGTACAAAGCACAGGTGAGTCCGCCTTTGATACGGTTCACTCGTCGGCTTCGGCGTGTGTGCCTACGGGCGTAGGTGAAGAAGATTTGCACGTTTCGGAGCATGCGCGTAAGTATAGGAAGACAGTGGTGAGCTTTGCTGATTCGGATGACGAAAATTGCACGTGGATGAGCGTAGAACCGCAACCCGATGATAGTAACCCATGCATGTCAGACGCCTGAGGGACACATGTCATGTGTGGGTGATCTGTCACTTCATGCAAAAGTGTTGCGTCATCTGCGTAAACAAAATGCCGCTTTGATACGGGAAAATGCATCGAAGACGAAAACGATTCGTCAACTCCGTCAGAAGCTGAAACGAGCTTTGAGAACAGGTGCACGTGTAGAGAGAAAAAAATTGTCCCTCGATAGTTTTCTTGATCAGTAGAAGAGTTTGCGGCCGCCAGCAAGAACGATGATGAAGCTCCAATTGCACCGGAAAAATGCTCCTTATTCGGAGGAAGAAAAAGATCTTGCAAAGCAGCTTTTTTACTACTCAGCGTCTGCGTATACGCGTTTGAGAGATGCAGGATGCATGTTTCCGGCGGAAAGTACCGTGCGCAATTGGATCTCGGAGGTTGACATAAAACCCGGTTTCTGCGATTTCATATTCCAGAAGTTGAAAGTCAAAATTGAAGAGTTGCCTATCGAAAATAGGGTATGCGCTCTAAAATGGGACGAGATGACAATCAAACAATTTGAAGAATATTCGGAGAAATTCGATTGCATCGAAGGTCTGGTTGATCTCGGCCCACTCGGTCGAAGGGATGAACGCGCGCGCTACGTCTTCGTTTTTTGCCTCGACAGTTTGAACGCAAATCAATCATGGCGGCAACAACTCGCGTATTTTCTTTCCGGGACTGGCATGAAGGCCGAGGAGATTCATACCTTGGTCGATCAATGCCTCCGTCGATTGCATGAAGCTGGAGCCGTAGTTCACCTCGTGACATGTGATCAGCGTCCCTCGAATTAAAAATTGTTCAATTCTTGTTTAAAAGTGTCAGAGGAGAGTGGCCGAAATTACTTTGCTTCATTCGACTTTCCTTATTTGATAAAACGTCTTTTGAGCACGTTGCGAACATACAAAATACTGTACTGGAGGGGTCAGATTATCGCTTCGTACGAAGACTTTGTAAAAACTTGGAGATACGATAACTGCAGTACTACCTCGAATCTACTCTCTCACATCTCCGAGGCGCACTTGTTTCCATCGTCCTTTCAGGCGATGAACGTTAGCACGGGCTCAACACGGAAACGTGGCAGGCTAGCGCAGCTTTTGCTGAGCGTATGAATAAAGTCATCGATTCGTAAGAGCTATTCTACTTACGTATACGACGATAAAAGAGAAGTATCCCGGATTCGAGTTGGCAGCCGGACTGTGCAACCAAGATTCCGTCGAACACCTCTTCTCGAAATTTCGCCAGCGAGGTGGTCACAACCCAAATCCCACGGCTAGGACGGTTCGCTTGTCTCTGAGACACATCCTTTCTACCGGATACATCGGCAGCGGCAGCAGAGGAAATGTACAATGTCCTGACGTCGTTGCTTCCAGTGCCGGCGTTAGAGGGACTGACAGCCTGGGCAAGAATATTTTGGCGCCCACTTAAGGAAATCAAAATCGAGAGTTAATTTTTTTCTGAACCAATGTGAACGTGTATTAAGAATTCTATCTTTCCTTTAGCGTGACCCAGAGCTAACGACGTGGACGTAGAAAGTTATGTAGCTCCTCTTTTTTATTTTTTTTTTATTTTTTTTTTTTTTTATATTTATATTTTTTACTGTTGTTTTTTTGTTTTTTTTTTCATTTTTTGTTGTTGATTTTCTTTTTTTGTTATCCAAAATTTGTTTTTGCATGAATTTAATGCACATTTTATATTTTAATTACTCTTCATTTTGATTTAATACTTTGTTAATTTTTGAATAACTTTCTTCCTTTTTTTTGTGCTGTTCTTTAGTAAAATTTTACTTTTCGGGCCTTTTTGTCAGCAAATACACGAATTAAACTAGAAAAATCCAATTGTTCAACGATTTCATTTTCAATCGACAGAGTAGCCAGGTTAGAGAGTCTCGATTAAGAGGTTGTTGATCGGAGAAACGTTTTTATTAATTTTAGTTTAGAAAAACTGCGTTCTCCACTTGCAACTGTAACCGGAATCGTTGCAAAAATCCGGAATGCAATCCATACATTTGGATAAAGTTCTTGAATATTCCGCTGTCGTATAAAGTTGAGAACATTTATACACGAAATATTCTCATCTGGGAGAAAAGGTTGCAAACTTATGAGCTCGTCACAAAGTGCGTCTCCGTCGATATCGGAATTAGAACCAACAGTGAGTTTTTGCTGAAGATTGGCACATAATACTGCGAGTTGATTTTTTTCCGGAATTATTTTAATATCGTGTAAAAATGACCACGTTTGCGAATAGTCTTTCAATTGCTGAAATCTTTCTCTTAATGACATTAAACCGACGTCCAGCAACTTGTTGAAGAATTCCACTTCGAATTTTTTCTCTGGAGATTCAATCGGCTCATCCGTAGCCATTTCGCCATCCTGACGTCTTATACGTCGTAAACGTTTCGCAGGTGCAAACTCTGGTTTGGTTTGAAGCGCTTTTGCGAGATCGCTTGCAGTGCATAAAGCTTTTTCGGATCCGGTTTTTCGGTATTCTTCGAAGAAATTACAACAATTACCGAGCCTTTCTGCAGATTTACCGAGATCGATATCTTTGGACTGCAGTGGTTTGCTAACAACGTTTATTTGAAACAGAATTTCATAACAAACCACCAAAGACACAATGAAACTGAAATCTTTCAGTTGCTCTGCTAATGTGCTTGCCTCATGTGAGGTGGTGTGATCGGTTTTTTCTGTTAAGTTAGCCAATGTCACTAAAGCATCATGAATTTCGCAAATTTGATAACGAACAGATTTTACGCTATTTATTTTGGCTTCCCAACGCGTATCGCTTAGCTTTTTCAAACTGTAGAGCTCCACGTGATCACTAAGTATTTTCCACCGATTCACTGAAGCAGAAAATAGCGTAAATAATCTTTGTAAAAGCCCGAACAACCTTACAGACTTGACTGACGATTTAGCAGCATCACACAGTACAAGATTGTAACTGTGGCAGCCACATGGCACATAAAAAGCCAAGGGATTTAAATCCAAAATTCTTTTTTGCACCCCAAGATTTTTTCCCTTCATATTCGCTCCATTGTCGTACCCCCGACCTCTACAATTCGCTATTTCAAGTCCGTGTTTGTTGAGAATAGTTACAATGACTTCGGTAAGTCCTGCAACTGTTGAATCATTTGCCGGAATGAACTCTATAAAATGCTCTTTGATAGCGACATTGGCATCTGTCAAATCTACAAATCGAATTGTCAGGGACAATTGTTCGACGTGACTTATGTCGGGAGTACAGTCCGCTATAATTGAATAATATTTAGCGTTTTTGACTCGCGAAATAATCTCAGACGTAACTTTTTCGCCCATCAGATCAATCAACTCGTTCTGGATATCCTTACCACAATAGTGGTCAGAAATGCCGCCTGTTGTTGCTAGCTTCAAATGCTCCTCCATAACCGGATCGAATTTATCCAACAATTGTACCAATCCCAAGAACTTGCCATTGTTTGGTGTGTACAGTTTGTCTGAGCTACCTCTGAAGGCCATGTTATTTTCGGCCAGATAAAGAACAATGTTCATTGAACGAGTCAAAACATTATTCCATCGCAAAGTTTCATGACTAATCAATTTTTGTTCTTCGCAATCAATTGTGTTTCCTCTTTTCAACCTGATTTCTTTCTCAAACCACTGATGGTAGTACTTTTTATGCAGCGCGCTATTTTCGTGCATTTTTAGTATTTCAGACAAATGTTTCCAGTTATCAAATCCTTCGGATGTTATATTCGATGTCAATTCACTGTTGAAAAGTCGACAGCAAGAACAGAAAACTCGATTTTTCGAAGGTGAATACAACAGCCAACGACGCAAGATTGTCTCATTATTTGGGAGTTTTCTGAAATACTGAGAAATTGTAGAATGACGACCGGATTCATCTTTCGGAAAGTTGGATCGCTGAACCTGCGTCGGACCGACAGTTATCAAATGGTCAACCATTTTATCATTCCGATTATCCGGCCAGTTCCCTACATCGGATAAATCCACTTCATGTATTTCCTTTTTTTGAAGTCGTACCTGGCGATTGCCAGAGGCTCTATGAGCTGCGCTTCATGTATTTCCTTTTTTTTTGGTTTGAAGTCGTACCTGGCGATTGCCAGAGGCTCTATAAGCTGCGCTTCATGTATTTCCTTTTTTTTGGTTTGAAGTCGTACCTGGCGATTGTCAGAGGCTCGCTGAGCTGCACTTCATGTATTTCCATTATTTGAAGTCGTACCTGGCGATTGCCAGAGGCTCTATGAGCTGCGCTTCATGTATTTCCTTTTTTTTGGTTTGAAGTCGTACCTGGCGATTGCCAGAGGCTCTATGAGCTGCGCTTCATGTATTTCCTTTTTTTTTGGTTTGAAGTCGTACCTGGCGATTGCCAGAGGCTCTATGGGCTGCGCTTCGTGTATTTCCTTTTTTTTGGTTTGAAGTCGTACCTGGCGATTGCCAGAGGCTCTATGAGCTGCGCTTCATGTATTTCCTTTTTTTTTGGTTTGAAGTCGTACCTGGCGATTGCCAGAGGCTCTATGAACTGCGCTTCATGTATTTCCTTTTTTTTTGGTTTAAAGTCGTACCTGGCGATTGCCAGAGGCTCGATGAGCTGCGCTTTATGTATTTCCTTTATTTGAAGTCGTACCTGGCGACTGCCAGAGGCTCTATGAGCTGCGCTTCATGTATTTCCTTTTTTTGAAGTCGTACCTGGCGATTGCCAGAGGCTCTATGAGCTGCGCTTCATGTATTTCCTTTTTTTGAAGTCGTACCTGGCGATTGCCAGAGGCTCTATGAGCTGCGCTTCATGTATTTCCTTTTTTTTTGGTTTGAAGTCGTACCTGGCGATTGCCAGAGGCTCTATGAGCTGCGCTTCATGTATTTCCTTTTTTTTTGGTTTGAAGTCGTACCTGGCGATTGCCAGAGGCTCTATGAGCTGCGCTTCATGTATTTCCTTTTTTTTTGGTTTGAAGTCGTACCTGGCGATTGCCAGAGGCTCTATGGGCTGCGCTTCGTGTATTTCCTTTTTTTTGGTTTAAAGTCGTACCTGGCGATTGCCAGAGGCTCTATGGGCTGCGCTTCGTGTATTTCCTTTTTTTTGGTTTGAAGTCGTACCTGGCGATTGCCAGAGGCTCTATGAGCTGCGCTTCATGTATTTCCTTTTTTTTTGGTTTAAAGTCGTACCTGGCGATTGCCAGAGGCTCTATGAACTGCGCGTCATGTATTTCCTTTTTTTTTGGTTTAAAGTCGTACCTGGCGATTGCCAGAGGCTCGATGAGCTGCGCTTTATGTATTTCCTTTTTTTGAAGTCGTACCTGGCGATTGCCAGAGGCTCTATGAGCTGCGCTTCATGTATTTCCTTTTTTTTTGGTTTGAAGTCGTACCTGGCGATTGCCAGAGGCTCTATAAGCTGCGCTTCATGTATTTCCTTTTTTTTGGTTTGAAGTCGTACCTGGCGATTGTCAGAGGCTCGCTGAGCTGCACTTCATGTATTTCCATTATTTGAAGTCGTACCTGGCGATTGCCAGAGGCTCTATGAGCTGCGCTTCATGTATTTCCTTTTTTTTGGTTTGAAGTCGTACCTGGCGATTGCCAGAGGCTCTATGAGCTGCGCTTCATGTATTTCCTTTTTTTTTGGTTTGAAGTCGTACCTGGCGATTGCCAGAGGCTCTATGGGCTGCGCTTCGTGTATTTCCTTTTTTTTGGTTTGAAGTCGTACCTGGCGATTGCCAGAGGCTCTATGAGCTGCGCTTCATGTATTTCCTTTTTTTTTGGTTTGAAGTCGTACCTGGCGATTGCCAGAGGCTCTATGAACTGCGCTTCATGTATTTCCTTTTTTTTTGGTTTAAAGTCGTACCTGGCGATTGCCAGAGGCTCGATGAGCTGCGCTTTATGTATTTCCTTTATTTGAAGTCGTACCTGGCGACTGCCAGAGGCTCTATGAGCTGCGCTTCATGTATTTCCTTTTTTTGAAGTCGTACCTGGCGATTGCCAGAGGCTCTATGAGCTGCGCTTCATGTATTTCCTTTTTTTGAAGTCGTACCTGGCGATTGCCAGAGGCTCTATGAGCTGCGCTTCATGTATTTCCTTTTTTTTTGGTTTGAAGTCGTACCTGGCGATTGCCAGAGGCTCTATGAGCTGCGCTTCATGTATTTCCTTTTTTTTTGGTTTGAAGTCGTACCTGGCGATTGCCAGAGGCTCTATGAGCTGCGCTTCATGTATTTCCTTTTTTTTTGGTTTGAAGTCGTACCTGGCGATTGCCAGAGGCTCTATGGGCTGCGCTTCGTGTATTTCCTTTTTTTTGGTTTAAAGTCGTACCTGGCGATTGCCAGAGGCTCTATGGGCTGCGCTTCGTGTATTTCCTTTTTTTTGGTTTGAAGTCGTACCTGGCGATTGCCAGAGGCTCTATGAGCTGCGCTTCATGTATTTCCTTTTTTTTTGGTTTAAAGTCGTACCTGGCGATTGCCAGAGGCTCTATGAACTGCGCGTCATGTATTTCCTTTTTTTTTGGTTTAAAGTCGTACCTGGCGATTGCCAGAGGCTCGATGAGCTGCGCTTTATGTATTTCCTTTATTTGAAGTCGTACCTGGCGACTGCCAGAGGCTCTATGAGCTGCGCTTCATGTATTTCCTTTTTTTGAAGTCGTACCTGGCGATTGCCAGAGGCTCTATGAGCTGCGCTTCATGTATTTCCTTTTTTTGAAGTCGTACCTGGCGATTGCCAGAGGCTCTATGAGCTGCGCTTCATGTATTTCCTTTTTTTTTGGTTTGAAGTCGTACCTGGCGATTGCCAGAGGCTCTATGAGCTGCGCTTCATGTATTTCCTTTTTTTTTGGTTTGAAGTCGTACCTGGCGATTGCCAGAGGCTCTATGAGCTGCGCTTCATGTATTTCCTTTTTTTTTGGTTTGAAGTCGTACCTGGCGATTGCCAGAGGCTCTATGGGCTGCGCTTCGTGTATTTCCTTTTTTTTGGTTTGAAGTCGTACCTGGCGATTGCCAGAGGCTCTATGAGCTGCGCTTCATGTATTTCCTTTTTTTTTGGTTTGAAGTCGTACCTGGCGATTGCCAGAGGCTCTATGAACTGCGCTTCATGTATTTCCTTTTTTTTTGGTTTGAAGTCGTACCTGTCGATTGCCAGAGGCTCGATGAGCTGCGCTTCATGTATTTCCTTTATTTGAAGTCGTACCTGGCGACTGCCAGAGGCTCTATGAGCTGCGCTTCATGTATTTCCCTTTTTTGAAGTCGTACCTGGCGATTGCCAGAGGCTCTATGAGCTGCGCTTCATGTATTTCCTTTTTTTTGGTTTGAAGTCGTACCTGGCGATTGTCAGAGGCTCGCTGAGCTGCACTTCATGTATTTCCTTTATTTGAAGTCGTACCTGGCGATTGCCAGAGGCTCTATGAGCTGCGCTTCATGTATTTCCTTTTTTTTGGTTTGAAGTCGTACCTGGCGATTGCCAGAGGCTCTATGAGCTGCGCTTCATGTATTTCCTTTTTTTTTGGATTGAAGTCGTACCTGGCGGTTGCCAGAGGCTCTATCGGCTGCGCTTCGTGTATTTCCTTTTTTTTGGTTTGAAGTCGTACCTGGCGATTGCCAGAGGCTCTATGAGCTGCGCTTCATGTATTTCCTTTTTTTTTGGTTTGAAGTCGTACCTGGCGATTGCCAGAGGCTCTATGAACTGCGCTTCATGTATTTCCTTTTTTTTTGGTTTGAAGTCGTACCTGGCGATTGCCAGAGGCTCGATGAGCTGCGCTTTATGTATTTCCTTTATTTGAAGTCGTACCTGGCGACTGCCAGAGGCTCTATGAGCTGCGCTTCATGTATTTCCTTTTTTTGAAGTCGTACCTGGCGATTGCCAGAGGCTCTATGAGCTGCGCTTCATGTATTTCCTTTTTTTGAAGTCGTACCTGGCGATTGCCAGAGGCTCTATGAGCTGCGCTTCATGTATTTCCTTTTTTTTTGGTTTGAAGTCGTACCTGGCGATTGCCAGAGGCTCTATGAGCTGCGCTTCATGTATTTCCTTTTTTTTTGGTTTGAAGTCGTACCTGGCGATTGCCAGAGGCTCCATGAGCTGCGCTTCATGTATTTCCTTTTTTTTTGGTTTGAAGTCGTACCTGGCGATTGCCAGAGGCTCTATGGGCTGCGCTTCGTGTATTTCCTTTTTTTTGGTTTGAAGTCGTACCTGGCGATTGCCAGAGGCTCTATGAGCTGCGCTTCATGTATTTCCTTTTTTTTTGGTTTGAAGTCGTACCTGGCGATTGCCAGAGGCTCTATGAACTGCGCTTCATGTATTTCCTTTTTTTTTGGTTTGAAGTCGTACCTGGCGATTGCCAGAGGCTCGATGAGCTGCGCTTTATGTATTTCCTTTATTTGAAGTCGTACCTGGCGACTGCCAGAGGCTCTATGAGCTGCGCTTCATGTATTTCCTTTTTTTGAAGTCGTACCTGGCGATTGCCAGAGGCTCTATGAGCTGCGCTTCATGTATTTCCTTTTTTTTGATTTGAAGTCGTACCTGGCGATTGTCAGAGGCTCGCTGAGCTGCACTTCATGTATTTCCTTTATTTGAAGTCGTACCTGGCGATTGCCAGAGGCTCTATGAACTGCGCTTCATGTATTTCCTTTTTTTTTGGTTTGAAGTCGTACCTGGCGATTGCCAGAGGCTCTATGAGCTGCGCTTCATGTATTTCCTTTTTTTTGGTTTGAAGTCGTACCTGGCGATTGCCAGAGGCTCTATGAGCTGCGCTTCATGTATTTCCTTTTTTTTTGGATTGAAGTCGTACCTGGCGATTGCCAGAGGCTCTATCGGCTGCGCTTCGTGTATTTCCTTTTTTTTGGTTTGAAGTCGTACCTGGCGATTGCCAGAGGCTCTATGAGCTGCGCTTCATGTATTTCCTTTTTTTTTGGTTTGAAGTCGTACCTGGCGATTGCCAGAGGCTCTATGAACTGCGCTTCATGTATTTCCTTTTTTTTTGGTTTGAAGTCGTACCTGGTGATTGCCAGAGGCTCGATGAGCTGCGCTTTATGTATTTCCTTTATTTGAAGTCGTACCTGGCGACTGCCAGAGGCTCTATGAGCTGCGCTTCATGTATTTCCTTTTTTTAAAGTCGTACCTGGCGATTGCCAGAGGCTCTATGAGCTGCGCTTCATGTATTTCCTTTTTTTGAAGTCGTACCTGGCGATTGCCAGAGGCTCTATGAGCTGCGCTTCATGTATTTCCTTTTTTTTTGGTTTGAAGTCGTACCTGGCGATTGCCAGAGGCTCTATGAGCTGCGCTTCATGTATTTCCTTTTTTTTTGGTTTGAAGTCGTACCTGGCGATTGCCAGAGGCTCTATGAGCTGCGCTTCATGTATTTCCTTTTTTTTTGGTTTGAAGTCGTACCTGGCGATTGCCAGAGGCTCTATGGGCTGCGCTTCGTGTATTTCCTTTTTTTTGGTTTGAAGTCGTACCTGGCGATTGCCAGAGGCTCTATGAGCTGCGCTTCATGTATTTCCTTTTTTTTTGGTTTGAAGTCGTACCTGGCGATTGCCAGAGGCTCTATGAACTGCGCTTCATGTATTTCCTTTTTTTTTGGTTTGAAGTCGTACCTGGCGATTGCCAGAGGCTCGATGAGCTGCGCTTTATGTATTTCCTTTATTTGAAGTCGTACCTGGCGACTGCCAGAGGCTCTATGAGCTGCGCTTCATGTATTTCCTTTTTTTGAAGTCGTACCTGGCGATTGCCAGAGGCTCTATGAGCTGCGCTTCATGTATTTCCTTTTTTTGAAGTCGTACCTGGCGATTGCCAGAGGCTCTATGAGCTGCGCTTCATGTATTTCCTTTTTTTGAAGTCGTACCTGGCGATTGCCAGAGGCTCTATGGGCTGCGCTTTGTGTATTTCCTTTTTTTTGGTTTGAAGTCGTACCTGGCGATTGCCAGAGGCTCTATGAGCTGCGCTTCATGTATTTCCTTTTTTTTTGGTTTGAAGTCGTACCTGGCGATTGCCAGAGGCTCTATGGGCTGCGCTTCGTGTATTTCCTTTTTTTTGGTTTGAAGTCGTACCTGGCGATTGCCAGAGGCTCTATGAGCTGCGCTTCATGTATTTCCTTTTTTTTTGGTTTGAAGTCGTACCTGGCGATTGCCAGAGGCTCTATGAACTGCGCTTCATGTATTTCCTTTTTTTTTGGTTTGAAGTCGTACCTGGCGATTGCCAGAGGCTCGATGAGCTGCGCTTTATGTATTTCCTTTATTTGAAGTCGTACCTGGCGACTGCCTGAGGCTCTATGAGCTGCGCTTCATGTATTTCCTTTTTTTGAAGTCGTACCTGGCGATTGCCAGAGGCTCTATGAGCTGCGCTTCATGTATTTCCTTTTTTTGAAGTCGTACCTGGCGATTGCCAGAGGCTCTATGAGCTGCGCTTCATGTATTTCCTTTTTTTTTGGTTTGAAGTCGTACCTGGCGATTGCCAGAGGCTCTATGAGCTGCGCTTCATGTATTTCCTTTTTTTTTGGTTTGATGTCGTACCTGGCGATTGCCAGAGGCTCGATGAGCTGCGCTTCATGTATTTCCTTTATTTGAAGTCCTACCTGGCGACTGCCAGAGGCTCTATGAGCTGCGCTTCATGTATTTCCTTTTTTTGAAGTCGTACCTGGCGATTGCCAGAGGCTCTATGAGCTGCGCTTCATGTATTTCCTTTTTTTTGGTTTGAAGTCGTACCTGGCGATTGTCAGAGGCTCGCTGAGCTGCACTTCATGTATTTCCTTTATTTGAAGTCGTACCTGGCGATTGCCAGAGGCTCTATGAGCTGCGCTTTATGTATTTCCTTTTTTTTGGTTTGAAGTCGTACCTGGCGATTGCCAGAGGCTCTATGAGCTGCGCTTCATGTATTTCCTTTTTTTTTGGATTGAAGTCGTACCTGGCGATTGCCAGAGGCTCTATCGGCTGCGCTTCGTGTATTTCCTTTTTTTTGGTTTGAAGTCGTACCTGGCGATTGCCAGAGGCTCTATGAGCTGCGCTTCATGTATTTCCTTTTTTTTCGGTTTGAAGTCGTACCTGGCGATTGCCAGAGGCTCTATGAACTGCGCTTCATGTATTTCCTTTTTTTTTGGTTTGAAGTCGTACCTGGCGATTGCCAGAGGCTCTATGAGCTGCGCTTCATGTATTTCCTTTTTTTTTGGTTTGATGTCGTACCTGGCGATTGCCAGAGGCTCGATGAGCTGCGCTTCATGTATTTCCTTTATTTGAAGTCCTACCTGGCGACTGCCAGAGGCTCTATGAGCTGCGCTTCATGTATTTTCTTTTTTTGAAGTCGTACCTGGCGATTGCCAGAGGCTCTATGAGCTGCGCTTCATGTATTTCCTTTTTTTTGGTTTGAAGTCGTACCTGGCGATTGTCAGAGGCTCGCTGAGCTGCACTTCATGTATTTCCTTTATTTGAAGTCGTACCTGGCGATTGCCAGAGGCTCTATGAGCTGCGCTTCATGTATTTCCTTTTTTTTGGTTTGAAGTCGTACCTGGCGATTGCCAGAGGCTCCATGAGCTGCGCTTCATGTATTTCCTTTTTTTTTGGTTTGAAGTCGTACCTGGCGATTGCCAGAGGCTCTATGGGCTGCGCTTCGTGTATTTCCTTTTTTTTGGTTTGAAGTCGTACCTGGCGATTGCCAGAGGCTCTATGAGCTGCGCTTCATGTATTTCCTTTTTTTTTGGTTTGAAGTCGTACCTGGCGATTGCCAGAGGCTCTATGAACTGCGCTTCATGTATTTCCTTTTTTTTTGGTTTGAAGTCGTACCTGGCGATTGCCAGAGGCTCGATGAGCTGCGCTTTATGTATTTCCTTCATTTAAAGTCGTACCTGGCGACTGCCAGAGGCTCTATGAGCTGCGCTTCATGTATTTCCTTTTTTTGAAGTCGTACCTGGCGATTGCCAGAGGCTCTATGAGCTGCGCTTCATGTATTTCCTTTTTTTTGGTTTGAAGTCGTACCTGGCGATTGTCAGAGGCTCGCTGAGCTGCACTTCATGTATTTCCTTTATTTGAAGTCGTACCTGGCGATTGCCAGAGGCTCTATGAGCTGCGCTTCATGTATTTCCTTTTTTTTTGGTTTGAAGTCGTACCTGGCGATTGCCAGAGGCTCTATGGGCTGCGCTTCGTGTATTTCCTTTTTTTTGGTTTGAAGTCGTACCTGGCGATTGCCAGAGGCTCTATGAGCTGCGCTTCATGTATTTCCTTTTTTTTTGGTTTGAAGTCGTACCTGGCGATTGCCAGAGGCTCTATGAACTGCGCTTCATGTATTTCCTTTTTTTTTGGTTTGAAGTCGTACCTGGCGATTGCCAGAGGCTCGATGAGCTGCGCTTTATGTATTTCCTCTATTTGAAGTCGTACCTGGCGATTGCCAGAGGCTCTATGAGCTGCGCTTCATGTATTTCCTTTTTTTTTGGTTTGAAGTCGTACCTGGCGATTGCCAGAGGCTCTATGAGCTGCGCTTCATGTATTTCCTTTTTTTTTGGTTTGAAGTCGTACCTGGCGATTGCCAGAGGCTCTATGAGCTGCGCTTCATGTATTTCCTTTTTTTTTGGTTTGATGTCGTACCTGGCGATTGCCAGAGGCTCTATGAGCTGCGCTTCATGTATTTCCTTTTTTTTTGGTTTGAAGTCGTACCTGGCGATTGCCAGAGGCTCTATGGGCTGCGCTTCGTGTATTTCCTTTTTTTTGGTTTGAAGTCGTACCTGGCGATTGCCAGAGGCTCTATGGGCTGCGCTTCGTGTATTTCCTTTTTTTTGGTTTGAAGTCGTACCTGGCGATTGCCAGAGGCTCTATGAGCTGCGCTTCATGTATTTCCTTTTTTTTTGGTTTGAAGTCGTACCTGGCGATTGCCAGAGGCTCTATGAACTGCGCTTCATGTATTTCCTTTTTTTTTGGTTTGAAGTCGTACCTGGCGATTGCCAGAGGCTCGATGAGCTGCGCTTTATGTATTTCCTCTATTTGAAGTCGTACCTGGCGATTGCCAGAGGCTCTATGAGCTGCGCTTCATGTATTTCCTTTTTTTTTGGTTTGAAGTCGTACCTGGCGATTGCCAGAGGCTCTATGAGCTGCGCTTCATGTATTTCCTTTTTTTTGGTTTGAAGTCGTACCTGGCGATTGCCAGAGGCTCTATGAGCTGCGCTTCATGTATTTCCTTTTTTTTTGGTTTGAAGTCGTACCTGGCGATTGCCAGAGGCTCTATGGGCTGCGCTTCGTGTATTTCCTTTTTTTTGGTTTGAAGTCGTACCTGGCGATTGCCAGAGGCTCTATGAGCTGCGCTTCATGTATTTCCTTTTTTTTTGGTTTGAAGTCGTACCTGGCGATTGCCAGAGGCTCTATGAACTGCGCTTCATGTATTTCCTTTTTTTTTGGTTTGAAGTCGTACCTGGCGATTGCCAGAGGCTCGATGAGCTGCGCTTTATGTATTTCCTTTATTTGAAGTCGTACCTGGCGACTGCCTGAGGCTCTATGAGCTGCGCTTCATGTATTTCCTTTTTTTGAAGTCGTACCTGGCGATTGCCAGAGGCTCTATGAGCTGCGCTTCATGTATTTCCTTTTTTTGAAGTCGTACCTGGCGATTGCCAGAGGCTCTATGAGCTGCGCTTCATGTATTTCCTTTTTTTTTGGTTTGAAGTCGTACCTGGCGATTGCCAGAGGCTCTATGAGCTGCGCTTCATGTATTTCCTTTTTTTTTGGTTTGATGTCGTACCTGGCGATTGCCAGAGGCTCGATGAGCTGCGCTTCATGTATTTCCTTTATTTGAAGTCCTACCTGGCGACTGCCAGAGGCTCTATGAGCTGCGCTTCATGTATTTCCTTTTTTTGAAGTCGTACCTGGCGATTGCCAGAGGCTCTATGAGCTGCGCTTCATGTATTTCCTTTTTTTTGGTTTGAAGTCGTACCTGGCGATTGTCAGAGGCTCGCTGAGCTGCACTTCATGTATTTCCTTTATTTGAAGTCGTACCTGGCGATTGCCAGAGGCTCTATGAGCTGCGCTTTATGTATTTCCTTTTTTTTGGTTTGAAGTCGTACCTGGCGATTGCCAGAGGCTCTATGAGCTGCGCTTCATGTATTTCCTTTTTTTTTGGATTGAAGTCGTACCTGGCGATTGCCAGAGGCTCTATCGGCTGCGCTTCGTGTATTTCCTTTTTTTTGGTTTGAAGTCGTACCTGGCGATTGCCAGAGGCTCTATGAGCTGCGCTTCATGTATTTCCTTTTTTTTCGGTTTGAAGTCGTACCTGGCGATTGCCAGAGGCTCTATGAACTGCGCTTCATGTATTTCCTTTTTTTTTGGTTTGAAGTCGTACCTGGCGATTGCCAGAGGCTCTATGAGCTGCGCTTCATGTATTTCCTTTTTTTTTGGTTTGATGTCGTACCTGGCGATTGCCAGAGGCTCGATGAGCTGCGCTTCATGTATTTCCTTTATTTGAAGTCCTACCTGGCGACTGCCAGAGGCTCTATGAGCTGCGCTTCATGTATTTTCTTTTTTTGAAGTCGTACCTGGCGATTGCCAGAGGCTCTATGAGCTGCGCTTCATGTATTTCCTTTTTTTTGGTTTGAAGTCGTACCTGGCGATTGTCAGAGGCTCGCTGAGCTGCACTTCATGTATTTCCTTTATTTGAAGTCGTACCTGGCGATTGCCAGAGGCTCTATGAGCTGCGCTTCATGTATTTCCTTTTTTTTGGTTTGAAGTCGTACCTGGCGATTGCCAGAGGCTCCATGAGCTGCGCTTCATGTATTTCCTTTTTTTTTGGTTTGAAGTCGTACCTGGCGATTGCCAGAGGCTCTATGGGCTGCGCTTCGTGTATTTCCTTTTTTTTGGTTTGAAGTCGTACCTGGCGATTGCCAGAGGCTCTATGAGCTGCGCTTCATGTATTTCCTTTTTTTTTGGTTTGAAGTCGTACCTGGCGATTGCCAGAGGCTCTATGAACTGCGCTTCATGTATTTCCTTTTTTTTTGGTTTGAAGTCGTACCTGGCGATTGCCAGAGGCTCGATGAGCTGCGCTTTATGTATTTCCTTCATTTAAAGTCGTACCTGGCGACTGCCAGAGGCTCTATGAGCTGCGCTTCATGTATTTCCTTTTTTTGAAGTCGTACCTGGCGATTGCCAGAGGCTCTATGAGCTGCGCTTCATGTATTTCCTTTTTTTTGGTTTGAAGTCGTACCTGGCGATTGTCAGAGGCTCGCTGAGCTGCACTTCATGTATTTCCTTTATTTGAAGTCGTACCTGGCGATTGCCAGAGGCTCTATGAGCTGCGCTTCATGTATTTCCTTTTTTTTTGGTTTGAAGTCGTACCTGGCGATTGCCAGAGGCTCTATGGGCTGCGCTTCGTGTATTTCCTTTTTTTTGGTTTGAAGTCGTACCTGGCGATTGCCAGAGGCTCTATGAGCTGCGCTTCATGTATTTCCTTTTTTTTTGGTTTGAAGTCGTACCTGGCGATTGCCAGAGGCTCTATGAACTGCGCTTCATGTATTTCCTTTTTTTTTGGTTTGAAGTCGTACCTGGCGATTGCCAGAGGCTCGATGAGCTGCGCTTTATGTATTTCCTCTATTTGAAGTCGTACCTGGCGATTGCCAGAGGCTCTATGAGCTGCGCTTCATGTATTTCCTTTTTTTTTGGTTTGAAGTCGTACCTGGCGATTGCCAGAGGCTCTATGAGCTGCGCTTCATGTATTTCCTTTTTTTTTGGTTTGAAGTCGTACCTGGCGATTGCCAGAGGCTCTATGAGCTGCGCTTCATGTATTTCCTTTTTTTTTGGTTTGATGTCGTACCTGGCGATTGCCAGAGGCTCTATGAGCTGCGCTTCATGTATTTCCTTTTTTTTTGGTTTGAAGTCGTACCTGGCGATTGCCAGAGGCTCTATGGGCTGCGCTTCGTGTATTTCCTTTTTTTTGGTTTGAAGTCGTACCTGGCGATTGCCAGAGGCTCTATGGGCTGCGCTTCGTGTATTTCCTTTTTTTTGGTTTGAAGTCGTACCTGGCGATTGCCAGAGGCTCTATGAGCTGCGCTTCATGTATTTCCTTTTTTTTTGGTTTGAAGTCGTACCTGGCGATTGCCAGAGGCTCTATGAACTGCGCTTCATGTATTTCCTTTTTTTTTGGTTTGAAGTCGTACCTGGCGATTGCCAGAGGCTCGATGAGCTGCGCTTTATGTATTTCCTCTATTTGAAGTCGTACCTGGCGATTGCCAGAGGCTCTATGAGCTGCGCTTCATGTATTTCCTTTTTTTTTGGTTTGAAGTCGTACCTGGCGATTGCCAGAGGCTCTATGAGCTGCGCTTCATGTATTTCCTTTTTTTTTGGTTTGAAGTCGTACCTGGCGATTGCCAGAGGCTCTATGAGCTGCGCTCCATGTATTTCCTTTTTTTTTGGTTTGATGTCGTACCTGGCGATTGCCAGAGGCTCTATGAGCTGCGCTTCATGTATTTCCTTTTTTTTTGGTTTGAAGTCGTACCTGGCGATTGCCAGAGGCTCTATGGGCTGCGCTTCGTGTATTTCCTTTTTTTTGGTTTGAAGTCGTACCTGGCGATTGCCAGAGGCTCTATGAGCTGCGCTTCATGTATTTCCTTTTTTTTTGGTTTAAAGTCGTACCTGGCGATTGCCAGAGGCTCGATGAGCTGCGCTTCATGTATTTCCTTTATTTGAAGTCGTACCTGGCGACTGCCAGAGGCTCTATGAGCTGCGCTTCATGTATTTCCTTTTTTTGAAGTCGTACCTGGCGATTGCCAGAGGCTCTATGAGCTGCGCTTCATGTATTTCCTTTTTTTTGGTTTGAAGTCGTACCTGGCGATTGCCAGAGGCTCTATGAGCTGCGCTTCATGTATTTCCTTTTTTTTTGGTTTGAAGTCGTACCTGGCGATTGCCAGAGGCTCTATGGGCTGCGCTTCGTGTATTTCCTTTTTTTTGGTTTGAAGTCGTACCTGGCGATTGCCAGAGGCTCTACGAGCTGCGCTTCATGTATTTCCTTTTTTTTTGGTTTGAAGTCGTACCTGGCGATTGCCAGAGGCTCTATGAACTGCGCTTCATGTATTTCCTTTTTTTTTGGTTTGAAGTCGTACCTGGCGATTGCCAGAGGCTCGATGAGCTGCGCTTTATGTATTTCCTTTATTTGAAGTCGTACCTGGCGACTGCCAGAGGCTCTATGAGCTGCGCTTCATGTATTTCCTTTTTTTGAAGTCGTACCTGGCGATTGCCAGAGGCTCTATGAGCTGCGCTTCATGTATTTTCTTTTTTTGAAGTCGTACCTGGCGATTGCCAGAGGCTCTATGAGCTGCGCTTCATGTATTTCCTTTTTTTTTGGTTTGAAGTCGTACCTGGCGATTGCCAGAGGCTCTATGAGCTGCGCTTCATGTATTTCCTTTTTTTTTGGTTTGAATTCGTACCTGGCGATTGCCAGAGGCTCTATGAGCTGCGCTTCATGTATTTCCTTTTTTTTTGGTTTGAAGTCGTACCTGGCGATTGCCAGAGGCTCTATGGGCTGCGCTTCGTGTATTTTCTTTTTTTTGGTTTGAAGTCGTACCTGGCGATAGCCAGAGGCTCTATGAGCTGCGCTTCATGTATTTCCTTTTTTTTTGGTTTGAAGTCGTACCTGGCGATTGCCAGAGGCTCTATGAACTGCGCTTCATGTATTTCCTTTTTTTTTTGGTTTGAAGTCGTACCTGGCGATTGCCAGAGGCTCGATGAGCTGCGCTTTATGTATTTCCTTTGTTTGAAGTCGTACCTGGCGACTGCCAGAGGCTCTATGAGCTGCGCTTCATGTATTTCCTTTTTTTGAAGTCGTACCTGGCGATTGCCAGAGGCTCTATGAGCTGCGCTTCACGTATTTCCTTTTTTTTTGGTTTGAAGTCGTACCTGGCGATTGCCAGAGGCTCTATGAGCTGCGCTTCATGTATTTCCTTTTTTTTGGTTTGAAGTCGTACCTGGCGATTGCCAGAGGCTCTATGAGCTGCGCTTCATGTATTTCCTTTTTTTTTGGATTGAAGTCGTACCTGGCGATTGCCAGAGGCTCTATCGGCTGCGCTTCGTGTATTTCCTTTTTTTTGGTTTGAAGTCGTACCTGGCGATTGCCAGAGGCTCTGTGAGCTGCGCTTCATGTATTTCCTTTTTTTTTGGTTTGAAGTCGTACCTGGCGATTGCCAGAGGCTCTATGAACTGCGCTTCATGTATTTCCTTTTTTTTGGTTTGAAGTCGTACCTGGCGATTGCCAGAGGCTCTATGAGCTGCGCTTCATGTATTTCCTTTTTTTTTGGTTTGAAGTCGTACCTGGCGATTGCCAGAGGCTCTATGAGCTGCGCTTCATGTATTTCCTTTTTTTTTGGTTTGAAGTCGTACCTGGCGATTGCCAGAGGCTCTATGAGCTGCGCTTCATGTATTTCCTTTTTTTTTGGTTTGAAGTCGTACCTGGCGATTGCCAGAGGCTCCATGGGCTGCGCTTCGTGTATTTCCTTTTTTTTGGTTTGAAGTCGTACCTGGCGATTGCCAGAGGCTCTATGAGCTGCGCTTCATGTATTTCCTTTTTTTTTGGTTTGAAGTCGTACCTGGCGATTGCCAGAGGCTCTATGAGCTGCGCTTCATGTATTTCCTTTTTTTTTGGTTTGAAGTCGTACCTGGCGATTGCCAGAGGCTCGATGAGCTGCGCTTCATGTATTTCCTTTATTTGAAGTCGTACCTGGCGACTGCCAGAGGCTCTATGAGCTGCGCTTCATGTATTTCCTTTTTTTGAAGTCGTACCTGGCGATTGCCAGAGGCTCGATGAGCTGCGCTTTATGTATTTCCTTTATTTGAAGTCGTACCTGGCGACTGCCTGAGGCTCTATGAGCTGCGCTTCATGTATTTCCTTTTTTTGAAGTCGTACCTGGCGATTGCCAGAGGCTCTATGAGCTGCGCTTCATGTATTTCCTTTTTTTGAAGTCGTACCTGGCGATTGCCAGAGGCTCTATGAGCTGCGCTTCATGTATTTCCTTTTTTTTTGGTTTGAAGTCGTACCTGGCGATTGCCAGAGGCTCTATGAGCTGCGCTTCATGTATTTCCTTTTTTTTTGGTTTGAAGTCGTACCTGGCGATTGCCAGAGGCTCTATGAGCTGCGCTTCATGTATTTCCTTTTTTTTTGGTTTGAAGTCGTACCTGGCGATTGCCAGAGGCTCTATGGGCTGCGCTTCGTGTATTTCCTTTTTTTTGGTTTGAAGTCGTACCTGGCGATTGCCAGAGGCTCTATGGGCTGCGCTTCGTGTATTTCCTTTTTTTTGGTTTGAAGTCGTACCTGGCGATCGCCAGAGGCTCTATGAGCTGCGCTTCATGTATTTCCTTTTTTTTTGGTTTGAAGTCGTACCTGGCGATTGCCAGAGGCTCTATGAACTGCGCTTCATGTATTTCCTTTTTTTTTGGTTTA
This sequence comes from Neodiprion fabricii, assembly GCF_021155785.1. Taxonomy (NCBI): domain Eukaryota; kingdom Metazoa; phylum Arthropoda; class Insecta; order Hymenoptera; family Diprionidae; genus Neodiprion; species Neodiprion fabricii. Next base: position 18,872,931 of record NC_060239.1, read on the forward strand.
AAGTCGTACCTGGCGATTGCCAGAGGCTCGATGAGCTGCGCTTTATGTATTTCCTTTATTTGAAGTCGTACCTGGCGACTGCCAGAGGCTCTATGAGCTGCGCTTCATGTATTTCCTTTTTTTGAAGTCGTACCTGGCGATTGCCAGAGGCTCTATGAGCTGCGCTTCATGTATTTCCTTTTTTTGAAGTCGTACCTGGCGATTGCCAGAGGCTCTATGAGCTGCGCTTCATGTATTTCCTTTTTTTTTGGTTTGAAGTCGTACCTGGCGATTGCCAGAGGCTCTATGAGCTGCGCTTCATGTATTTCCTTTTTTTTTGGTTTGAAGTCGTACCTGGCGATTGCCAGAGGCTCTATGAGCTGCGCTTCATGTATTTCCTTTTTTTTTGGTTTGAAGTCGTACCTGGCGATTGCCAGAGGCTCTATGGGCTGCGCTTCGTGTATTTCCTTTTTTTTGGTTTGAAGTCGTACCTGGCGATTGCCAGAGGCTCTATGAGCTGCGCTTCATGTATTTCCTTTTTTTTTGGTTTGAAGTCGTACCTGGCGATTGCCAGAGGCTCTATGAACTGCGCTTCATGTATTTCCTTTTTTTTTGGTTTGAAGTCGTACCTGTCGATTGCCAGAGGCTCGATGAGCTGCGCTTCATGTATTTCCTTTATTTGAAGTCGTACCTGGCGACTGCCAGAGGCTCTATGAGCTGCGCTTCATGTATTTCCCTTTTTTGAAGTCGTACCTGGCGATTGCCAGAGGCTCTATGAGCTGCGCTTCATGTATTTCCTTTTTTTTGGTTTGAAGTCGTACCTGGCGATTGTCAGAGGCTCGCTGAGCTGCACTTTATGTATTTCCTTTATTTGAAGTCGTACCTGGCGATTGCCAGAGGCTCTATGAGCTGCGCTTCATGTATTTCCTTTTTTTTGGTTTGAAGTCGTACCTGGCGATTGCCAGAGGCTCTATGAGCTGCGCTTCATGTATTTCCTTTTTTTTTGGATTGAAGTCGTACCTGGCGATTGCCAGAGGCTCTATCGGCTGCGCTTCGTGTATTTCCTTTTTTTTGGTTTGAAGTCGTACCTGGCGATTGCCAGAGGCTCTATGAGCTGCGCTTCATGTATTTCCTTTTTTTTTGGTTTGAAGTCGTACCTGGCGATTGCCAGAGGCTCTATGAACTGCGCTTCATGTATTTCCTTTTTTTTTGGTTTGAAGTCGTACCTGGCGATTGCCAGAGGCTCGATGAGCTGCGCTTTATGTATTTCCTTTATTTGAAGTCGTACCTGGCGACTGCCAGAGGCTCTATGAGCTGCGCTTCATGTATTTCCTTTTTTTGAAGTCGTACCTGGCGATTGCCAGAGGCTCTATGAGCTGCGCTTCATGTATTTCCTTTTTTTGAAGTCGTACCTGGCGATTGCCAGAGGCTCTATGAGCTGCGCTTCATGTATTTCCTTTTTTTTTGGTTTGAAGTCGTACCTGGCGATTGCCAGAGGCTCTATGAGCTGCGCTTCATGTATTTCCTTTTTTTTTGGTTTGAAGTCGTACCTGGCGATTGCCAGAGGCTCCATGAGCTGCGCTTCATGTATTTCCTTTTTTTTTGGTTTGAAGTCGTACCTGGCGATTGCCAGAGGCTCTATGGGCTGCGCTTCGTGTATTTCCTTTTTTTTGGTTTGAAGTCGTACCTGGCGATTGCCAGAGGCTCTATGAGCTGCGCTTCATGTATTTCCTTTTTTTTTGGTTTGAAGTCGTACCTGGCGATTGCCAGAGGCTCTATGAACTGCGCTTCATGTATTTCCTTTTTTTTTGGTTTGAAGTCGTACCTGGCGATTGCCAGAGGCTCGATGAGCTGCGCTTTATGTATTTCCTTTATTTGAAGTCGTACCTGGCGACTGCCAGAGGCTCTATGAGCTGCGCTTCATGTATTTCCTTTTTTTGAAGTCGTACCTGGCGATTGCCAGAGGCTCTATGAGCTGCGCTTCATGTATTTCCTTTTTTTCGATTTGAAGTCGTACCTGGCGATTGTCAGAGGCTCGCTGAGCTGCACTTCATGTATTTCCTTTATTTGAAGTCGTACCTGGCGATTGCCAGAGGCTCTATGAGCTGCGCTTCATGTATTTCCTTTTTTTTGGTTTGAAGTCGTACCTGGCGATTGCCAGAGGCTCTATGAGCTGCGCTTCATGTATTTCCTTTTTTTTTGGATTGAAGTCGTACCTGGCGATTGCCAGAGGCTCTATCGGCTGCGCTTCGTGTATTTCCTTTTTTTTGGTTTGAAGTCGTACCTGGCGATTGCCAGAGGCTCTATGAGCTGCGCTTCATGTATTTCCTTTTTTTTTGGTTTGAAGTCGTACCTGGCGATTGCCAGAGGCTCTATGAACTGCGCTTCATGTATTTCCTTTTTTTTTGGTTTGAAGTCGTACCTGGTGATTGCCAGAGGCTCGATGAGCTGCGCTTTATGTATTTCCTTTATTTGAAGTCGTACCTGGCGACTGCCAGAGGCTCTATGAGCTGCGCTTCATGTATTTCCTTTTTTTAAAGTCGTACCTGGCGATTGCCAGAGGCTCTATGAGCTGCGCTTCATGTATTTCCTTTTTTTTTGGTTTGAAGTCGTACCTGGCGATTGCCAGAGGCTCTATGAGCTGCGCTTCATGTATTTCCTTTTTTTTTGGTTTGAAGTCGTACCTGGCGATTGCCAGAGGCTCTATGAGCTGCGCTTCATGTATTTCCTTTTTTTTTGGTTTGAAGTCGTACCTGGCGATTGCCAGAGGCTCTATGGGCTGCGCTTCGTGTATTTCCTTTTTTTTGGTTTGAAGTCGTACCTGGCGATTGCCAGAGGCTCTATGAGCTGCGCTTCATGTATTTCCTTTTTTTTTGGTTTGAAGTCGTACCTGGCGATTGCCAGAGGCTCTATGAACTGCGCTTCATGTATTTCCTTTTTTTTTGGTTTGAAGTCGTACCTGGCGATTGCCAGAGGCTCGATGAGCTGCGCTTTATGTATTTCCTTTATTTGAAGTCGTACCTGGCGACTGCCAGAGGCTCTATGAGCTGCGCTTCATGTATTTCCTTTTTTTGAAGTCGTACCTGGCGATTGCCAGAGGCTCTATGAGCTGCGCTTCATGTATTTCCTTTTTTTGAAGTCGTACCTGGCGATTGCCAGAGGCTCTATGAGCTGCGCTTCATGTATTTCTTTTTTTTGAAGTCGTACCTGGCGATTGCCAGAGGCTCTATGGGCTGCGCTTTGTGTATTTCCTTTTTTTTGGTTTGAAGTCGTACCTGGCGATTGCCAGAGGCTCTATGAGCTGCGCTTCATGTATTTCCTTTTTTTTTGGTTTGAAGTCGTACCTGGCGATTGCCAGAGGCTCTATGGGCTGCGCTTCGTGTATTTCCTTTTTTTTGGTTTGAAGTCGTACCTGGCGATTGCCAGAGGCTCTATGAGCTGCGCTTCATGTATTTCCTTTTTTTTTGGTTTGAAGTCGTACCTGGCGATTGCCAGAGGCTCTATGAACTGCGCTTCATGTATTTCCTTTTTTTTTGGTTTGAAGTCGTACCTGGCAATTGCCAGAGGCTCGATGAGCTGCGCTTTATGTATTTCCTTTATTTGAAGTCGTACCTGGCGACTGCCTGAGGCTCTATGAGCTGCGCTTCATGTATTTCCTTTTTTTGAAGTCGTACCTGGCGATTGCCAGAGGCTCTATGAGCTGCGCTTCATGTATTTCCTTTTTTTGAAGTCGTACCTGGCGATTGCCAGAGGCTCTATGAGCTGCGCTTCATGTATTTCCTTTTTTTTTGGTTTGAAGTCGTACCTGGCGATTGCCAGAGGCTCTATGAGCTGCGCTTTATGTATTTCCTTTTTTTTTGGTTTGATGTCGTACCTGGCGATTGCCAGAGGCTCGATGAGCTGCGCTTCATGTATTTCCTTTATTTGAAGTCCTACCTGGCGACTGCCAGAGGCTCTATGAGCTGCGCTTCATGTATTTCCTTTTTTTGAAGTCGTACCTGGCGATTGCCAGAGGCTCTATGAGCTGCGCTTCATGTATTTCCTTTTTTTTGGTTTGAAGTCGTACCTGGCGATTGTCAGAGGCTCGCTGAGCTGCACTTCATGTATTTCCTTTATTTGAAGTCGTACCTGGCGATTGCCAGAGGCTCTATGAGCTGCGCTTTATGTATTTCCTTTTTTTTGGTTTGAAGTCGTACCTGGCGATTGCCAGAGGCTCTATGAGCTGCGCTTCATGTATTTCCTTTTTTTTTGGATTGAAGTCGTACCTGGCGATTGCCAGAGGCTCTATCGGCTGCGCTTCGTGTATTTCCTTTTTTTTGGTTTGAAGTCGTACCTGGCGATTGCCAGAGGCTCTATGAGCTGCGCTTCATGTATTTCCTTTTTTTTTGGTTTGAAGTCGTACCTGGCGATTGCCAGAGGCTCTATGAACTGCGCTTCATGTATTTCCTTTTTTTTTGGTTTGAAGTCGTACCTGGCGATTGCCAGAGGCTCTATGAGCTGCGCTTCATGTATTTCCTTTTTTTTTGGTTTGATGTCGTACCTGGCGATTGCCAGAGGCTCGATGAGCTGCGCTTCATGTATTTCCTTTATTTGAAGTCCTACCTGGCGACTGCCAGAGGCTCTATGAGCTGCGCTTCATGTATTTTCTTTTTTTGAAGTCGTACCTGGCGATTGCCAGAGGCTCTATGAGCTGCGCTTCATGTATTTCCTTTTTTTTGGTTTGAAGTCGTACCTGGCGATTGTCAGAGGCTCGCTGAGCTGCACTTCATGTATTTCCTTTATTTGAAGTCGTACCTGGCGATTGCCAGAGGCTCTATGAGCTGCGCTTCATGTATTTCCTTTTTTTTGGTTTGAAGTCGTACCTGGCGATTGCCAGAGGCTCCATAAGCTGCGCTTCATGTATTTCCTTTTTTTTTGGTTTGAAGTCGTACCTGGCGATTGCCAGAGGCTCTATGGGCTGCGCTTCGTGTATTTCCTTTTTTTTGGTTTGAAGTCGTACCTGGCGATTGCCAGAGGCTCTATGAGCTGCGCTTCATGTATTTCCTTTTTTTTTGGTTTGAAGTCGTACCTGGCGATTGCCAGAGGCTCTATGAACTGCGTTTCATGTATTTCCTTTTTTTTTGGTTTGAAGTCGTACCTGGCGATTGCCAGAGGCTCGATGAGCTGCGCTTCATGTATTTCCTTTATTTGAAGTCGTACCTGGCGACTGCCAGAGGCTCTATGAGCTGCGCTTCATGTATTTCCTTTTTTTGAAGTCGTACCTGGCGATTGCCAGAGGCTCTATGAGCTGCGCTTCATGTATTTCCTTTTTTTTGGTTTGAAGTCGTACCTGGCGATTGTCAGAGGCTCGCTGAGCTGCACTTCATGTATTTCCTTTATTTGAAGTCGTACCTGGCGATTGCCAGAGGCTCTATGAGCTGCGCTTCATGTATTTCCTTTTTTTTTGGTTTGAAGTCGTACCTGGCGATTGCCAGAGGCTCTATGGGCTGCGCTTCGTGTATTTCCTTTTTTTTGGTTTGAAGTCGTACCTGGCGATTGCCAGAGGCTCTATGAGCTGCGCTTCATGTATTTCCTTTTTTTTTGGTTTGAAGTCGTACCTGGCGATTGCCAGAGGCTCTATGAACTGCGCTTCATGTATTTCCTTTTTTTTTGGTTTGAAGTCGTACCTGGCGATTGCCAGAGGCTCGATGAGCTGCGCTTTATGTATTTCCTCTATTTGAAGTCGTACCTGGCGATTGCCAGACGCTCTATGAGCTGCGCTTCATGTATTTCCTTTTTTTTTGGTTTGAAGTCGTACCTGGCGATTGCCAGAGGCTCTATGAGCTGCGCTTCATGTATTTCCTTTTTTTTTGGTTTGAAGTCGTACCTGGCGATTGCCAGAGGCTCTATGAGCTGCGCTTCATGTATTTCCTTTTTTTTTGGTTTGATGTCGTACCTGGCGATTGCCAGAGGCTCTATGAGCTGCGCTTCATGTATTTCCTTTTTTTTTGGTTTGAAGTCGTACCTGGCGATTGCCAGAGGCTCTATGGGCTGCGCTTCGTGTATTTCCTTTTTTTTGGTTTGAAGTCGTACCTGGCGATTGCCAGAGGCTCTATGGGCTGCGCTTCGTGTATTTCCTTTTTTCTGGTTTGAAGTCGTACCTGGCGATTGCCAGAGGCTCTATGAGCTGCGCTTCATGTATTTCCTTTTTTTTTGGTTTGAAGTCGTACCTGGCGATTGCCAGAGGCTCTATGAACTGCGCTTCATGTATTTCCTTTTTTTTTGGTTTGAAGTCGTACCTGGCGATTGCCAGAGGCTCGATGAGCTGCGCTTTATGTATTTCCTCTATTTGAAGTCGTACCTGGCGATTGCCAGAGGCTCTATGAGCTGCGCTTCATGTATTTCCTTTTTTTTTGGTTTGAAGTCGTACCTGGCGATTGCCAGAGGCTCTATGAGCTGCGCTTCATGTATTTCCTTTTTTTTTGGTTTGAAGTCGTACCTGGCGATTGCCAGAGGCTCTATGAGCTGCGCTTCATGTATTTCCTTTTTTTTTGGTTTGATGTCGTACCTGGCGATTGCCAGAGGCTCTATGAGCTGCGCTTCATGTATTTCCTTTTTTTTTGGTTTGAAGTCGTACCTGGCGATTGCCAGAGGCTCTATGGGCTGCGCTTCGTGTATTTCCTTTTTTTTGGTTTGAAGTCGTACCTGGCGATTGCCAGAGGCTCTATGAGCTGCGCTTCATGTATTTCCTTTTTTTTTGGTTTGAAGTCGTACCTGGCGATTGCCAGAGGCTCTATGAACTGCGCTTCATGTATTTCCTTTTTTTTTGGTTTGAAGTCGTACCTGGCGATTGCCAGAGGCTCGATGAGCTGCGCTTCATGTATTTCCTTTATTTGAAGTCGTACCTGGCGACTGCCAGAGGCTCTATGAGCTGCGCTTCATGTATTTCCTTTTTTTGAAGTCGTACCTGGCGATTGCCAGAGGCTCTATGAGCTGCGCTTCATGTATTTCCTTTTTTTTGGTTTGAAGTCGTACCTGGCGATTGCCAGAGGCTCTATGAGCTGCGCTTCATGTATTTCCTTTTTTTTTGGTTTGAAGTCGTACCTGGCGATTGCCAGAGGCTCTATGGGCTGCGCTTCGTGTATTTCCTTTTTTTTGGTTTGAAGTCGTACCTGGCGATTGCCAGAGGCTCTACGAGCTGCGCTTCATGTATTTCCTTTTTTTTTGGTTTGAAGTCGTACCTGGCGATTGCCAGAGGCTCTATGAACTGCGCTTCATGTATTTCCTTTTTTTTTGGTTTGAAGTCGTACCTGGCGATTGCCAGAGGCTCGATGAGCTGCGCTTTATGTATTTCCTTTATTTGAAGTCGTACCTGGCGACTGCCAGAGGCTCTATGAGCTGCGCTTCATGTATTTCCTTTTTTTTTGGTTTGAAGTCGTACCTGGCGATTGCCAGAGGCTCTATGGGCTGCGCTTCGTGTATTTCCTTTTTTTTGGTTTGAAGTCGTACCTGGCGATTGCCAGAGGCTCTATGAGCTGCGCTTCATGTATTTCCTTTTTTTTTGGTTTGAAGTCGTACCTGGCGATTGCCAGAGGCTCTATGAACTGCGCTTCATGTATTTCCTTTTTTTTTGGTTTGAAGTCGTACCTGGCGATTGCCAGAGGCTCGATGAGCTGCGCTTTATGTATTTCCTTTATTTGAAGTCGTACCTGGCGACTGCCAGAGGCTCTATGAGCTGCGCTTCATGTATTTCCTTTTTTTGAAGTCGTACCTGGCGATTGCCAGAGGCTCTATGAGCTGCGCTTCATGTATTTCCTTTTTTTTGGTTTGAAGTCGTACCTGGCGATTGTCAGAGGCTCGCTGAGCTGCACTTCATGTATTTCCTTTATTTGAAGTCGTACCTGGCGATTGCCAGAGGCTCTATGAGCTGCGCTTCATGTATTTCCTTTTTTTTTGGTTTGAAGTCGTACCTGGCGATTGCCAGAGGCTCTATGGGCTGCGCTTCGTGTATTTCCTTTTTTTTGGTTTGAAGTCGTACCTGGCGATTGCCAGAGGCTCTATGAGCTGCGCTTCATGTATTTCCTTTTTTTTTGGTTTGAAGTCGTACTCGGCGATTGCCAGAGGCTCTATGAACTGCGCTTCATGTATTTCCTTTTTTTTTGGTTTGAAGTCGTACCTGGCGATTGCCAGAGGCTCGATGAGCTGCGCTTTATGTATTTCCTCTATTTGAAGTCGTACCTGGCGATTGCCAGAGGCTCTATGAGCTGCGCTTCATGTATTTCCTTTTTTTTTGGTTTGAAGTCGTACCTGGCGATTGCCAGAGGCTCTATGAGCTGCGCTTCATGTATTTCCTTTTTTTTTGGTTTGAAGTCGTACCTGGCGATTGCCAGAGGCTCTATGGGCTGCGCTTCGTGTATTTCCTTTTTTTTGGTTTGAAGTCGTACCTGGCGATTGCCAGAGGCTCTATGAGCTGCGCTTCATGTATTTCCTTTTTTTTTGGTTTGAAGTCGTACCTGGCGATTGCCAGAGGCTCTATGAACTGCGCTTCATGTATTTCCTTTTTTTGAAGTCGTACCTGGCGATTGCCAGAGGCTCTATGAGCTGCGCTTCATGTATTTCCTTTTTTTTGGTTTGAAGTCGTACCTGGCGATTGTCAGAGGCTCGCTGAGCTGCACTTCATGTATTTCCTTTATTTGAAGTCGTACCTGGCGATTGCCAGAGGCTCTATGAGCTGCGCTTCATGTATTTCCTTTTTTTTTGGTTTGAAGTCGTACCTGGCGATTGCCAGAGGCTCTATGGGCTGCGCTTCGTGTATTTCCTTTTTTTTGGTTTGAAGTCGTACCTGGCGATTGCCAGAGGCTCTATGAGCTGCGCTTCATGTATTTCCTTTTTTTTTGGTTTGAAGTCGTACCTGGCGATTGCCAGAGGCTCTATGAACTGCGCTTCATGTATTTCCTTTTTTTTTGGTTTGAAGTCGTACCTGGCGATTGCCAGAGGCTCGATGAGCTGCGCTTTATGTATTTCCTCTATTTGAAGTCGTACCTGGCGATTGCCAGACGCTCTATGAGCTGCGCTTCATGTATTTCCTTTTTTTTTGGTTTGAAGTCGTACCTGGCGATTGCCAGAGGCTCTATGAGCTGCGCTTCATGTATTTCCTTTTTTTTTGGTTTGAAGTCGTACCTGGCGATTGCCAGAGGCTCTATGAGCTGCGCTTCATGTATTTCCTTTTTTTTTGGTTTGATGTCGTACCTGGCGATTGCCAGAGGCTCTATGAGCTGCGCTTCATGTATTTCCTTTTTTTTTGGTTTGAAGTCGTACCTGGCGATTGCCAGAGGCTCTATGGGCTGCGCTTCGTGTATTTCCTTTTTTTTGGTTTGAAGTCGTACCTGGCGATTGCCAGAGGCTCTATGGGCTGCGCTTCGTGTATTTCCTTTTTTCTGGTTTGAAGTCGTACCTGGCGATTGCCAGCGGCTCTATGAGCTGCGCTTCATGTATTTCCTTTTTTTTTGGTTTGAAGTCGTACCTGGCGATTGCCAGAGGCTCTATGAACTGCGCTTCATGTATTTCCTTTTTTTTTGGTTTGAAGTCGTACCTGGCGATTGCCAGAGGCTCGATGAGCTGCGCTTTATGTATTTCCTCTATTTGAAGTCGTACCTGGCGATTGCCAGAGGCTCTATGAGCTGCGCTTCATGTATTTCCTTTTTTTTTGGTTTGAAGTCGTACCTGGCGATTGCCAGAGGCTCTATGAGCTGCGCTTCATGTATTTCCTTTTTTTTTGGTTTGAAGTCGTACCTGGCGATTGCCAGAGGCTCTATGAGCTGCGCTTCATGTATTTCCTTTTTTTTTGGTTTGATGTCGTACCTGGCGATTGCCAGAGGCTCTATGAGCTGCGCTTCATGTATTTCCTTTTTTTTTTGGTTTGAAGTCGTACCTGGCGATTGCCAGAGGCTCTATGGGCTGCGCTTCGTGTATTTCCTTTTTTTTGGTTTGAAGTCGTACCTGGCGATTGCCAGAGGCTCTATGAGCTGCGCTTCATGTATTTCCTTTTTTTTTGGTTTGAAGTCGTACCTGGCGATTGCCAGAGGCTCTATGAACTGCGCTTCATGTATTTCCTTTTTTTTTGGTTTGAAGTCGTACCTGGCGATAGCCAGAGGCTCGATGAGCTGCGCTTCATGTATTTCCTTTATTTGAAGTCGTACCTGGCGACTGCCAGAGGCTCTATGAGCTGCGCTTCATGTATTTCCTTTTTTTGAAGTCGTACCTGGCGATTGCCAGAGGCTCTATGAGCTGCGCTTCATGTATTTCCTTTTTTTTGGTTTGAAGTCGTACCTGGCGATTGCCAGAGGCTCTATGAGCTGCGCTTCATGTATTTCCTTTTTTTTTGGTTTGAAGTCGTACCTGGCGATTGCCAGAGGCTCTATGGGCTGCGCTTCGTGTATTTCCTTTTTTTTGGTTTGAAGTCGTACCTGGCGATTGCCAGAGGCTCTACGAGCTGCGCTTCATGTATTTCCTTTTTTTTTGGTTTGAAGTCGTACCTGGCGATTGCCAGAGGCTCTATGAACTGCGCTTCATGTATTTCCTTTTTTTTTGGTTTGAAGTCGTACCTGGCGATTGCCAGAGGCTCGATGAGCTGCGCTTTATGTATTTCCTTTATTTGAAGTCGTACCTGGCGACTGCCAGAGGCTCTATGAGCTGCGCTTCATGTATTTCCTTTTTTTTTGGTTTGAAGTCGTACCTGGCGATTGCCAGAGGCTCTATGGGCTGCGCTTCGTGTATTTCCTTTTTTTTGGTTTGAAGTCGTACCTGGCGATTGCCAGAGGCTCTATGAGCTGCGCTTCATGTATTTCCTTTTTTTTTGGTTTGAAGTCGTACCTGGCGATTGCCAGAGGCTCTATGAACTGCGCTTCATGTATTTCCTTTTTTTTTGGTTTGAAGTCGTACCTGGCGATTGCCAGAGGCTCGATGAGCTGCGCTTTATGTATTTCCTTTATTTGAAGTCGTACCTGGCGACTGCCAGAGGCTCTATGAGCTGCGCTTCATGTATTTCCTTTTTTTGAAGTCGTACCTGGCGATTGCCAGAGGCTCTATGAGCTGCGCTTCATGTATTTCCTTTTTTTTGGTTTGAAGTCGTACCTGGCGATTGTCAGAGGCTCGCTGAGCTGCACTTCATGTATTTCCTTTATTTGAAGTCGTACCTGGCGATTGCCAGAGGCTCTATGAGCTGCGCTTCATGTATTTCCTTTTTTTTTGGTTTGAAGTCGTACCTGGCGATTGCCAGAGGCTCTATGGGCTGCGCTTCGTGTATTTCCTTTTTTTTGGTTTGAAGTCGTACCTGGCGATTGCCAGAGGCTCTATGAGCTGCGCTTCATGTATTTCCTTTTTTTTTGGTTTGAAGTCGTACTCGGCGATTGCCAGAGGCTCTATGAACTGCGCTTCATGTATTTCCTTTTTTTTTGGTTTGAAGTCGTACCTGGCGATTGCCAGAGGCTCGATGAGCTGCGCTTTATGTATTTCCTCTATTTGAAGTCGTACCTGGCGATTGCCAGAGGCTCTATGAGCTGCGCTTCATGTATTTCCTTTTTTTTTGGTTTGAAGTCGTACCTGGCGATTGCCAGAGGCTCTATGAGCTGCGCTTCATGTATTTCCTTTTTTTTTGGTTTGAAGTCGTACCTGGCGATTGCCAGAGGCTCTATGAGCTGCGCTTCATGTATTTCCTTTTTTTTTGGTTTGATGTCGTACCTGGCGATTGCCAGAGGCTCTATGAGCTGCGCTTCATGTATTTCCTTTTTTTTTGGTTTGAAGTCGTACCTGGCGATTGCCAGAGGCTCTATGGGCTGCGCTTCGTGTATCTCCTTTTTTTTGGTTTGAAGTCGTACCTGGCGATTGCCAGAGGCTCTATGGGCTGCGCTTCGTGTATTTCCTTTTTTTTGGTTTGAAGTCGTACCTGGCGATTGCCAGAGGCTCTATGAGCTGCGCTTCATGTATTTCCTTTTTTTTTGGTTTGAAGTCGTACCTGGCGATTGCCAGAGGCTCTATGAACTGCGCTTCATGTATTTCCTTTTTTTTTGGTTTGAAGTCGTACCTGGCGATTGCCAGAGGCTCGATGAGCTGCGCTTTATGTATTTCCTCTATTTGAAGTCGTACCTGGCGATTGCCAGAGGCTCTATGAGCTGCGCTTCACGTATTTCCTTTTTTTTTGGTTTGAAGTCGTACCTGGCGATTGCCAGAGGCTCTATGAGCTGCGCTTCATGTATTTCCTTTTTTTTTGGTTTGAAGTCGTACCTGGCGATTGCCGGAGGCTCTATGAGCTGCGCTTCATGTATTTCCTTTTTTTTTGGTTTGATGTCGTACCTGGCGATTGCCAGAGGCTCTATGAGCTGCGCTTCATGTATTTCCTTTTTTTTTGGTTTGAAGTCGTACCTGGCGATTGCCAGAGGCTCTATGGGCTGCGCTTCGTGTATTTCCTTTTTTTTGGTTTGAAGTCGTACCTGGCGATTGCCAGAGGCTCTATGAGCTGCGCTTCGTGTATTTCCTTTTTTTTTGGTTTGAAGTCGTACCTGGCGATTGCCAGAGGCTCTATGAACTGCGCTTCATGTATCTCCTTTTTTTTTGGTTTGAAGTCGTACCTGGCGATTGCCAGAGGCTCGATGAGCTGCGCTTCATGTATTTCCTTTATTTGAAGTCGTACCTGGCGACTGCCAGAGGCTCTATGAGCTGCGCTTCATGTATTTCCTTTTTTTGAAGTCGTACCTGGCGATTGCCAGAGGCTCTATGAGCTGCGCTTCATGTATTTCCTTTTTTTTGGTTTGAAGTCGTACCTGGCGATTGCCAGAGGCTCTATGAGCTGCGCTTCATGTATTTCCTTTTTTTTAGGTTTGAAGTCGTACTTGGCGATTGCCAGAGGCTCTATGGGCTGCGCTTCGTGTATTTCCTTTTTTTTGGTTTGAAGTCGTACCTGGCGATTGCCAGAGGCTCTACGAGCTGCGCTTCATGTATTTCCTTTTTTTTTGGTTTGAAGTCGTACCTGGCGATTGCCAGAGGCTCTATGAACTGCGCTTCATGTATTTCCTTTTTTTTTGGTTTGAAGTCGTACCTGGCGATTGCCGGAGGCTCGATGAGCTGCGCTTTATGTATTTCCTTTATTTGAAGTCGTACCTGGCGACTGCCAGAGGCTCTATGAGCTGCGCTTCATGTATTTCCTTTTTTTGAAGTCGTACCTGGCGATTGCCAGAGGCTCTATGAGCTGCGCTTCATGTATTTCCTTTTTTTGAAGTCGTACCTGGCGATTGCCAGAGGCTCTATGAGCTGCGCTTCATGTATTTCCTTTTTTTTTGGTTTGAAGTCGTACCTGGCGATTGCCAGAGGCTCTATGAGCTGCGCTTCATGTATTTCCTTTTTTTTTGGTTTGAATTCGTACCTGGCGATTGCCAGAGGCTCTATGAGCTGCGCTTCATGTATTTCCTTTTTTTTTGGTTTGAAGTCGTACCTGGCGATTGCCAGAGGCTCTATGGGCTGCGCTTCGTGTATTTCCTTTTTTTTGGTTTGAAGTCGTACCTGGCGATAGCCAGAGGCTCTATGAGCTGCGCTTCATGTATTTCCTTTTTTTTTGGTTTGAAGTCGTACCTGGCGATTGCCAGAGGCTCGATGAGCTGCGCTTTATGTATTTCCTTTGTTTGAAGTCGTACCTGGCGACTGCCAGAGGCTCTATGAGCTGCGCTTCATGTATTTCCTTTTTTTGAAGTCGTACCTGGCGATTGCCAGAGGCTCTATGAGCTGCGCTTCATGTATTTCCTTTTTTTTTGGTTTGAAGTCGTACCTGGCGATTGCCAGAGGCTCTATGAGCTGCGCTTCATGTATTTCCTTTTTTTTGGTTTGAAGTCGTACCTGGCGATTGCCAGAGGCTCTATGAGCTGCGCTTCATGTATTTCCTTTTTTTTTGGATTGAAGTCGTACCTGGCGATTGCCAGAGGCTCTATCGGCTGCGCTTCGTGTATTTCCTTTTTTTTGGTTTGAAGTCGTACCTGGCGATTGCCAGAGGCTCTGTGAGCTGCGCTTCATGTATTTCCTTTTTTTTTGGTTTGAAGTCGTACCTGGCGATTGCCAGAGGCTCTATGAACTGCGCTTCATGTATTTCCTTTTTTTTGGTTTGAAGTCGTACCTGGCGATTGCCAGAGGCTCGATGAGCTGCGCTTTATGTATTTCCTTTATTTGAAGTCGTACCTGGCGACTGCCAGAGGCTCTATGAGCTGCGCTTCATGTATTTCCTTTTTTTGAAGTCGTACCTGGCGATTGCCAGAGGCTCTATGAGCTGCGCTTCATGTATTTCCTTTTTTTGAAGTCGTACCTGGCGATTGCCAGAGGCTCTATGAGCTGCGCTCCATGTATTTCCTTTTTTTTTGGTTTGAAGTCGTACCTGGCGATTGCCAGAGGCTCTATGAGCTGCGCTTCATGTATTTCCTTTTTTTTTGGTTTGAAGTCGTACCTGGCGATTGCCAGAGGCTCTATGAGCTGCGCTTCATGTATTTCCTTTTTTTTTGGTTTGAAGTCGTACCTGGCGATTGCCAGAGGCTCTATGGGCTGCGCTTCGTGTATTTCCTTTTTTTTGGTTTGAAGTCGTACCTGGCGATTGCCAGAGGCTCTATGAGCTGCGCTTCATGTATTTCCTTTTTTTTTTCGGTTTGAAGTCGTACCTGGCGATTGCCAGAGGCTCTATGAGCTGCGCTTCATGTATTTCCTTTTTTTTTGGTTTGAAGTCGTACCTGGCGATTGCCAGAGGCTCGATGAGCTGCGCTTCATGTATTTCCTTTATTTGAAGTCGTACCTGGCGACTGCCAGAGGCTCTATGAGCTGCGCTTCATGTATTTCCTTTTTTTGAAGTCGTACCTGGCGATTGCCAGAGGCTCGATGAGCTGCGCTTTATGTATTTCCTTTATTTGAAGTCGTACCTGGCGACTGCCTGAGGCTCTATGAGCTGCGCTTCATGTATTTCCTTTTTTTGAAGTCGTACCTGGCGATTGCCAGAGGCTCTATGAGCTGCGCTTCATGTATTTCCTTTTTTTGAAGTCGTACCTGGCGATTGCCAGAGGCTCTATGAGCTGCGCTTCATGTATTTCCTTTTTTTTTGGTTTGAAGTCGTACCTGGCGATTGCCAGAGGCTCTATGAGCTGCGCTTCATGTATTTCCTTTTTTTTTGGTTTGAAGTCGTACCTGGCGATTGCCAGAGGCTCTATGAGCTGCGCTTCATGTATTTCCTTTTTTTTTGGTTTGAAGTCGTACCTGGCGATTGCCAGAGGCTCTATGGGCTGCGCTTCGTGTATTTCCTTTTTTTTGGTTTGAAGTCGTACCTGGCGATTGCCAGAGGCTCTATGAGCTGCGCTTCATGTATTTCCTTTTTTTTTGGTTTGAAGTCGTACCTGGCGATTGCCAGAGGCTCTATGAACTGCGCTTCATGTATTTCCTTTTTTTTTGGTTTGAAGTCGTACCTGGCGATTGCCAGAGGCTCGATGAGCTGCGCTTCATGTATTTCCTTTATTTGAAGTCGTACCTGGCGACTGCCAGAGGCTCTATGAGCTGCGCTTCATGTATTTCCTTTTTTTGAAGTCGTACCTGGCGATTGCCAGAGGCTCTATGAGCTGCGCTTCATGTATTTCCTTTTTTTGAAGTCGTACCTGGCGATTGCCAGAGGCTCTATGGGCTGCGCTTCGTGTATTTCCTTTTTTTTGGTTTGAAGTCGTACCTGGCGATTGCCAGAGGCTCTATGAGCTGCGCTTCATGTATTTCCTTTTTTTTTGGTTTGAAGTCGTACCTGGCGATTGCCAGAGGCTCTATGAACTGCGCTTCATGTATTTCCTTTTTTTTTGGTTTGAAGTCGTACCTGGCGATTGCCAGAGGCTCGATGAGCTGCGCTTCATGTATTTCCTTTATTTGAAGTCGTACCTGGCGACTGCCAGAGGCTCTATGAGCTGCGCTTCATGTATTTCCTTTTTTTGAAGTCGTACCTGGCGATTGCCAGAGGCTCTATGAGCTGCGCTTCATGTATTTCCTTTTTTTTGGTTTGAAGTCGTACCTGGCGATTGCCAGAGGCTCTATGAGCTGCGCTTCATGTATTTCCTTTTTTTTTGGTTTGAAGTCGTACCTGGCGATAGCCAGAGGCTCTATGGGCTGCGCTTCGTGTATTTCCTTTTTTTTGGTTTGAAGTCGTACCTGGCGATTGCCAGAGGCTCTACGAGCTGCGCTTCATGTATTTCCTTTTTTTTTGGTTTGAAGTCGTACCTGGCGATTGCCAGAGGCTCTATGAACTGCGCTTCATGTATTTCCTTTTTTTTTGGTTTGAAGTCGTACCTGGCGATTGCCGGAGGCTCGATGAGCTGCGCTTTATGTATTTCCTTTATTTGAAGTCGTACCTGGCGACTGCCAGAGGCTCTATGAGCTGCGCTTCATGTATTTCCTTTTTTTGAAGTCGTACCTGGCGATTGCCAGAGGCTCTATGAGCTGCGCTTCATGTATTTCCTTTTTTTGAAGTCGTACCTGGCGATTGCCAGAGGCTCTATGAGCTGCGCTTCATGTATTTCCTTTTTTTTTGGTTTGAAGTCGTACCTGGCGATTGCCAGAGGCTCTATGAGCTGCGCTTCATGTATTTCCTTTTTTTTTGGTTTGAATTCGTACCTGGCGATTGCCAGAGGCTCTATGAGCTGCGCTTCATGTATTTCCTTTTTTTTTGGTTTGAAGTCGTACCTGGCGATTGCCAGAGGCTCTATGGGCTGCGCTTCGTGTATTTCCTTTTTTTTGGTTTGAAGTCGTACCTGGCGATAGCCAGAGGCTCTATGAGCTGCGCTTCATGTATTTCCTTTTTTTTTGGTTTGAAGTCGTACCCGGCGATTGCCAGAGGCTCGATGAGCTGCGCTTTATGTATTTCCTTTGTTTGAAGTCGTACCTGGCGACTGCCAGAGGCTCTATGAGCTGCGCTTCATGTATTTCCTTTTTTTGAAGTCGTACCTGGCGATTGCCAGAGGCTCTATGAGCTGCGCTTCATGTATTTCCTTTTTTTTTGGTTTGAAGTCGTACCTGGCGATTGCCAGAGGCTCTATGAGCTGCGCTTCATGTATTTCCTTTTTTTTGGTTTGAAGTCGTACCTGGCGATTGCCAGAGGCTCTATGAGCTGCGCTTCATGTATTTCCTTTTTTTTTGGATTGAAGTCGTACCTGGCGATTGCCAGAGGCTCTATCGGCTGCGCTTCGTGTATTTCCTTTTTTTTGGTTTGAAGTCGTACCTGGCGATTGCCAGAGGCTCTGTGAGCTGCGCTTCATGTATTTCCTTTTTTTTTGGTTTGAAGTCGTACCTGGCGATTGCCAGAGGCTCTATGAACTGCGCTTCATGTATTTCCTTTTTTTTGGTTTGAAGTCGTACCTGGCGATTGCCAGAGGCTCGATGAGCTGCGCTTTATGTATTTCCTTTATTTGAAGTCGTACCTGGCGACTGCCAGAGGCTCTATGAGCTGCGCTTCATGTATTTCCTTTTTTTGAAGTCGTACCTGGCGATTGCCAGAGGCTCTATGAGCTGCGCTTCATGTATTTCCTTTTTTTGAAGTCGTACCTGGCGATTGCCAGAGGCTCTACGAGCTGCGCTCCATGTATTTCCTTTTTTTTTGGTTTGAAGTCGTACCTGGCGATTGCCAGAGGCTCTATGAGCTGCGCTTCATGTATTTCCTTTTTTTTTGGTTTGAAGTCGTACCTGGCGATTGCCAGAGGCTCTATGAGCTGCGCTTCATGTATTTCCTTTTTTTTTGGTTTGAAGTCGTACCTGGCGATTGCCAGAGGCTCTATGGGCTGCGCTTCGTGTATTTCCTTTTTTTTGGTTTGAAGTCGTACCTGGCGATTGCCAGAGGCTCTATGAGCTGCGCTTCATGTATTTCCTTTTTTTTTTCGGTTTGAAGTCGTACCTGGCGATTGCCAGAGGCTCTATGAGCTGCGCTTCATGTATTTCCTTTTTTTTTGGTTTGAAGTCGTACCTGGCGATTGCCAGAGGCTCGATGAGCTGCGCTTCATGTATTTCCTTTATTTGAAGTCGTACCTGGCGACTGCCAGAGGCTCTATGAGCTGCGCTTCATGTATTTCCTTTTTTTGAAGTCGTACCTGGCGATTGCCAGAGGCTCGATGAGCTGCGCTTTATGTATTTCCTTTATTTGAAGTCGTACCTGGCGACTGCCTGAGGCTCTATGAGCTGCGCTTCATGTATTTCCTTTTTTTGAAGTCGTACCTGGCGATTGCCAGAGGCTCTATGAGCTGCGCTTCATGTATTTCCTTTTTTTGAAGTCGTACCTGGCGATTGCCAGAGGCTCTATGAGCTGCGCTTCATGTATTTCCTTTTTTTTTGGTTTGAAGTCGTACCTGGCGATTGCCAGAGGCTCTATGAGCTGCGCTTCATGTATTTCCTTTTTTTTTGGTTTGAAGTCGTACCTGGCGATTGCCAGAGGCTCTATGAGCTGCGCTTCATGTATTTCCTTTTTTTTTGGTTTGAAGTCGTACCTGGCGATTGCCAGAGGCTCTATGGGCTGCGCTTCGTGTATTTCCTTTTTTTTGGTTTGAAGTCGTACCTGGCGATTGCCAGAGGCTCTATGAGCTGCGCTTCATGTATTTCCTTTTTTTTGGTTTAAAGTCGTACCTGGCGATTGCCAGAGGCTCTATGAACTGCGCTTCATGTATTTCCTTTTTTTTTGGTTTGAAGTCGTACCTGGCGATTGCCAGAGGCTCGATGAGCTGCGCTTCATGTATTTCCTTTATTTGAAGTCGTACCTGGCGACTGCCAGAGGCTCTATGAGCTGCGCTTCATGTATTTCCTTTTTTTGAAGTCGTACCTGGCGATTGCCAGAGGCTCTATGAGCTGCGCTTCATGTATTTCCTTTTTTTGAAGTCGTACCTGGCGATTGCCAGAGGCTCTATGAGCTGCGCTTCATGTATTTCCTTTTTTTTTGGTTTGAAGTCGTACCTGGCGATTGCCAGAGGCTCTATGAGCTGCGCTTCATGTATTTCCTTTTTTTTGGTTTGAAGTCGTACCTGGCGATTGCCAGAGGCTCTTTGAGCTGCGCTTCATGTATTTCCTTTTTTTTTGGTTTGAAGTCGTACCTAGCGATTGCCAGAGGCTCTATGGGCTGCGCTTCGTGTATTTCCTTTTTTTTGGTTTGAAGTCGTACCTGGCGATAGCCAGAGGCTCTATGAGCTGCGCTTCATGTATTTCCTTTTTTTTTGGTTTGAAGTCGTACCTGGCGATTGCCAGAGGCTCTATGAACTGCGCTTCATGTATTTCCTTTTTTTTTGGTTTGAAGTCGTACCTGGCGATTGCCAGAGGCTCGATGAGCTGCGCTTTATGTATTTCCTTTGTTTGAAGTCGTACCTGGCGACTGCCAGAGGCTCTATGAGCTGCGCTTCATGTATTTCCTTTTTTTTTGGTTTGAAGTCGTACCTGGCGATTGCCAGAGGCTCTATGAGCTGCGCTTCATGTATTTCCTTTTTTTTTGGTTTGAAGTCGTACCTGGCGATTGCCAGAGGCTCGATGAGCTGCGCTTCATGTATTTCCTTTATTTGAAGTCGTACCTGGCGACTGCCAGAGGCTCTATGAGCTGCGCTTCATGTATTTCCTTTTTTTGAAGTCGTACCTGGCGATTGCCAGAGGCTCGATGAGCTGCGCTTTATGTATTTCCTTTATTTGAAGTCGTACCTGGCGACTGCCTGAGGCTCTATGAGCTGCGCTTCATGTATTTCCTTTTTTTGAAGTCGTACCTGGCGTTTGCCAGAGGCTCTATGAGCTGCGCTTCATGTATTTCCTTTTTTTGAAGTCGTACCTGGCGATTGCCAGAGGCTCTATGAGCTGCGCTTCATGTATTTCCTTTTTTTTTGGTTTGAAGTCGTACCTGGCGATTGCCAGAGGCTCTATGAGCTGCGCTTCATGTATTTCCTTTTTTTTTGGTTTGAAGTCGTACCTGGCGATTGCCAGAGGCTCTATGAGCTGCGCTTCATGTATTTCCTTTTTTTTTGGTTTGAAGTCGTACCTGGCGATTGCCAGAGGCTCTATGGGCTGCGCTTCGTGTATTTCCTTTTTTTTGGTTTGAAGTCGTACCTGGCGATTGCCAGAGGCTCTATGAGCTGCGCTTCATGTATTTCCTTTTTTTTGGTTTGAAGTCGTACCTGGCGATTGCCAGAGGCTCTATGAGCTGCGCTTCATGTATTTCCTTTTTTTTTGGTTTGAAGTCGTACCTGGCGATTGCCAGAGGCTCTATGGGCTGCGCTTCGTGTATTTCCTTTTTTTTGGTTTGAAGTCGTACCTGGCGATTGCCAGAGGCTCGATGAGCTGCGCTTTATGTATTTCCTTTATTTGAAGTCGTACCTGGCGACTGCCAGAGGCTCTATGAGCTGCGCTTCATGTATTTCCTTTTTTTGAAGTCGTACCTGGCGATTGCCAGAGGCTCTATGAGCTGCGCTTCATGTATTTCCTTTTTTTGAAGTCGTACCTGGCGATTGCCAGAGGCTCTATGAGCTGCGCTCCATGTATTTCCTTTTTTTTTGGTTTGAAGTCGTACCTGGCGATTGCCAGAGGCTCTATGAGCTGCGCTTCATGTATTTCCTTTTTTTTTGGTTTGAAGTCGTACCTGGCGATTGCCAGAGGCTCTATGAGCTGCGCTTCATGTATTTCCTTTTTTTTTGGTTTGAAGTCGTACCTGGCGATTGCCAGAGGCTCTATGGGCTGCGCTTCGTGTATTTCCTTTTTTTTGGTTTGAAGTCGTACCTGGCGATTGCCAGAGGCTCTATGAGCTGCGCTTCATGTATTTCCTTTTTTTTTTCGGTTTGAAGTCGTACCTGGCGATTGCCAGAGGCTCTATGAGCTGCGCTTCATGTATTTCCTTTTTTTTTGGTTTGAAGTCGTACCTGGCGATTGCCAGAGGCTCGATGAGCTGCGCTTCATGTATTTCCTTTATTTGAAGTCGTACCTGGCGACTGCCAGAGGCTCTATGAGCTGCGCTTCATGTATTTCCTTTTTTTGAAGTCGTACCTGGCGATTGCCAGAGGCTCGATGAGCTGCGCTTTATGTATTTCCTTTATTTGAAGTCGTACCTGGCGACTGCCTGAGGCTCTATGAGCTGCGCTTCATGTATTTCCTTTTTTTGAAGTCGTACCTGGCGATTGCCAGAGGCTCTATGAGCTTCGCTTCATGTATTTCCTTTTTTTGAAGTCGTACCTGGCGATTGCCAGAGGCTCTATGAGCTGCGCTTCATGTATTTCCTTTTTTTTTGGTTTGAAGTCGTACCTGGCGATTGCCAGAGGCTCTATGAGCTGCGCTTCATGTATTTCCTTTTTTTTTGGTTTGAAGTCGTACCTGGCGATTGCCAGAGGCTCTATGAGCTGCGCTTCATGTATTTCCTTTTTTTTTGGTTTGAAGTCGTACCTGGCGATTGCCAGAGGCTCTATGGGCTGCGCTTCGTGTATTTCCTTTTTTTTGGTTTGAAGTCGTACCTGGCGATTGCCAGAGGCTCTATGAGCTGCGCTTCATGTATTTCCTTTTTTTTTGGTTTGAAGTCGTACCTGGCGATTGCCAGAGGCTCTATGAACTGCGCTTCATGTATTTCCTTTTTTTTTGGTTTGAAGTCGTACCTGGCGATTGCCAGAGGCTCGATGAGCTGCGCTTCATGTATTTCCTTTATTTGAAGTCGTACCTGGCGACTGCCAGAGGCTCTATGAGCTGCGCTTCATGTATTTCCTTTTTTTGAAGTCGTACCTGGCGATTGCCAGAGGCTCCATGAGCTGCGCTTCATGTATTTCCTTTTTTTGAAGTCGTACCTGGCGATTGCCAGAGGCTCTATGAGCTGCGCTTCATGTATTTCCTTTTTTTTTGGTTTGAAGTCGTACCTGGCGATTGCCAGAGGCTCTATGAGCTGCGCTTCATGTATTTCCTTTTTTTTGGTTTGAAGTCGTACCTGGCGATTGCCAGAGGCTCTTTGAGCTGCGCTTCATGTATTTCCTTTTTTTTTGGTTTGAAGTCGTACCTGGCGATTGCCAGAGGCTCTATGGGCTGCGCTTCGTGTATTTCCTTTTTTTTGGTTTGAAGTCGTACCTGGCGATAGCCAGAGGCTCTATGAGCTGCGCTTCATGTATTTCCTTTTTTTTTGGTTTGAAGTCGTACCTGGCGATTGCCAGAGGCTCTATGAACTGCGCTTCATGTATTTCCTTTTTTTTTGGTTTGAAGTCGTACCTGGCGATTGCCAGAGGCTCGATGAGCTGCGCTTTATGTATTTCCTTTGTTTGAAGTCGTACCTGGCGACTGCCAGAGGCTCTATGAGCTGCGCTTCATGTATTTCCTTTTTTTTTGGTTTGAAGTCGTACCTGGCGATTGCCAGAGGCTCTATGAGCTGCGCTTCATGTATTTCCTTTTTTTTTGGTTTGAAGTCGTACCTGGCGATTGCCAGAGGCTCGATGAGCTGCGCTTCATGTATTTCCTTTATTTGAAGTCGTACCTGGCGACTGCCAGAGGCTCTATGAGCTGCGCTTCATGTATTTCCTTTTTTTGAAGTTGTACCTGGCGATTGCCAGAGGCTCGATGAGCTGCGCTTTATGTATTTCCTTTATTTGAAGTCGTACCTGGCGACTGCCTGAGGCTCTATGAGCTGCGCTTCATGTATTTCCTTTTTTTGAAGTCGTACCTGGCGATTGCCAGAGGCTCTATGAGCTGCGCTTCATGTATTTCCTTTTTTTGAAGTCGTACCTGGCGATTGCCAGAGGCTCTATGAGCTGCGCTTCATGTATTTCCTTTTTTTTTGGTTTGAAGTCGTACCTGGCGATTGCCAGAGGCTCTATGAGCTGCGCTTCATGTATTTCCTTTTTTTTTGGTTTGAAGTCGTACCTGGCGATTGCCAGAGGCTCTATGAGCTGCGCTTCATGTATTTCCTTTTTTTTTGGTTTGAAGTCGTACCTGGCGATTGCCAGAGGCTCTATGGGCTGCGCTTCGTGTATTTCCTTTTTTTTGGTTTGAAGTCGTACCTGGCGATTGCCAGAGGCTCTATGAGCTGCGCTTCATGTATTTCCTTTTTTTTGGTTTGAAGTCGTACCTGGCGATTGCCAGAGGCTCTATGAGCTGCGCTTCATGTATTTCCTTTTTTTTTGGTTTGAAGTCGTACCTGGCGATTGCCAGAGGCTCTATGGGCTGCGCTTCGTGTATTTCCTTTTTTTTGGTTTGAAGTCGTACCTGGCGATTGCCAGAGGCTCTATGAGCTGCGCTTCATGTATTTCCTTTTTTTTTGGTTTGAAGTCGTACCTGGCGATTGCCAGAGGCTCTATGAACTGCGCTTCATGTATTTCCTTTTTTTTTGGTTTGAAGTCGTACCTAGCGATTGCCAGAGGCTCGATGAGCTGCGCTTTATGTATTTCCTTTATTTGAAGTCGTACCTGGCAACTGCCAGAGGCTCTATGAGCTGCGCTTCATGTATGTCCTTTTTTTGAAGTCGTACCTGGCGATTGCCAGAGGCTCTATGAGCTGCGCTTCATGTATTTCCTTTTTTTGAAGTCGTACCTGGCGATTGCCAGAGGCTCTATGAGCTGCGCTTCATGTATTTCCTTTTTTTGAAGTCGTACCTGGCGATTGCCAGAGGCTCTATGAGCTGCGCTTCATGTATTTCCTTTTTTTTTGGTTTAAAGTCGTACCTGGCGATTGCCAGAGGCTCTATGAGCTGCGCTTCATGTATTACCTTTTTTTTTTGGTTTGAAGTCGTACCTGGCGATTGCCAGAGGCTCTATGAGCTGCGCCTCATGTATTTCCTTTTTTTTTGGTTTGAAGTCGTACCTGGCGATTGCCAGAGGCTCTATGGGCTGCGCTTCGTGTATTTCCTTTTTTTTGGTTTGAAGTCGTACCTGGCGATAGCCAGAGGCTCTATGAGCTGCGCTTCATGTATTTCCTTTTTTTTTGGTTTGAAGTCGTACCTGGCGATTGCCAGAGGCTCTATGAACTGCGCTTCATGTATTTCCTTTTTTTTTGGTTTGAAGTCGTACCTGGCGATTGCCAGAGGCTCGATGAGCTGCGCTTTATGTATTTCCTTTGTTTGAAGTCGTACCTGGCGACTGCCAGAGGCTCTATGAGCTGCGCTTCATGTATTTCCTTTTTTTTTGGTTTGAAGTCGTACCTGGCGATTGCCAGAGGCTCTATGAGCTGCGCTTCATGTATTTCCTTTTTTTTTGGTTTGAAGTCGTACCTGGCGATTGCCAGAGGCTCGATGAGCTGCGCTTCATGTATTTCCTTCATTTGAAGTCGTACCTGGCGACTGCCAGAGGCTCTATGAGCTGCGCTTCATGTATTTCCTTTTTTTGAAGTTGTACCTGGCGATTGCCAGAGGCTCGATGAGCTGCGCTTTATGTATTTCCTTTATTTGAAGTCGTACCTGGCGACTGCCTGAGGCTCTATGAGCTGCGCTTCATGTATTTCCTTTTTTTGAAGTCGTACCTGGCGATTGCCAGAGGCTCTATGAGCTGCGCTTCATGTATTTCCTTTTTTTGAAGTCGTACCTGGCGATTGCCAGAGGCTCTATGAGCTGCGCTTCATGTATTTCCTTTTTTTTTGGTTTGAAGTCGTACCTGGCGATTGCCAGAGGCTCTATGAGCTGCGCTTCATGTATTTCCTTTTTTTTTGGTTTGAAGTCGTACCTGGCGATTGCCAGAGGCTCTATGAGCTGCGCTTCATGTATTTCCTTTTTTTTTGGTTTGAAGTCGTACCTGGCGATTGCCAGAGGCTCTATGGGCTGCGCTTCGTGTATTTCCTTTTTTTTGGTTTGAAGTCGTACCTGGCGATTGCCAGAGGCTCTATGAGCTGCGCTTCATGTATTTCCTTTTTTTTGGTTTGAAGTCGTACCTGGCGATTGCCAGAGGCTCTATGAGCTGCGCTTCATGTATTTCCTTTTTTTTTGGTTTGAAGTCGTACCTGGCGATTGCCAGAGGCTCTATGGGCTGCGCTTCGTGTATTTCCTTTTTTTTGGTTTGAAGTCGTACCTGGCGATTGCCAGAGGCTCTATGAGCTGCGCTTCATGTATTTCCTTTTTTTTTGGTTTGAAGTCGTACCTGGCGATTGCCAGAGGCTCTATGAACTGCGCTTCATGTATTTCCTTTTTTTTTGGTTTGAAGTCGTACCTAGCGATTGCCAGAGGCTCGATGAGCTGCGCTTTATGTATTTCCTTTATTTGAAGTCGTACCTGGCAACTGCCAGAGGCTCTATGAGCTGCGCTTCATGTATTTCCTTTTTTTGAAGTCGTACCTGGCGATTGCCAGAGGCTCTATGAGCTGCGCTTCATGTATTTCCTTTTTTTGAAGTCGTACCTGGCGATTGCCAGAGGCTCTATGAGCTGCGCTTCATGTATTTCCTTTTTTTGAAGTCGTACCTGGCGATTGCCAGAGGCTCTATGAGCTGCGCTTCATGTATTTCCTTTTTTTTTGGTTTAAAGTCGTACCTGGCGATTGCCAGAGGCTCTATGAGCTGCGCTTCATGTATTACCTTTTTTTTTTGGTTTGAAGTCGTACCTGGCGATTGCCAGAGGCTCTATGAGCTGCGCCTCATGTATTTCCTTTTTTTTTGGTTTGAAGTCGTACCTGGCGATTGCCAGAGGCTCGATGAGCTGCGCTTCATGTATTTCCTTTATTTGAAGTCGTACCCGGCGACTGCCAGAGGCTCTATGAGCTGCGCTTCATGTATTTCCTTTTTTTGAAGTCGTACCTGGCGATTGCCAGAGGCTCGATGAGCTGCGCTTTATGTATTTCCTTTATTTGAAGTCGTACCTGGCGACTGCCTGAGGCTCTATGAGCTGCGCTTCATGTATTTCCTTTTTTTGAAGTCGTACCTGGCGATTGCCAGAGGCTCTATGAGCTGCGCTTCATGTATTTCCTTTTTTTGAAGTCGTACCTGGCGATTGCCAGAGGCTCTATGAGCTGCGCTTCATGTATTTCCTTTTTTTTTGGTTTGAAGTCGTACCTGGCGATTGCCAGAGGCTCTATGAGCTGCGCTTCATGTATTTCCTTTTTTTTTGGTTTGAAGTCGTACCTGGCGATTGCCAGAGGCTCTATGAGCTGCGCTTCATGTATTTCCTTTTTTTTTGGTTTGAAGTCGTACCTGGCGATTGCCAGAGGCTCTATGGGCTGCGCTTCGTGTATTTCCTTTTTTTTGGTTTGAAGTCGTACCTGGCGATTGCCAGAGGCTCTATGAGCTGCGCTTCATGTATTTCCTTTTTTTTTGGTTTGAAGTCGTACCTGGCGATTGCCAGAGGCTCTATGAACTGCGCTTCATGTATTTCCTTTTTTTTTGGTTTGAAGTCGTACCTGGCGATTGCCAGAGGCTCGATGAGCTGCGCTTCATGTATTTCCTTTATTTGAAGTCGTACCTGGCGACTGCCAGAGGCTCTATGAGCTGCGCTTCATGTATTTCCTTTTTTTGAAGTCGTACCTGGCGATTGCCAGAGGCTCTATGAGCTGCGCTTCATGTATTTCCTTTTTTTTTGTTTGAAGTCGTACCTGGCGATTGCCAGAGGCTCTATGAGCTGCGCTTCATGTATTTCCTTTTTTTTTGGTTTGAAGTCGTACCTGGCGATTGCCGGAGGCTCTATGGGCTGCGCTTCGTGTATTTCCTTTTTTTTGGTTTGAAGTCGTACCTGGCGATTGCCAGAGGCTCTATGAGCTGCGCTTCATGTATTTCCTTTTTTTTTGGTTTGAAGTCGTACCTGGCGATTGCCAGAGGCTCTATAAACTGCGCTTCATGTATTTCCTTTTTTTTTGGTTTGAAGTCGTACCTGGCGATTGCCAGAGGCTCGATGAGCTGCGCTTTATGTATTTCCTTTATTTGAAGTCGTACCTGGCGACTGCCAGAGGCTCTATGAGCTGCGCTTCATGTATTTCCTTTTTTTGAAGTCGTACCTGGCGATTGCCAGAGGCTCTATGAGCTGCGCTTCATGTATTTCCTTTTTTTGAAGTCGTACCTGGCGATTGCCAGAGGCTCTATGAGCTGCGCTTCATGTATTTCCTTTTTTTTTGGTTTGAAGTCGTACCTGGCGATTGCCAGAGGCTCTATGAGCTGCGCTTCATGTATTTCCTTTTTTTTTGGTTTGAAGTCGTACCTGGCGATTGCCAGAGGCTCTTTGAGCTGCGCTTCATGTATTTCCTTTTTTTTTGGTTTGAAGTCGTACCTGGCGATTGCCAGAGGCTCTATGGGCTGCGCTTCGTGTATTTCCTTTTTTTTGGTTTGAAGTCGTACCTGGCGATAGCCAGAGGCTCTATGAGCTGCGCTTCATGTATTTCCTTTTTTTTTGGTTTGAAGTCGTACCTGGCGATTGCCAGAGGCTCTATGAACTGCGCTTCATGTATTTCCTTTTTTTGAAGTCGTACCTGGCGATTGCCAGAGGCTCTATGAGCTGCGCTTCATGTATTTCCTTTTTTTGAAGTCGTACCTGGCGATTGCCAGAGGCTCTATGAGCTGCGCTTCATGTATTTCCTTTTTTTTTGGTTTGAAGTCGTACCTGGCGATTGCCAGAGGCTCTATGAGCTGCGCTTCATGTATTTCCTTTTTTTTTGGTTTGAAGTCGTACCTGGCGATTGCCAGAGGCTCTATGAGCTGCGCTTCATGTATTTCCTTTTTTTTTGGTTTGAAGTCGTACCTGGCGATTGCCAGAGGCTCTATGGGCTGCGCTTCGTGTATTTCCTTTTTTTTGGTTTGAAGTCGTACCTGGCGATTGCCAGAGGCTCTATGAGCTGCGCTTCATGTATTTCCTTTTTTTTTGGTTTGAAGTCGTACCTGGCGATTGCCAGAGGCTCTATGAACTGCGCTTCATGTATTTCCTTTTTTTTTGGTTTGAAGTCGTACCTGGCGATTGCCAGAGGCTCGATGAGCTGCGCTTCATGTATTTCCTTTATTTGAAGTCGTACCTGGCGACTGCCAGAGGCTCTATGAGCTGCGCTTCATGTATTTCCTTTTTTTGAAGTCGTACCTGGCGATTGCCAGAGGCTTTATGAGCTGCGCTTCATGTATTTCCTTTTTTTTGGTTTGAAGTCGTACCTGGCGATTGCCAGAGGCTCTATGAGCTGCGCTTCATGTATTTCCTTTTTTTTTGGTTTGAAGTCGTACCTGGCGATTGCCAGAGGCTCTATGGGCTGCGCTTCGTGTATTTCCTTTTTTTTGGTTTGAAGTCGTACCTGGCGATTGCCAGAGGCTCTATGAGCTGCGCTTCATGTATTTCCTTTTTTTTTGGTTTGAAGTCGTACCTGGCGATTGCCAGAGGCTCTATGAACTGCGCTTCATGTATTTCCTTTTTTTTTGGTTTGAAGTCGTACCTGGCGATTGCCAGAGGCTCGATGAGCTGCGCTTTATGTATTTCCTTTATTTGAAGTCGTACCTGGCGACTGCCAGAGGCTCTATGAGCTGCGCTTCATGTATTTCCTTTTTTTGAAGTCGTACCTGGCGATTGCCAGAGGCTCTATGAGCTGCGCTTCATGTATTTCCTTTTTTTGAAGTCGTACCTGGCGATTGCCAGAGGCTCTATGAGCTGCGCTTCATGTATTTCCTTTTTTTTTGGTTTGAAGTCGTACCTGGCGATTGCCAGAGGCTCTATGAGCTGCGCTTCACGTATTTCCTTTTTTTTTGGTTTGAAGTCGTACCTGGCGATTGCCAGAGGCTCTTTGAGCTGCGCTTCATGTATTTCCTTTTTTTTTGGTTTAAAGTCGTACCTGGCGATTGCCAGAGGCTCTATGGGCTGCGCTTCGTGTATTCCCTTTTTTTTGGTTTGAAGTCGTACCTGGCGATAGCCAGAGGCTCTATGAGCTGCGCTTCATGTATTTCCTTTTTTTTTGGTTTGAAGTCGTACCTGGCGATTGCCAGAGGCTCTATGAACTGCGCTTCATGTATTTCCTTTTTTTTTGGTTTGAAGTCGTACCTGGCGATTGCCAGAGGCTCGATGAGCTGCGCTTTATGTATTTCCTTTGTTTGAAGTCGTACCTGGCGACTGCCAGAGGCTCTATGAGCTGCGCTTCATGTATTTCCTTTTTTTGAAGTCGTACCTGGCGATTGCCAGAGGCTCTATGAGCTGCGCTTCATGTATTTCCTTTTTTTGAAGTCGTACCTGGCGATTGCCAGAGGCTCTATGAGCTGCGCTTCATGTATTTCCTTTTTTTTTGGTTTAAAGTCGTACCTGGCGATTGCCAGAGGCTCTATGAGCTGCGCTTCATGTATTACCTTTTTTTTTTGGTTTAAAGTCGTACCTGGCGATTGCCAGAGGCTCTATGAGCTGCGCTCCATGTATTTCCTTTTTTATTGGTTTGAAGTCGTACCTGGCGATTGCCAGAGGCTCTATGAGCTGCTCTTCATGTATTTCCTTTTTTTTTAATTTGAAGTCGTACCTGGCGACTGCCAGAGGCTCTATGAGCTGCGCTTCATGTATTTCCTTTTTTTGAAGTCGTACCTGGCGATTGCCAGAGGCTCTATGAGCTGCGCTTCATGTATTTCCTTTTTTTGAAGTCGTACCTGGCGATTGCCAGAGGCTCTATGAGCTGCGCTTCATGTATTTCCTTTTTTTTTGGTTTGAAGTCGTACCTGGCGATTGCCAGAGGCTCGATGAGCTGCGCTTCATGTATTTCCTTTATTTGAAGTCGTACCTGGCGACTGCCAGAGGCTCTATGAGCTGCGCTTCATGTATTTCCTTTTTTTGAAGTCGTACCTGGCGATTGCCAGAGGCTCTATGAGCTGCGCTTCATGTATTTCCTTTTTTTGAAGCCGTACCTGGCGATTGCCAGAGGCTCTATGAGCTGTGCTTCATGTATTTCCTTTTTTTTTGGTCTGAAGTCGTACCTGGCGATTGCCAGAGGCTCGATGAGCTGCACTTCATGTATTTCCTTTATTTGAAGTCGTACCTGGCGATTGCCAGAGGCTTTATGAACTGCGCTTCATGTATTTCCTTTTTTTTTGGTTTGAAGTCGTACCTGGCGATTGCCAGAGGCTCGATGAGCTGCGCTTCATGTATTTCCTTTATTTGAAGTCGTACCTGGCGACTGCCAGAGGCTCTACGAGCTGCGCTTCATGTATTTCCTTTTTTTGAAGTCGTACCTGGCGATTGCCAGAGGCTCTATGAGCTGCGCTTCATGTATTTCCTTTTTTTGAAGTCGTACCTGGCGATTGCCAGAGGCTCTATGAGCTGTGCTTCATGTATTTCCTTTTTTTTGGTTTGAAGTCGTACCTGGCGATTGCCAGAGGCTCTATGAGCTGCGCTTCATGTATTTCCTTTTTTTTGGTTTGAAGTCGTACCTGGCGATTGCCAGAGGCTCGATGAGCTGCACTTCATGTATTTCCTTTATTTGAAGTCGTACCCGGCGATTGCCAGAGGCTCTATAAGCTGTGCTTCATGTATTTCCTTTTTTTTGGTTTGAAGTCGTACCTGGCGATTGCCAGAGGCTCTATGAGCTGTGCTTCATGTATTTCCTTTTTTTTGGTTTGAAGTCGTACCTGGCGATTGCCAGAGGCTCTATGAGCTGCGCTTCATGTATTTCCTTTTTTTTTGGTTTGAAGTCGTACCTGGCGATTGCCAGAGGCTCTATGAGCTGCGCTTCATGTATTTCCTTTTTTTTTGGTTTGAAGTCGTACCTAGCGATTGCCAGAGGCTCTATGAGCTGCGCTTCATGTATTTCCTTTGTTTTTGGTTTGAAGTCGTACCTGGCGATTGCCAGAGGCTCTATGAACTGCGCTTCATGTATTTCCTTTTTTTTTGGTTTGAAGTCGTACCTGGCGATTGCCAGAGGCTCGATGAGCTGCGCTTTATGTATTTCCTTTGTTTGAAGTCGTACCTGGCGACTGCCAGAGGCTCTATGAGCTGCGCTTCATGTATTTCCTTTTTTTGAAGTCGTACCTGGCGATTGCCAGAGGCTCTATGAGCTGCGCTTCATGTATTTCCTTTTTTTGAAGTCGTACCTGGCGATTGCCAGAGGCTCTATGAGCTGCGCTTCATGTATTTCCTTTTTTTTTGGTTTAAAGTCGTACCTGGCGATTGCCAGAGGCTCTATGAGCTGCGCTTCATGTATTACCTTTTTTTTTTGGTTTGAAGTCGTACCTGGCGATTGCCAGAGGCTCTATGAGCTGCGCTTCATGTATTTCCTTTTTTTTTGGTTTGAAGTCGTACCTGGCGATTGCCAGAGGCTCGATGAGCTGCGCTTCATGTGTTTCCTTTATTTGAAGTCGTACCTGGCGACTGCCAGAGGCTCTATGAGCTGCGCTTCATGTATTTCCTTTTTTTGAAGTCGTACCTGGCGATTGCCAGAGGCTCGATGAGCTGCGCTTTATGTATTTCCTTTATTTGAAGTCGTACCTGGCGACTGCCTGAGGCTCTATGAGCTGCGCTTCATGTATTTCCTTTTTTTGAAGTCGTACCTGGCGATTGCCAGAGGCTCTATGAGCTGCGCTTCATGTATTTCCTTTTTTTGAAGTCGTACCTGGCGATTGCCAGAGGCTCTATGAGCTGCGCTTCATGTATTTCCTTTTTTTGAAGTCGTACCTGGCGATTGCCAGAGGCTCTATGAGCTGCGCTTCATGTATTTCCTTTTTTTTTGGTTTGAAGTCGTACCTGGCGATTGCCAGAGGCTCTATGAGCTGCGCTTCATGTATTTCCTTTTTTTTTGGTTTGAAGTCGTACCTGGCGATTGCCAGAGGCTCTATGGGCTGCGCTTCGTGTATTTCCTTTTTTTTGGTTTGAAGTCGTACCTGGCGATTGCCAGAGGCTCTATGAGCTGCGCTTCATGTATTTCCTTTTTTTTTGGTTTGAAGTCGTACCTGGCGATTGCCAGAGGCTCTATGAACTGCGCTTCATGTATTTCCTTTTTTTTTGGTTTGAAGTCGTACCTGGCGATTGCCAGAGGCTCGATGAGCTGCGCTTCATGTATTTCCTTTATTTGAAGTCGTACCTGGCGACTGCCAGAGGCTCTATGAGCTGCGCTTCATGTATTTCCTTTTTTTGAAGTCGTACCTGGCGATTGCCAGAGGCTCTATGAGCTGCGCTTCATGTATTTCCTTTTTTTTGGTTTGAAGTCGTACCTGGCGATTGCCGGAGGCTCTATGAGCTGCGCTTCATGTATTTCCTTTTTTTTTGGTTTGAAGTCGTACCTGGCGATTGCCAGAGGCTCTATGGG